>NW_017728907.1:4515658-4540962 GCF_001723895.1 Crocodylus porosus | reverse complement strand
GTTAGATGAACACCTTGCTGGGGTCGTTTGACCCCAGTACTCTTTCCTGCCATGGCAGGGGGTCAGACTAGATGATCTGCTCAGGTCCCTTCCCTACCCTAGAAACTATGAAATTATGAAAGCAGCTCCCTGCAGGTAAGTTTACAGGGAAGCAAAGGTATGGGGGAGAAAGAAAGTGCGGGGGCAGCAGATTGAGGCCCCCAGACCTCACAATTAGGGAGAGAATGGGGCAGGGGCTGGGACTGAGGGTACCGCCCAGCCAGGGTGGTGCATGGGACCTGGGGCTGGGGTGGAGATCAGGACAGAGCCATGGGCAGCTTGTGCAGGAAGCACCTGGGGGGGGAGGGGGCAGCTCCTTGTTGCTGTGCACAACCCCCAGGGGATGCATTGGGGGCATGTTCCCCAACCCCCAGATTTGTGCAAGCGGTAGATGTGGGCTGCTCACTGCAGGCTCAGGACTCTCTACCTTGCTGCCTTTGCCCTGGGGGCCTCATGCTGGCCCTGCACCCCCTGCCTGCCCAGCAGCAGTGGGGGTGGTAAATTGTGACTCCTGCTGCCAGGTGGGCAGGGGGTATGTGGCCAGCGTGGGGCTCCTGAAGCAAAGACAGCAGGGCAGAGAGCCCTGAGCCCACAGCAGGCAGTCTGCATCCACCCTCACCCCACTCCACTCTGTTCTGACCATGGCAGGGAGGGCAGAGTGGGAGGCAGGGAGAACAGGTAGGAATGTGCCTACCCTCCCTCAGCCCCACCCAGCCTCCCCCATGGGGCACAGGCGCCTGCTGGCACCCTTGGGAGTGGCAGCCCCGTGATGGGAAGGGGCCCCTCCCCACACTGGAGTCCCCACTGGGTTGTGGGGGGCCTCCAATTGTTTCTTTGCTCCACTGCCCCATAGAGAACTCAGCAGAGTACTGGGATGAGAACTTGATTGCTGCTACATATTAATGCCTTCTCTCTGCCTTGTGCTTTCTGTCATATGCAAGATAAAATCTGCAATCCCTGTGTGTGTGTTTTCATTACAGACAACCAATGAAAAAGGTTTTACTGATCTCTAAAAAGAATTAAAACCAAGGAATTCCTTCCAGCCCCATTTTTCTATTATTTCCATGAAATGAATTAATGGGTATGAGTAAAGAATAAATTCCCATCATGGAGCTATCAGCAGATTGCTTTAGGAAGGTAAAAACCCTGTCCAGTGCCCCTTTTCATGAACTACTTGGAATTCTAAAAATAACTTGCTTTCTGCCTATGGTTTATTCGAAAGCAGAGAGAAAATCCAGCTCAGTTTGTTGCATGGCTGAGCCAGGCCTAAAGAGATCTGTTTAATTTTTCTCTTTTTTACTTTAGAAGTTGTTTGCAAGTGACAGTTATAGCATAAGGTGAAAATCAGTTTATTTAAAATCTCCTGTTCTCACATGCTCATAGTTGTCTGAGAACTTGGGGCATGTGTAGATAAAACAGGGGCCCTAAATTGAAGTGGTGGGTTTTAAAAAACACCACTTCAATTTAGGGCTGATTAAAATGAGTGTCGTGCACAGACCCCTCTGACTTACCTGCCTCTTCAGTGGGGAGGGAAGGGTGAGCTGCCAGTGGTTGGAGTAGTCCCTGAGTTGCAGGACAGCTGGTACTTCCCTCTGCAGCAGTGGTGCCCCACCTCCACCCGCCATGCCAGTCAGCATCAGCCTGCAGGCACCCAACTCAGGCAGTCCCGGGGGACACTGCAGCCATGGAGGGAAGCACTGGGCACCCGCACAGCTCAGGCAGGCAGACAGGCTCCGGGGGGGTGGAAAAAAAGATTAGGCTCACTGCTTTTCTTGGGTGCTTTCCTGGTCTGCTGCCAGGCTACCTGCAGGATTTCCTGCAGAGCTGTGGAGCTGCATGGAGCCCAGTGCTTCACTCCATGGCTGTAGGGGCACCCCAAGTTCTTTAAGGCTCATTACGCTGTTGAATTTCCTACAGCAGCTGGAATGAATGTGCAATACGCTGCCGAGGCATGCAAACACCTACAACCATTAAAGCGGTGCAAAAGCATTTAGCCCACTTTAAAGTGTCGTGCAAACATGCCTCTCAGTTCATCTACACATGGCCCTGGTTACTTATTATGGAATCTAAATGGGAGCTGAGGCTAAGTTGAAACTCTGTCCCCAATTATGGGTGCAAAGAATATGGCCCTTTAATCTCTGATTATGCTAAAAATGTTATAGTCCTTCTTGTGTGATAGTATTTTTATTGACAGCAACTAATATTTAAAAGACAATGCTCAGAGGTTAAGTGACCTGCACAAAGTCCTGCAGGAAGTTTGTGGCAGAGCCAAGAAAAGAGCCCAGACCTGGGGAATTTGACACCAGTCTCTTAGTCATAGTACCATCCTTCTCATCCATCTCAGGGTCTTGTTATATTCATAGCCCAATTCATATACTATTAAGGACAGTGCCTTTAGGAGCTGAGCTCCTCAAGCAGGGGGCCAAGCAAGGTACAGTGGTATATCTATACAACACAGGCACCACCATGCTGGGATGCAGAGTGTTTGCTGTGCACACACTAACTCCCTAAACATAAAGAGCGTAAGCACATTAGTGCAGTGTGCTCAGGAGCCAGGAAGTTCCACTGAGAGCCAGGCTTGTTGGCATGCATGCAGCACAACACTAATTCATGCCTATACTGCCTCTGGCTTGAGAGCTTAGATGTATGAAACAGGCACAGGATGTCTCAGCAGGAGCAGTTTTGCACTGTATAGATGTATCCTGTGTGTTACATACAACTATTTGGAACTGGACATGAAATAAAGCAGATCATTTGCAAACGCTTTAAGCACTGAGTGATCACTGAACACAACAATTGGGACCTTTTAATACTAATATTAATAAGCACTATATTTCTCTTTTTAAAATAAATCTAGGAAATAACTAAGTTAATGTGTTTGACCTTAGCCAAATGGATAAAAAGAAATCCAACAAATACAAATGTTCAGGTTCCTTCTGGAAAATAAAGCCTGTACTGCACAGCCTGGATATTTCATGATATATGTTTTATGACAGGAACAAGATTACCCTACAAAGTCAAGCAGAAAAACAGAAATAGAAAATACTGTTTATACGCAAGGTATTTGAGTTAATGTTACCCTTAAGAATCTAAACATTCATTTTATGAGTACTGTTTTTTCATTTAATCTGTGATACTGCAATATGATATTGCCATAGTTATTCGCATTGAATTACTATAAAATCCACAGGCCAGATTTTTTGAATTGGCCTTTCTGTGGTTGAACGGAGGGCAAATGACTAGTGCAGTGACTCAGTTTACATCAGGGTGGGCAAAAAGTGGCCCAGGGGCTGGATGTGGCCCACCAGGCTGTTTTATCCAGCCCATAGGGCCCCTAAAAAATGTAGAAAATTAATATTAATCTGCCCTGGGCTGCCTGTCATGCGGCCCTCGATGGCTCACCAAAACTCAGTAAGCAGCCCTCTGCCCAAAATAATTGCCCAACTCTGGTTTACATCAACTTCTCTAACTTGTCCTGGCTAACAATAGCTTCCACAGGCAAAGGTGCTGCAACAATTACATGAGTTTCTGTGGTATAGACAATGTTTAGATCATTAGAATTAGCTCTTGGGAAAATTTACAGGAACCTAGATTCCAGCCCGCAGCATACAAAACAAAATTAAACGACAGAAAAAATAGAAATCCTTGTCCATCCCCATTTCTGTACAAACATACAACACCAAAGAGGAAATGGAACTATGTCCCTGGCCCCTTTTATACTGGACTGCAGAGCAGGATTAATGTTCTGAGAAGCAGATTTTTCCCACCACTCTGCATTGTAGTGAATGCCTTGGGCTTCGCCCAGATGACAGGGTTTCCTGCTGTTCCTAAGGTTTTCATGGCTAAAAGTGGTACAAGAGAGAAGCAAGATACATGATACATTTACAATGCTGTAATTGGTCTTTATGTGAGTTTAAAAACAATGACAGACACACAGCCAAATCCAGTATGGAACTATTCAGAAAAAGAAAAAAAAAAAGGGTTAAGCTACACCAGTGTATGTTATATGTGTCCGTGGCTTATCTCAGGGAAGGGGTTTGCTTAAGGCAAATAGGGTATTACCTTCCTCTCCATCACCTAGTGATGAGATACCATAAGAGCATCTCCCCGAGACGTGGTAATGTGCATTACTGTAGTTCACTGCACAGTAAGCATATGTGTCTACATGAGCATATGCTTACTGCGCAGTAAAAACCCTTAATCCTGCTTAAATTTGCTACTTGCAAATAAAGTAGCAAATTTAAGTGGGATTAGTTACTATGCAGTAGTGCACATATAGACACAACCCAAGAGCAAGTTTGCTTCTAGGTCTGCCCAGTCACTAAGAGACCAGCCTCAGGCTAGTCCCAGGTTTCTGGGCTAGAAGCAGCCCTCCCTGAAGGCTTTAAATGCCTGTAGACATTTTGAGCCCTGGGGCACACTCAACAGAGAGCCTGAGGGCACTGCAGGCCATGTGTGTCCCCCTGGGCAGGCAACAGGCTATCTGTGCCTTCCTGCCAGCACCCCATCACTGCTGTTTGGCACTGCACTGCTGCACAGGTATCAAGGCAGTGCCATCAAGGCCAGCAGGGTGCTTCAGGGTGCTGTGGGCTGTGACAGCCCCAGGCCAGGCCTGCCATCCCCCAGGTCAGCTGCAGGCAGCTTCTGGTCAGCAAGGTCAGCTCACAGTCCCATACTCCAGGTGTGCCTGGAGCACTGTAAGGATCAGCAGCAGCAGGGCATAATGGGTCAGGCACCCCTTGTTCCACGCAAACAGTTTATCACACACTGCCCAGGACATGCACAGCAGGGGCACGATCAGAGTGCAGTGGTGGTGTGGTGTGGGGATGCCTCCCCAGAGAGGCCCCCAGTGGGGAGGGCAGAGGCATGGGCAGCTCCTCATCCCAGTTGCCTGGGAGCCCCCTGCCCCCTAAGCCTGGGTGCCATGGGCTGGGCAGTAGGCCTGTGTAAAGCAGCTAATATTCACATAGGATTTGGATTTGGCCAATTCAGGGGACAGCAATTCAGTTTGATGATTCAAATCACTGTCCCAAATTGATTCAGCCAAATCTGATTCAGAGATTCGGCTGCTGCTGAATTGGCCAATTCTCTGAATCACACAGACCCCATCCCCCACCCACTCTCAATGGCTGCCCTGCCTGCCCCTGCTCCTGGCTCTTTGAAAAAAAAAGCTCACATTCACTAGCTGCTGCCAGATGGGAGAAGATCCCCACTGCCCCACACCACATTGGGGGCTCTGGCAAGAGTCCCAGACCCCTGCATATTCTCTCAGCCCCCCATGGCTGCCACGCCTGCCCCAGCTCCTAGCCCTTAAAAAAAAATAAAAAACCTAGACTCACAGTCTCCTGCCAGGCGGGGGGCAATCCCTGCTGCCCACCACTGCCCTGTGCTGTGTGGTGGGCTCTTTCAATAGTTTCCAGAAGCCCCAGGCCACTGCAACAGCCGGTGAGTGGGGGTTTTTTGGTTTTTTTGAAGGGCCAGGAGCTGGAGTGGGCAGGTCAGCCATGGGGGGTGCTGGGAGAGCAGGTGAGGGTCAGGAGCTCATGGCAGAGCCCCCCATGCAGCATGTGGCAGGGTGGGGCAGTGTGGATTGTCCCCCTGACTGGCAGCACCTGGTGAGTGGGGGATATTTTAAACAACCGGGAGCTGAGGGCAGGCAGGGCAACCATGCAGGGGGCTGGGAGAGCAGGTGGGGGTCAGGGGGTGTTTGGGGGAGCTGGGGGAGCAGGCAGGGGATGGTCCCTTCCCCCCTCCTCCAGCCCCCCCTCCACTGCCCCCTACTTACCGGTGTGGAGTCCAGGTCCAGCTCCCTGCTGCAGCCAGTGGGGACTGCACAAATCAGCAAAGCTCTCCAAATCGTTTCCAAATCAATACAGAGAGCTTCAAATCAATTTGGATCTTTTAATTGGTCCCCTGATTCAGTTTGGAGATTCAGCTACCGAATTGGGCTGAATCTTCTCTAAATCAAATCAGCACCCAAAGCTTTGCTCAGCCCTACTTGGCAGCAGCACAGGAGGTTGGCTGGCCCACAGAAGGAGAGAAGGGGCAGCAAGGTCTGGAGCTGTGACATCAGGTGCTGCCAAGAGCCTGGATTTTCCCACCCTGGGGACAGGGTGGATGAGGCAGGCTACCTGTGGCCAGCACCCAGCAGCCTGATGGCCCCTGGAGAGCACACGGGAATGGGGGCTCAGCTGGTGCCCACCTAGGACCAGATCAGCCCAACTGAATTACCTATGCACCTGTGCATGTTCAAGCCCTGACCTGAGGCCAAGCAGCATGTGGGCCCTGGTACAGATCATCTTGTCTCTGAAATGTTACAAACTCTCACAAAAAGCTTCTTTCCCATGGCTCTGCAGAGAGAGGCCACACTTGGCAGTGGGGATAGTTTCATAATTTCTAGGGTCAGAAGGGACCTGAACAGATCATCAAGTCTGATCCCCTGCCCTGGGCAGGAATGAGTGCTGGGATCATAATACCCCAGCCAGATACCTATCCAACCTCCTCTTGAAGACCCTGGACCTGCTTGTGATGCATCTGTAGATGCACAACAAGGTGTGGTTAGCCTTACTGACCACTTCCTCACATTGGCAGCTCATGTGCATCCTGGAGTCAACAATGACTCCAAGATCCCTTTCAGCAACTGTGTTGTTGAGAAGAGTGTTCCCCAGTCTATAGGCATGTTTCAGGTTCCTTCTCCCTAGATGCAGCACCTTCCACTTGTCTGCGTTGAATTCCATTCTATTCTCATCCACCCACCTCTGTAACCTGTCTAGATCCAGTTGGATTCTGTCCCTCCCCTCCAGTTTGCCCACTTCTCCCCACATCTTTGTGTCATCAGCAAATCTGGACTGTGCTCTTTCCACACTCACCTCCAAGTCACTGATAAAGATGTTGAATAGCACAGGACCAAGCCCTGAGGGACTGTCCACATCCCTCCAGGTCGAAAACAACCCATCCACCACCACTCTCTACGTGTGACCATTGAGCCAATTTGCCACCCATCTGACTGTGTAGGCATCAATGCCTCAGTTGCCTAGTTTTTTTTTGTGAGAATGGGGTGAGAAACAGTGTCAAAGGCCTCCTTGAAGTCCAGGTAGATGACATCCACCTCAACACCCACATCCAAGGACTTTGTCACCTGGTCATAAAAGGAAACAAGGTTACTAAGGCAGGATCTGCCGACAATAAACCCATGTTGGTTGCCCCTGAGCATTACCTCGCATGCTGGTCCCCCGCAGATGTGCTCCTTGATAATTTTCTCAAAGGTCTTCCTAAGGACTGAGGTGAGACTAACTGGCCTATAGTTACCCAGGTCCTCCTTTCTCCCCTTCTTGTAAATGGGGACCACATCGGCCCTTTTCCAGTCCTCTAGGACCTGGCCTGAGCACCACAAGTGCCCATACAGCCGTGCCAGAGGCCATGCTATGACCTCCGCCAATTTGCTCAGTACCCTCGGATGAAGAGCATCTGGACCTGCTGATTTAAACACGTTCAGCCACTCCAAGAGTTCCCTATTTAGATCGTCCCTGACCCTAGGCATGGCATCATGTCCCCTGAGTCTATCCATAATCCTACTGGGGAAGTAGTCCCGGTCCCTACTCAGTAATATGGAGACAAAGAACTCGTTGAAGAGATCAGCTTTTTCATTTGCTGCAATCACCAGATTGCCAAGCCTGTCCTGTAGGGGCCACACGTTACCTGGTGCCTTGTTCTTACTCCCTATGTATTTGAAAAAGACTTTTTTGTTATCCTTAATTCTGGTCGCCAGCCCTAGTTCCATCTCTGCCTTGGCCTTCCTAACTACCTCCCTGCAATCACGAGCAATGATAATCCTCCTTGGTAATAGCCTCTTGCTTCCACTGATTCTATGCTAGCTTTTTTGCCCTGCGGCCCTCCTGGATACCTTTACTGAGTCAAGGGGGCTTTTTAGCACTCTTGCCCCCTTTGGTTCACATTGGGACTGACTCCCTCTGAGCTCGGAGGATCGTAAGGAACAACCACCTGTCCTGGACTCCCATCGCATTGAGGCTCCAAGTCCCCAATGTCTCTCTTACTAATCTCAGCTCATTGAAGTTGGCCCTCCTAAAATCAAGGACTTTTGCCTTACTGCTTGCTTTCACCACCCTGCACCAGATAGGAAATTCCAGCAGACAGTGATCACTAATGCCTAGGTAGTCGAACACCCACAGATCCCTCACCAGGTCATCGCTTGTGGCAAGGACCAAGTCCAGCAAGGTGTTTCCTCTGGTGGGATTGTGTACCTCCTGGGTTAAGTGGAGGTCCTGTATGCAGGCTAAAAACCTATGCGAGTGTTCAGACCTGTCTAACTGATCCTACCAGCAGATGTCTGGGTAGTTTAGGTCATCCATGGCAACCACATCCCTTGTCCTTACAACCTCCATGAGCTGACCTGAAAATTCCTGGTCCAGCTCATCCCCCTGATGAGGCAGTCTGTAGTAAATGTCCACTATCAAGTCCCTTTCCCCACAACCGCCTTGCATTCTAACCCAGAGCGCCTCAGTTTGCCCCTCTTCTGAACCCATCCTGATCATCAAGGATGTATAGTGCTCTTTAACATACAGCATTACACCCTTTTTTTCCCTACTTTATCCTGTCTATACAACCTATAGCCCTCAATGTCTACTGCTCAGGTGTGGGTAGAATCACACCAGGTTTCTGTAATCCCAACCAGGTCTCAGGATCTGGCCTCAGGGTTGCCAGCACCCACAGCCAGAGCAATGTGGATGTACCAGCTCTGCCAGAGGTGCACAATGGACTGCACCATCCTCCTCCAGTGACTGGTGGTGGTCTTGGAGGAGTGTATGGAGAGTGTACAAACCTGGCAGGTAGAGCATGTTGCCTGTAAGGATGCATGGGACTGGGCAGACCAGGAGTTCCAGGCTGAGCTCGTAGTCCTGGCATGCAAGCAGTTCCATGTGCTGCAGGAGCAGAATACCATCCTGGGTCAGGCAGTGCAGGCCACAGATGATGACTGCTGAGTTCTGAACACTTTTCTGGCCCTGGAAGCTGTTCGCTGCCCAGCAGGATGCCTCTGTCTGGGCCTGGGGTGAGGTCTTGCAGCTCCTCCAGCTCCAGGAGCCCCTGCCCTGGTCTCTGATCTGGAGCCACTACCACACAGACCCCCACCTGGGTCCACTCTCACCACTTAACCCAATTCTACATGGGCACAGAGCCAGAGCTGCCAGCAGCAGGGCCAAGAGCACATTCCATCCCTACTGGTCATAGATGGTACCTGGCAGACTGGGAGCCACCCACACCATGTTTATCAGCCCATCAGGAAAACAAAATCTTCTCTCATTAGTTCAAACTCTTAGCTCCAAAAAGCCCTAAGCAGACACTCCTGTCTGCCTTACACAGACACCTCTCAACATTAGCTAACATATCACATGCTGGTTACATCTGCACTGTGGCTGAGGGGAAAAGGGAATCCCTACTTGAACATTGAGTGGTGATGGGAGGACACAGGGAAGCCAGACATATTCTACTGTGCCTGAAGACTCTGCTGGAGCTCCAGCCAGGGTGCAGAAGGGAGGGGTCAGCCCTTCTGTGGAGCAGAGAGCCCTGTCCAGGGCATCTAGGATACTAGGGGACTCTGGTTTAAGTTAAACCAGGAAGGGGTCTGGGACAGACATTGCATAAACCAGTTTAACCCAAATCAGTTAAGTCTGATGCTACTTTCAACCAGGTTTATCTCAAACCAGTTTCAGCCATTTTCAGACTGGTTTATGTGCACTGAACGTCTGTTCCGTTACAGGTTTAAACAAGTTTTTGATCACTTAAACTGGTTATGTGTAATGTCTGTCCTTAGCCTGTCTCCAGGGGTGACACATAGGGGGCGCATGCAGGTGCACCCCCTATAAAAAGGTGTCGCCAACACTGTCAGCAGCACCGGCAGCTAGTCACTGCTTGCCCCCGCTCTCCCCATCACTGACACCACTGGCAGTATCTGTAGGCAGTCAGTAATCCCCGCTAGCAACTGCTGATGCTACCAGTGGCATCTGCCAGTGGTCGCTGATCCCTGGTCAGTTCTCACCACCCCCACCACCGACAGCGCTGGCAGCATCTGTGGGAGCGCCTGCCTAGCCACACTCCCGCTACCGCCTTGCCCCCCCAGCCACCAGTGACATGCATCATTCATGCCTGTCTCTGTCTCTGTCTCTGTCGGTCTATGTGTGTCTGTGTTTGTCCAGCACTGCAAGGAGGGGCCAGGCCAACCCAGAGAGCTCTCATGGGGGAGGGGGCCTCCAATTTTCTCCTTGCCTAGGGCCCCAAAAATGCTTCACTGGTTTCTGCTGGCAAGCCCCTAGAATGTGCTCCTTCTACTCCCTTCCCACCCACCCCTCCCATTCTGAAAACAGCACAAGCTGGCAGAGAGAAAAAGCTGTTGCTAGTAGAAACTCCTTTTCCCCCTGGACCCAACAGTGAACTTCTGTTTGGTCCAGGAGATGTGTTGTAACTCAGAACACTTCCTGCAAAGTATTCTGAGTTGCAGTAGAGAGCTGCACTTCTGTCTGCACCTGTAATTACAATATATGTTGAAGTAGATACAATCTGTTTTTCTAACTTTTATAGCCAGTTTCTTGTTTCTGCTGTAACCTTGTAAATGAAAATAGCATCCTTGTATGTTTTTTTCATTACCAGATCATGAGTGACAGGGACAAAGTCTCAAAATGAATAATATATAGAGTCCAATTTAATATTAATCCTGTTGTAATATTTAATTCCACCCGCGTATCTGGGAGCAAGTATTAATTCATGGGATTTGATGAAATGATCTAAACTATTTTTTATTAAACATGTTAGTATTCTAAAATATTAAAAATTACATTTAAAGCATGTTTTAAAAAATGGATGAGTTATTGCTGGCTGATACCTTGTACATTAACTCTGCAATGCAAACTGCTTTGTCTTTGCTTAACTTTTCCCAGATATAACGGTTTTCTATCTTTTTCCCCAAAGACAGGGAAAGGCTTAAAGGCTTTTGTTATCTCTTTAGCTATTCAAATAGAATGAGTTAAATCAAGTGAGTATTAAAGGGACCCTTTCATTTTGGTTACTTTCTTATTGATCAGTCTTTCTTTAAGAACACTTGCAGTTGTTGCTATAGCTGAAGCAAAGAAACTTCAAAAGATTGGAACATCTCAACATGTCTGATGAAAATGCTATAAATGAAGCAGGTTTGAAACACCCAAAAAGTGTGTGTGTGTCTGTGTGTGTCTGTGTCTGTGTGTAGTACCTAATTCTCCCTGGCATTTGGAAATCTGTGTATGAGAAGGAAAGTTTTTCCTGTGATTTATCGGATATTAACTCTTGCTTTAAAAGGTTTTAAACCCAATATCCCACATTACAATGGACTGTTGTCAGCTACAGCATAAAGAAATATTTACAATTCTCCTAAGAGGAATTGTCAATAATCTGAATTTTAATGGAAAGATAGTTTTTCCTTTCAAAAGAGACAAGCCATAAAAATAAGATACTACAACCTTAGAGACAAATCTATTCAAATATATGCAAACTGTCTCTGATCACCATTCAAAACATTTCAACCTGAATGTTGACAACCCTACAAACCCGTGCTGGAATGTTTTTCTCCAGTCTTAACTTACAAGCACAATCAATTTTCAGTTATTTAATCAGTGTCTTAGTAGTTGCATCCTTTCGAAAACACACATACCAAATCCCAATCCCAGTTAATTAAATAAACTTCAATTAGTGAGCTATTAAACCCATTTATACAAACTTCATGTGTTCCTTTAAAAAGTTTATACAGTTAGTAAAGACTAAATGATTGTGAATATCTAATTCCAGATAAGGGACAGAGGGTTTATTATTGTTTTAAATACAACAATGAAACATGAATTGAAGTAGTGTACTTCTAAAACTATTCCCAAATACTCAGATTCTTCAGTATTTATTATGTACCCACAAAGACAAACCATATAAAGCCCAATTGTTACAGATTCAGACAATGCATCTCACTTAAACTGAAAATGAAGTATGTAAATAAATGTCTTTAATTACACAACAATGGGACTATTAATATGTTTTGTTTAGTACCCATAATCAAATAATAAGCTTGTGCTTAATAGTATATTTTCTAATAATATATATTAATACATCTTATTCACTGTCACACACCTTATCAGTTGATTCAACCTACTTTGTTGTCAGTTGTACCTGATTTTTATTTTGTGAACTTATCTACCCAGGAGTACATTATAACTAGCCAGGGTGCAACAGTTTATGAAGATCTGTGCCCATGTAATGTAATTCTTTAGTACAAAGTAACTGGTGAATTATTGTAGTGTTTTTTACACCTGTCAGAAGCAATGGTAAATACCTTATTTACTTATGTACCATACATTCCCCGCAAAATCAGACCCTTCTGCCCAAGAAGGAGTGAGTGTCTTAAATGGGGAAGATGGATTTTCTTGACAGGAAAGGAAGTGAATCTGAATATAGCGACTGCCATGTAGCTGCAAAATGGCTGTTGATTTTGTCTGGCTCAGCAAGCACAAGTGGTGGAGTCCTGTCTTAACTCCCTCACAGATGAGGCTGTTGGCTGAGTACTGAGTTTGTGTCTGAAGCAGAAAGCTAGTAGTATCTTGATGAGGTCTGTGGTGTGGAAATTATACTTTATTTACGGGAGCTTATATAAAGAACTATTAAAGTAAAAAAGTGCAGTACAGTTCTTTAACTTACAGTAAAGAAGTCTTGTTCCCTATTAAAGGCTGGTGCTCAGCCAAGGCAAATTAGGTTCACTGTCATACTCCATAAACAAGCCTATCTCACATTTTGATGGAGCTCTGTGCCTCCTCACTTTATTGTTAGGGGTCCACTCAATTTGTGATTTTGCAGAAACTGAGAAGTTCAGGATTGTACATTAAATCAACTTTTTAAAAAAACTTGGGAAGATAAGGTACTAGTTGACAGGGCAGCAAAAAGGGCAGGAGACAAGATGGTGGCTGCCCCCTCATTCCATCTTCCCTGCTGTGGCCTCTCCATCAATCAGTGCCAAGAAGTAGGGCCAATGGAGCACATCTAGAAAATATCCACAAAATTTGCTCTTTATGCCATGACCAGCCCTTGAAAATTGTTTAGTTTCACTGTGATTTAAGTGGGTCCTAAACCATTAAGCATCCCAGTCGGTGGAGACATGTAGGGGATGCACGGGGGTGCACGTGCACCCCCTGAGAGTACCTTTGCATCCCCTGATAGGCTGCGCTCACCACTTAAGCGATGGGCAGGGGAGCAGATGGGAGCACTGGTGGCCCCCCTGCAACCGCCAGTCAGGAAGTGACCATGGCTCTCCCACAGTGCTCACCACTTGGTGAGATTGGCTGTGGGCCACCACCCCCTGGTGGCTGACTGGTTGCTGGAGAAGCACATGCCCCATGATCCCAGTGGACTACATTGAGGTCCTGGTTTTCCTCATTCTCCCATGGAAGGTGAAGACTGAGGAAATGCAAGGTCCAGATATATAAACACAGATGTTTTCAAGGAAATCACCAAGAGGATAGCTGAGCAGAATCACAACTCAGTGCCATGACTAGCACATTGGACACCTATACATGTGCCTGGCACATGCTCAGATGCATTCTAATGAGAATACAGAGCAGACTTTATTAACTGAGTCTGCTGGAGCATTCTAATTAGAAAAATCCAGCAGGCTCAGCATCATGTGTATTCAGTGTCCTCACATTTCAAAATGGCATTGGGGCACTTTAACTAAAGTTCTTTGAACAAGCTTTAGATAAAGTACCCCTGCTGCCATTTTGAAGTGCAGGGCGCTGAATACACAAGACACTGTGGGCATTTTAATAAGAGTGGCTCCTGAGAGCTGCTCTAATTAAAACACTCTGCCATACCCGTGTAAAGACACCCATTATAACTACTAAGAATTTGAAACTGACTTCCAAGAAAGCAAAGGACAAAAGCCAGATCTGTGGAAGTGCTTAAGCAATTTGTCTATATTATAACAAGCAGGACAGGATTTTGCAATGGTACAACCTGTGCTTTGTCTTGAACACAGACAAAGCACACAGGGATACTGAGTATAGCTTCACCAATGACTCCTTGCCCATAGATATGCCTGACAGCCAGGAGCTATTCAGTACATGAGACCCAGATCAAGATCCTATTGACACACATGTGGAAAGTTATATTACTCATTTTTTACTGTCATTCACTCTGTCCCACTGCCATACATGCATACTAATGAAACATGTAGAACTAATGGAAGTTTAGCATAGAAAAACTATCCCTTAGACTCTGAGAGTGTTGCTTCCCTCTCTACTTGCAGATTTCTCTTCATCTCCCCATGTTATGTAGTATTTCATTCTCATTGAAGATAGGCAGACACAGGCCTTTAAAGATTTTACCATTTGGTTTTGATTTTTGTGCCACAGTTTTTGATGTAAAGGCTTCCTTCAAGTACACAACAGTCTTTAGTTTTCCATCTTACAGCATTTCTCATTAAGGTATTGCTCAGCTGAAGTAACAAATGGTTTAATTTGCCTTTCACACAAGATGAAATGGACAACTCTCCTTGGTGTTTAGAAGTTGAATAAGTATGACTGTCATGCTGTGGTAGAACTACTGTGTGCTCTTGTTGAGATCTGACTTCCATTTTCCCTGGAAGATCCACAATGCATCTAATCTTGTTGCCCTGTGGGGTCAGGCCAACTCTCAGGATCTCAATATTGCACTGTTAGACAGGAGGGTATGACAAAATTGCACATATACAAAAACACAGATCAATTAGGCTCTTACACACACATACTACCAACTCAGGCACATACACATCCAAACCAGCCTAGGCACATGCATACCTATCACTAATTCAAGCACATACACACTACACACCAACACTTAGACAACAATCAGTTGTCAATACCCATTCACTCTATACACATACACAGATCACTAATTCATATATCACGCACATGAAATGTCTGTGTGTGTGTGTGTGTGTGTGTGTGTGTGTATGTATTCACCAGTTCACAAACATACCACCCACCTACACATACACAGAGGTGAGTTCCTAACTTGGATGATATGGTATTGTCGCAGAGCACTCTGGTGCCCTCCACCTTAAAGCAGAAATGGCTCAGGAGAGACCCCTAGTGGTGAGAAGGGGGAGGCTTAACTGCCAGTCACCAGGGCAGCACAGGTGCTGGTCTCTAGGGGAACCAAGGGAATCAGCTGACAGGAAGGGGCAGGGCTTGGCCCCTTCTTAAGTCCAAGCATGAGGCCAGGAGAGCAGTTCCCCTCCAATGGCCAAGGAGAGGGGAGCTCAGCCAGGGCAGAGAGAAAGGAGAAGATAAACTGCAGGAGCATCCCCTGGTTGTGGCTATGAGTTGGAGTATTTTCCCGGTAGGGATAAAACGTGGTTTTGACCAGACAGTTTAGTTTACTTTATAGCCCAGGGGCTTTGCGTTTTGTGTTTACTGTTTTACCAAAGGACCGGATGAGGCTATTAGGGGTTGGAGGAGGCCTCATAGGAGATCCATGGTAGCGTGGGGACCCTGGCACCATAGAGGGCGCAGCTTTTGGGGGTGCATTGACCCCAGCCCCAGAGCGAGAGAGGGCATTGTGAAGCCCCGGAGTGAGAGGGGGCAGTGAGGAGCCCCGGAGCAAGAGTGGGGCAGTGAGGGGCCCCGGAGCAAGAGGGGGGCAGTGAGAGGCCCTGGAGCGAGAGGGGGAAGTGAGGGGCCCCGGAGTGAGAGGGGGGCAGTGAGGGGCCCCAGAAGTAAAGAAGAGGGCCAAGGCATAGGGCAAACCATGTCAAGTACCATCTGCGAGGCTTGGGCTGCAGTGTAGGGGAGGAAAAGGAGCCGCAGATAGCACCCCCTGACACTGGGCATATAAAGTGGGCAGCCTCCTGCTAATTACATCACTCAATCAATTAAGATCAAGGCATGGCAGGTGAGTAAGCAGGCAGTTAGCCCAAGACAGGAAGGCAGAGCCACCAACAGAAAGGCTCCAGAGAGATATACCTGTCACAGGTATGTATGTGTTTGGGGTACTTGGGATACCTGTAGGAAGGTTAAGGTGAGAGAGAAAGTATAAGGAGTGAAAATTTCTGGAACTGGGATTAGAACCAGTAGACTAGAGAGAAGATGGGCTGAGGAACTGAGGCTTGGGGTTACTTAATGTCAAGTGGCCCTAGGGTTACTCAAAGTCACTGGTACAAGGGAAAAAGTCCAGTGGCAAGGAGGAGACAGCCAGGAAAGAAACTGCGGCAGAACCCTGGGAGCTTGGGGCTGTAAACTGAAGCAGACAGCTGGGAGTTTGGGGGGCAGGTAAGTGGTGGCAAGGAGGAAACGGTCAGAAAACAGACAAAAACCCAACTCAGGGTTTCAAAATAACAAGTTTATTAAATTGACAACATACTACACAGCCCCATGAAGTTATTGGTTCCCACACACACACAAGCACTCACAATGGAAGCAAGAGTAAGAGACTCAGTGGAAGTGTTGGAGTCCAGGTAGGGAAGAGAAACAGAGTCCAAGTCCTTGGTTGAAGATAGGGTGGGTGTAATAGCTACCTATCTAGGCTGGAAAAGGGTCTTTGTCCAGCAGGTGTTGTCCAGAGCGGGGTCGCCGGCAGGGCCTCTGGGTGGATAGGTGGTGTAGCATGGTGCTGATCCAGATGGAGAGGGCGTCCCAAGGAGTCAGTCTTCACTACCCCTTTTTATGGTGCAGACTACCTATGATCTCCTATGGGGAGGGCATGTCCAGGCAAGGTCAGTCCTGTTCCAGAGGGTCCCAGGTGTTCTTACTGAGCATGTGCAGCCTTGGCACAATGGTGGTTTGCCTCATGTTTGTTTCATGAATGCTGAGGGTGGTTCCAATGGCTGGGTCGTTGGTCCAGGTATTGGTTTTAATGTTTTGGTCATTCAGAAGGAGCTATTTTTAGACCTACTGCCATTGTCTCTCAAGCACCCACATTCATCCCCATTCATTCAGGAACCAAGTTACATAGGAGGGGTAGGTATGGGTTACACAACTGGGCCAGGGGACAGGATGGAGACTTGACAAACAAAATGGAAACTTGACATGAGTTATGCTAACTTGTATATATAAGCCTAAAACATCTAGTACCAGTAAAACAGTAATATAGAACAGTAAAAATCAATATAAACATAATAATTATACAGTATAAAGAAGGAGAAAAAACAAAACAAATACAACTTGCTACCAAAATAAAATGCTGAAGCTTATTCTATGTCTTAGCTCACTTATACTTATCTATAGGGAATAGAGAGCGAGAGACAAAGTCAGAAATGGTTGGGGAAGGGGAGGGAATGTATTTAAAAAAAATTTTTAAAAGAAAAACTGGAGGTTTTGCTACAGTCTATGGCATTACAACTTACATTGGACAGGTTCCAGAAGGATTTCTAGCAGTAGAAGAAACAATAACACCGTCCTGTGCTCTCAAAGACCTGTATTGTGGAAAAGCAGCAAACACTAAAGAAAGGAAAAGAAGTAATCCATTTCAGGACTTTATTCTGTCCTGGATCCACAAAGAAAGATCAAGTTGGGTGGTGCTAGAAGGAATCAAAAGAGGTAACCTGGGGGTGGTTGGCTGTGGCACCCGATCAGCTCTATGGGAATATTTTAATCAAGCGGTTAGCTGAATTACATTGCATTTACATGCATACTATATGCACCTTTTCTCCCAAAAAATTCAGCCCTTCAAAATTGGGGTGTGTGCCTTAAGCAGGGAGGGTGATTTTCTGTAGTGACAAAGTTGCAGCTAAAGACTGAATAATGCTGAGGAGTAGGCTTCACCCATCCTGGCTGGGGCCAGCATTCAGCTTTGTGAACCAATGCTATAACAGGATTTGTGTATTACAGGGTTGGTGCGGGGAGAGGATATAAATGTGTTACTTTTAAAGCTATTGTATTAATAACAGATAATAATCAAAGATATGTCATGCTTTTCTTGCAGTTCTAAATATTCATGGAAATATAATTTTCAAATACAGCTGAGATGTGGGACACAATGGGTTCATCTACACAGGCACTTTACTGCATAGTAGTATAATTAGCTTCACAGTAAAGTGTCACCATATACACATATGCTAGAATTAGGGCACAATAAACTAACTCTGCCATAGGATAGTACTGTCAGGTACAGTATTATTTTATAGCAGAGTACTTTACTGCAGCAAAACACATCTGTAGACAGTGACCCAGGAGATAAATTGCTCCCGGTCAGCCCAGCCAGCTGGGGGCCTGCTCTGCCCCTGCTCAAATAGCTGCTGTCCCAGGTGCATATGTAGATGTGCCCTGGAGCAGTTGACTCTAACTTGAACTGCTTCTGCGTTTACTGAGTCACATTAATTGCCCATGTAAATATACCCAATGTGTAATAAAATCCCCAGATGAGGGACATAAAAATCACTAGAAAATGGATAATCCTAAGAGTTTATGAAACAAAAAGGCCCAGGCATTTTTTAATGTAGATGTCACCTAGGAGCATCATATTTCTGTTGTTGGTTATTTTCTATATGATTAAAGATACTTTGCATAACAATTCACTGATTTAGGCCTGATAGGAATTTGTGCCATTATTTTCAGTGGAAATAGATTTGGCCATTGGTTGTCTCACTCACTTTTCTCAAGGATTCCTCTTTTATTTGTGTTACACAGATTTTCATTAAGTGACAAGTTTCTACCATAAGAAACCTACTGTAATATCAGATTTTCCCATTGGAATATCTAACACACAGTCAATTAATCCAAAATCTTTTTCTTGTCCTAAAATAATGTTGAGACTGTTCTGTCACAGGCTTTAGCCACAGGCTGAATTTTCTTTACCTTTCCATTGACTCCATTGGCCAACATATATGATTTTAGTTCAGCACAGGATTGTTAGACTTTAAAATTTGTTTTCTTCTTCCTATACAAGGCAATGCCAGTTCTAAAGATAGTCAATGTAAAGCTGCTGCCTGGCCTCAGGCTAACTGAGCAAAAGAAATATCATAATGGGTCTTTCTTAATAAAAAAAATCTTTATATTTTTTCTCTAAGCTAATATATGGTGAAACCACTGTTTTCAGCTCCTTCTAACTCCATCTAATCTTGTCTGACTGCTATAATTCTCAGGACTGTCCATCTTCTATTGTTGCATAAATGTATCTCTGCTGCTGCTTCTGCTTTCTCACCTTAGGCAATGTCATGTCTTTGAGGATTCATATAGGGCAGAGGGTTTTGGTTTGTTTTGCTTTTTTTTAAATCAAACTTCAGGTCTGACCTTGAAAATCCTTAGTACTCTAGTCCTTTATAACCTCTTCTTTTTGTTGATAGGTATCATTAAAAATGTGGCTATAGTCTGTCCTATTGGAGTTCCAATGTACTAGATCAGGGGTCTTCAACCTTTTTTAATAAGTGTACTCCTTCTGATTCAAGGTTTCAACTCCTGCACCCCCTTATATTTTCTCTTGTTTTTAAGGGATTGGGGAGGCAGATTGAAGCCCCTGAAGTGAGGGAGCAAGTGGGGCTGAGGCAGGCACTGCACAGCCAGGGCAGGACAGGGTCGGCATGGGATGGAGCCATGAAGGCACAAAGGGGGGGAGCAGCTCCTGCCACTGCGTGCACCCTGGGAGGGCATGGGAGGGGGATTCCCCCAGATCTGTGCATGGGGTGGGCTGGGGCTGAGGCAGCTGGGCTTTTCCCAGTGGGGGTGCCAGGCCAGGCTTTGCTTGGGGCAGGAAGCAGCAGTGCTGGGAGCAGAGCTACAAAAGGAGCTGCAGCCACTCCAGAATTTGCCATGGTCCCCCCCCAGCCCTCCTCCCAGTGCCACTGCCACTGCCACCCGGCCCCAGCACAATGCAGCCCAACCTCCCCTCTCACTGGGAGCAGAGCCCCAGTCCCAGCCCACAGCAGCAGCCCACACAAATCTAGGGGCATGTACCCCCCCATGCTGCCTGGGGTGCTTATAGTGGCAGCAGTGGGGTGGGGGGCCAAATTGGGGGACTTGCATGTGGCAGCCACCACTGCTGTTGCCACCCACCACCACTCATTGCCCTCTACTGCCACCACCTCTGCACCCATGCCACTTTCCTTCACGGCCTGCTGATGGGCCTTTCACCCAGCCAATCATGTGCTGCCTGTCAGCAGTCCATGGAGCTACGCATGTGACCAGCTATGGGAAAGCGGCATAGGCACAGTAGTGGCACCAGGTGGCAATGGCAGTGGCCTGTTTATAAATATTTTCATCTAATCAGCCACATACAATTTTATTATTATTTCTTAACATGTTATTTTATAGGTTTTTTAAAAACCTTTCTAGAAAGCACAGAAGCACAATAGTTCTAAAATAAGAATTTTATAGAATTCATAAAAGATTTCAAGGACTGAAATTCCTGGCTTTGTACATCCTGCCCTTGAAATACTAATACTCTGAATACTGTATTTTGGTATTGTGCAGTATGTGCAGAATAAAGTTTTGGGAAAAAGACAATGTGCAGTGGGGCTGAATCACAGCCAGATTTAAAAATAGATTAAACAGCAGCAGCATGCTATCGACTGTGATTTGTCTCCCTCCCCAGCATTTTTTGTATACTTTCAGGTACCATAATTCACAATTAAATAGCTATAAAGTCTATTTCATGAGTAGTTAATAAAATTATGAATCTCACCAAAAACCATATGGCATGCATTGCATCCCGGAAATGTTGAACTAGGGAGGGAAATTATCTACAAATAAGTTGTGTGGAAGCTTTCCACAGTCTCCTTATGTGACCCTGTACAAGGCTTTAAATGTTTGCGGTCAGAGGGAACAAAAATATTCATTTCCAAATGACTCACTCTGAATACACCACTAGATAAATTAGAATAATTCTAGTTAACCAACTTTGAAAACATTCTGGACATTGATCATTAGCACTGTATATACTGGTTTGGCAAAAAGCTTTTCCTGATGTTTGTCTCCATGTTTTTAAAAAAAGAAATAACCCCCCCCCACACACATGCTCAAAGACAAAAGCCTTTGGTGAGACTGCCCCCTACAGAAAATAAAATTATGTTTATTTAATTTGTATATCTTATTCTTAAGTCAGTTCAGAAAGACATCAGAGTAGTTAATCCACATTTCTGGTTTTGTTTCTGCTTTTTTGTTTGTGCTGTTTAATAACTGCAGTTCTATCAAAGTTGTATGAGAAATTTGCACTAGGTGCTAAAAAAAAAGCATCCCAAGTCCATGTAAACACTTTGCATAGAGTTCTAGAAGGTCCTGGAAGGTGCTTACATTTCCCTTAGATAAATGCATAAATAAATCTTTCAAGATTTCAGAAGACAATCTGTCACCAACATGCCACTGCACACAGCCCAATGTCAGATTTTACCTTCTGGCTGTATGATATATCCTTTGGCTAGTCTCTTTCCCTGGTAGTACATTTTCTATAATTTTCTCACAATCAAAAATGAAGGCTTCAATTCAACCACAGTCAAAATTACTTTGAGGGATAGGATAGGATGGTGTTTAGGGGTTCAGGAAAATTTCAGACACTAAATTGGTTTAGGGAATGATTTAAGTCCCTTGTTTTTTTGTGCCAAGGTAAGAAACCTAAATATAACATGGTTCCTAAGTGTTCTAAAACAGCATGATGGATGTTTTGACCAATGCTATGGTTAAGCTAGGAAATATTATTATCTGAAAACATATGCAGCAACAACAATTTTGCTTGGACTGTAGATCATTAACTATCCTTGGCCTTCCATTACACCTTCATTCCAAGCCGTGGAGAGTCCCTGGGATCATTGCTGATCATTTGCAACTAGATGAAGTGAAGATAAACCTATGACTATCACTCCAGCATTTCTCCTGACCTCAGTTCCAATGTCAGTGCCCAAATTGCAGGAGCTTTGTCTTTGAAACAGGCCATGTGAGCAAAGAATGCCCAGCAGTGATAATTAATGACATCTTCAACCTTCTCTTATCTGGGTTTCATTGTTACATCTGTATTGGAGATGAAGTTCAACAAACTGATGCTCCGTACTAACCTCTTGTACCACATATGAAATTTTTCCAGTTTCTTGGTATCATATCTGAGTATCATCCATGTAACCATATCCAGACAGTAGTGTTGGAAAGGCATAGGTTAAATAGGTCCTGGTAGAGAAGTTTATCTATTTTTAATTCTAGATCTTGTATAGCAATTCTTATATTATTGAAGCTGCTAAGTAAGTTCCTCTTAGGGTACGAACAGATGCTGTCCTTAGAACCAGATCAACTGTTCTGGGATACATCCCAACATCACAGATCTGCTACACTGGGGAACACAGATGTTGCCCTTTGTCCAGCAGGGTCAGGCCCTCGATATAATTGGAGCTTCGGGGGCCCAATTCTGTGGGATAACTGCAAAGTGAGTTATGTTCCCTGCTTGCAGATGCATGCCTTGGGAATCCAGGCAGAGGATTCCCAAGATTCATATATAGCACTGCTACACCCAGACTTGGGATACTCCTCTGTAAATGGGAAACCCCAGCACATATAGTGTTTAGCTTGCTATACCTATTTAATTCCAGGTCATTGCCTAGCTAGAACATGTCCACTGCCTCCACAGTTTGTCTCTTCACTTGAATGCCTTGTATCATAAATTTGCATTTATATTTTAGTCTTTACCCAAGAAATCTGTGACAGAAGGGAGGTAGCCATATGCTGAAAACTTTCCAATGTATATTTTAAATTTAATGTAATCTATTTAAAGAAATCCATCTTTTTTCAGTAAAAGAAAATTAATCTCATTTCCTCCATTGCATATTCTTTCCAGAAAGTTCATGTCATCTTACTGCTTACAAACAACTCTGTCAGAAGAATATTTGTTAAAAATATGTTGCAATGTATCCTCAGTCTTCTCTTCTCCAGACTAAATAATCCTAGTTTTTTCAGTCATTTTTCATAAATCATAGTTCCCAGGTGTCTTATCATTGTTGTTGTTCTTTACTGAACTTTTTCTAATCTGTCCACACGTTTTTTGAAGCCGTGGGCCCAAAACTGGGCACAGTACTCAAGGTGAGGCCTCACCAGTGACTAGTGGAGCGAAAGGATTACTTTCCTTGATTTGCACATCACACTTCTGTTACTATAACCCAATATGCTGTTACCTGTTTTGAGGGTTTTTCTTTTTGGCAACAAAGCACACTGTTAGCTCATATTCAGCTTATGGTCCACAGCAAACCTCAGGTCCTTTTCTGCAGTAATTCCACAGCCTATGTGGAATTTGTATATGCAATTTTTCTGTCTTGAGTACAGGATTTGCATGTATCCTTGCTCAATTGCATTAATTGATTTTTTTATCATTTCTCCAGTTTATCAGGTCATTCTGAATCCTATCCCTACCCTACATAGTGTCTGTAACTTCACCCAACATATCATCTGCAAATTTGCTAATTGTACAATTAATCTCATCTTCCAAATCATTAATGAAGATGTAAAATAATACCCTGGGGACTCCTATTCCACACTGCATCCCAAAGGGACACTGAGTCATTTATGAATACTTGTTGAGCATGATGATCCAGCCAGTTACCCACCTTATAGTACTTTCGTTCTATTCTGTATATCCTTAACTTAGTAATGGGAATGACATGGGAGACAGTGTCAAAGCCCTGCTAAAATTACTTGCAAAATATGTAGCCAGCATTTTCCCATAGAAAACAACAAACCATAAGAATACCACCACTAACCCACTCTGGATTCATGAGTTTCCTGAAGCATGCACAACTCCCTAAAAGTATATGTAATTATATTTTTTTCTGAACCATGACTAATATCTGAAGGGTATTGTGCCATTTTCACTAGGCAGAGTGCAATTGTTTTGTTGAAACAGCTATAAATGAACATCTTCCATTTTCTTTCCCAGCAGAAATATAAATGAACCTGTACCATGTTTTATTTTGGGAGGAGGGAAACAAGAATAAAAGCACAGACTTCTTGATGCTATGAGAATCATCTTGAGGAGACTAGGATCTTTGAAATGAAGATAATTGTATTAGTTAACTGGCCAAAATGTGCTAATGCCTGGCTAGTAGTCCTGCTCTCTTCTCACAGCCAGACTAAAATCTCATACTTGAGGACTTAATTTCTTTCAGCTCCAAATTAAGAGGCCAGTCTAGGAGTAGCTAATCATCTTCAGCTCCTATTCAGAAGGATGAGACTTGAGGTTACTAGCATTTAGCAACTCACAAGGTTATGCTTAAAGTAACAACATTTTCACAAACCACACAGGACTTAAATGAATATTTTACTAGCACTTCGGGTATGAGAATAAGACATGATTTACTATATATTTATATACCATATTTATGTACCACACATACTCGTTCACCAAAAATCAGCCCTTCCAAACTGTGGGGTGCACCTTAAAGGAGAAAGCCAATTTTCTATGCTGGAATGACAGAACAGAAGTGTGGGAATGCCATAAGGTGGCTGCCATGCCTCTCTCCCTGCCATCTTCGGGGGGGTGGGGAGGATGGAGTTTATCCTTCAGAGTCAGAGCTATAGTGTCAGTGAAGTCAATGAAAGCCACAACATATTTAAGGCCTGATGCTGGTTTATGCAGATGCTTAAATTTGCAAACTGAATGACCCTATAGAGAAATTTAACATTATTTAAAAATATTAACTCTTGCCTGTGTTATTATTTTACATCCTTGGGCCTGCGCTGTTCAATTTCTTTATCAGCGATTTGGATGACGGGGTGAAAAGCAACCTGTTTAAATTCGCTGATGATACCAAAATTTGGGGTGAGGTGAGCACACTAGTAGGGAGGGAAAGACTGCAGCAAGACTTGGATAGGTTACAGGGGTGAGCTAGCAAAATAGGATGTGCTTCAGTACTGACAATGCAGGGTGCTGCACTTGGGCAGTTGTAACCGGCAGCACACTTATAAGATGGGAAACTCCCTTCTTGGGAGCACCAAGGCAGAAAGGAATCTTGGAGTCCTTATTGACTCCAAGATGAACATGGGCCAACAATGCAAGGTCATGGTTGGAAGGGCTAACCGCACCTTGTCGTGCATCCACAAATGCATCTCTAGCAGCGCCAAAGAGGTGATCCTCCCCCTCTATGCAACACTGGTCAGGCCACAGCTGGAGTACTGTGTCCAGTTCTGTGCACCCCACTTCAGGAGAGATGTGGACAACACTAAGAGGATCCAGAGGAGGGCCACCCACATGATCCAGGGACAACAGGGCAGACCCTACAATGAGAGACTACGGGACCTGAATCTGTT
>NW_017728907.1:4510636-4515558 GCF_001723895.1 Crocodylus porosus | reverse complement strand
ACTAGGGGGGACCAGAAGGGTTTGGGAGAGTTCTTGTTTCCCCTAGCGCCCCCTGGCATAACAAGGAATAACGGCCACATGTTGTTGGAGAGTAGGTTTAGATTAGACATCCGTAAGAACTACTTCACAGTTAAGGAGGCTAGGAGCTGAAACCAACTTCCAAGGGAAGTGGTGCTGGCTCCTACCCCGGGGGTCTTTAAGAGGAGGCTTGATGCCTACCTAGCTGGGATCATTTGAGCCCACTTTTTCTCCTGCCCAGGCAGGGGGTCGGACTTGAAGATCTACAAGGTCCCTTCTGATCCTACTTCTATGATTCTATGATCTTAAATCTGGCTAACCATTGATATGATAAAAGACTTAGGTTAATCTCTTGTGGCTCATGACTTGGTTTGTTAACAGTGGATCATGCCCACAGAAAGGTTGTATATCCCCATCTAGTATTTTGCTGCAGTAGTCCTAAACCTATTTCTTTATTATGTAGAAATGATAGGGTGAAGACTTGCTTTATAGTCAGCACAATCACCTAGTCCTGTCAAGACACAGAAGGACACATATACATGTAACGTACAAGAGACTGACAAGGATTTTTGTGGGTGATACCTTGTATTGGACCAACTGCATAGCTGGTTTAGATTTAGACAAGTTTTTTAATTCAATGTGTTCTTCTTCAAATCTGAGGAAAAGTCAGATGCAGGGAAAGATTAAAAACAGTTTGCAGGGATGTGAAATTGGAAAAGAGATAAATTCCCAGGGGAATCAGATAAGCAAATCACAGAAGAAAAGTGAACTTGATTAGTAGAAGTTCAAGACTTTTCAAAAGGGAAGAGGGCCATTATCACCTGTTGTGTGAAGAAACGGTATATGGAGCCAGGTAGATTGTCATGTGCCACAGAGTCATGCCAGTGTTCAGCGTTTGGTTCTTTGTATCCAGCTAGTTTATGAATACTTGTTCCCAGGCTCATCTTTTGTACATTCCCTTGAGCACAAGGATAGTGAGGTCACAAAATGTGTGGTTATTCTATGGAAAGTGTTCTTCTACACATGCTTGTGTGTCTGTCTTTCATCTTTTTCCTTTGATCATTCATTCTGATGCAGTTTTTTAGTCTACTTTCACCCACATATTTTCTATTAGGCTTTTCTAGATTATAGTTTCTGCTATGTCTAGCTAAGTTAAACAATTACATATTTCTTTATAGTATCCCATGATAGGCCATGCACATTCATAGACTTTCTGATATAGCAACTTAGTATTTGAAAGGCTTGTCTTGTAAATATGGTTTCTTTCTGTCTTTTTAGAAAGAATAGGTAAAAGCATCCTATGAAATGAAATGTTCTTTGGGGACTATTTATAATTACATTTGATTTCCTTTCCTCTTTTGTTCTGTGCACAAGCCAATAATAAGGATAGAAAAACTAGGACTGTAACGGAGCTCAGGAAGCCATTTAGCAATAAATCTATTAATCAAGGATAACGTTGAAAAAAAAAATCATACTGCATAGAATTAATGTATGTTGAAAACCCATATTTATATTTATATGTAAGTGGAGTCATTTTCTGTGGACTCCAAAATACCTTATATCTGTTTTTCCCCTTTTCTAATCCTCGAAGTCATAGAACTTAACTCATAAAAGACAGAATTTTCTTTAATTCAAATTCAGTTTAAATAATATATGGTTAGATTTATGTTTGTCTTATAAATTCAAGTTATAGTCTTGGCAGCAGGAATCAAGGACCTGGCTAGTGGAAAGAAAAAACTTCTTCCTTCCCTTGCTTTGTCCTAGCGCCTTCCTTCCCTTGCCAACAATCACAATTCTCTCTTCAAAGAGAACACATGGTGAGTCACAAAAAGCCTAATTTTTCACTTTTTATTTTGTTGTACAAGCTGAAGCAAAATCAACAGTTCAACTCAAGGGCCTTGTCTAAGACAATTGACATTGCCTGTGACATATGTCAGAATGGCTTCTATTATATCTCAACCAATTTAAGCACAATGGAAAACAAAACAAGTATTTCCTTCAATACTTTAAAATAGAAAGTCTGAGAAACTCCACTTTCCCTCTTGCAAAAATTTCAGCCCAAGCCAGCAATTGTACCTTTTTGTCCTTAATGAGCACAGAATAGAGATGCACCTCATAAACAAAACTGAATCAAATATGTATAAGCTTTTGTGAGAGAGACCTCATATCTTTAGATACTATGAAAGTAACAACGGCTATCAAACAGAGAGAGTGCTTATCATTTTGATAATGTTTCTTGTGTAGTTTGAGTGCAATCCATTTCATTTGACTGTTATTATATGCCATACTTGGACTCCAATCCTCCAGCTTCTCATGTGATCAATGTGTGAGAGAGTTGTTAGAATTGGGAACCTGATTCCTTTCTCTAGAACAACATAGCACTTTGAATAGTCTTTATTTCTGGTGAGACTCTGGATGCTCCCACTTCTACTGTTGTTACTGTCTTGTAACATTCTATTCGGCTACTAAAACACTTAATCTGAAAAGAAATGAGAACAGTAATTATGGGATTTCAAATTTGGATGCTTAATTTGAAAGAGAAGTGGGTTTTTATCCATAAGCTCTGTTTTTAATGTTAATGTTGATTTATTTTTTTTTAAATATCATGTATTCCTATTTCATAAAATGAGTATAGTTAGACAGGCAGAAATTTCCCAGAAGTTTACTACTAGAAATCCTGGTTATAGGGTGATCATACAGGCATTGCAGCCTGAAAGCAAACCCTCTCCCCTTCAGGCAAGCTGGAACGAAGCTCTGAACTTCAAGAAATACCTCCCACTGACCAGGGAAATGCCCCCAGTGCCTTCCACAGACCTAGGATGTAGTGATCACCAGGTTCAATAAATACAGGCATACAATGAATGAGAACTACCACATACTAATTTGTGGAGCAGTATGCAACCTCTGAAGACCCTTTGTCTGTCTGTCTCTAGCTAATTTTAACTGAGGGACAGTCTCCCATTTCCCAACCTCTGTAATCTAAGTAAGAGAGTTCCTCCAGACTACAACACTGATCACCATATCTTGCTTCTTAACAATAACTACAAAACTAATTAACATCTACAGAGGAGAGGTTACCACCATGTCATTTTGAAATGACTCTTTACCACTCATTTGACTATCCTCCCCCTGCTTTTTACAGCAGTTTTAACAAGAAACTTTAAGTTTTTCAGGAGGTTTCACTTTCTTCTCAGACTGATGAAGTATAAGATCCAGTTTCTAATTTTTTTTTTTTGTGTGAACCTTAATAGACTTTAGCCCTAACACTGAGCTCTGACTGACTTGCATGTTTGGCAGCTGTGCTTCTGCACCTAGCACAGAGTTCATTAGCTATAGACTGCTGATGCTGATTTCCTCTTTCTGCATGATAGTATTTTTATTTGTGTCCATAGGTACATTTCCTCCCATAAGGACATGGTTGCTTTTTGTGTTCTGAAACAATTGGGTTTATTCCTAAAAAGATTGTTCAAATTTGAGCTGTGATGGAGGCATAAATGTTGTTGTGTCTTCTTGTAAGTAAGCATGCTAGATTCAGGTTTTCACAAAATGCCATACCTAAAATTGATGTCAACTCCCTAGGTACCACAATAAGTAGGAATTGCTATAATCTATTTTTGTTTTTATACTGGATGCTAGCAATGCATCCCCCTTTCACTGGTATATTCATTCCTGAATAACAAGGTATTTGGATGTTTGCTGCACTCACTTTTGGTCTCAATTTTAATTTTCTATATTCATGCTCTGGCAAAGTATTAATCTGAGCGCCAATGTCCAGTTTAAATGGAATTTTAAATGGAATTTTATAATTCCTTCTATTTCCACTGCTAAAATCAAGTTCCTCTCATTGATTTTGCTTGATTAAACTATATCTATTTTTAAAAAAAACTACTTCTCTACTTTATACTCAACTGTATATACCTGAGGTTTTTGTGTTTGGGATCTACAACACCTGGTAAAACAGTTCCTCTTGTTATATTTGAAACAGAGCTTTCCAAATGCAGTACACTGTTTGAGGCCACGTTGCCTTCCATACCTGCTGCATGTCTGCCTGTGATCTTCCCCTTCCTTAGAGGGCTCCTTATCAGTGGAAAATTCCTCCCTGCAAGGTGACATTTTCTGGCCAAATTCTTTCCTGCCTACTGCGTGGACAGGTGCATTCATATTTGCAGCCTGGACCTTCTCAGTTTTTCTGCTGTTCTGCACATTTGGATAGTCTCTTCTAGGGACAAGTACCCCTCATGTAGTAGCCTTTCTTATGGTTGGGGACCTACTTAAATCCCAATTTCATGATTTTTGTAGAATCTGTGTGTAGCAGGGCACTAAGGTGCCTGCTACTGACAAACAGGAATATGGGCTCAGCTGCTAGTCACCAGGGCAGCCCAGGTGTGGGTTGCTGAGACAACCAGTCTGGTCAGCTGACCAGAAGGGGGCAGGGCCTGGCCTATATAAACAACAAGACTGAGGCCAGAGTCAGTTCCCCTCTGGCGGCCAAGGAAGGTGGAGCTCTGTTGGAGCAAGCAGGGCAAGCATAGCAAGCATAGCAGAGAAGCCTGATGTCCAGAGCAGCGTCTGCTTGGTGATACTGCGTGGAGGAAACCCTGATAGGGATTTGCATGAAGGATAGCCAGGTTGGCTTGGAATTTACATTATAGCCCAGGGGCTTTGTGCTTTCTGTTTTGTTGTTGTGTTACACTGGAGGACCAGGTGAGGCTGTAGGGGTTGGAGGAGGCCCCATAGGAGCTCCCCAGTAGTGTGGGGGTTCCTGGCGCCAGACAGGGTGCTGCGTTTTGGGGTGTCCTAACCCCGGCCCCAGTGTGCGAAGTATCGGGAGGAGCCCAGTGCGGGCGCAGGCGAGAAGCCCCAGTGGGGCACAAGACCCAGAAAGGGGGTCTGGAGGCCAGGCA
>NW_017728907.1:4484903-4510380 GCF_001723895.1 Crocodylus porosus | reverse complement strand
GGCAACTAGACAGAGCCAAGATACATCAAGGCACCGTGCCAAGGAGGGTTAGAAAGGCAGCCTCCCTTTAACAAATTGCCATCAAAGATGTGGTGGGTGAGATAGCGAGGGTGCATTAAACCTAATTCGGCACAGTAGGTAGGGGGCGCTAGGGGAGTTCACGGCACCCCTAGGTCGCGGCCTGCCACACTGTGAAAAACAGCAATCTCCATGAAATGACATTGACTGGAATTTCCCATGGAATAAACCCAAAAAAATGCCTCCCAGAATACAAAGAAAGTGAGGCAATCACTGAAGCCATAGAGAATGTGTTTTGAGTGAAAGCTACTGAAAAGCTGAGCTAGTGATGTAGACTAAGTGAAGGTGCCAGTCAGGAAAGTGGAAGTGTTTCAACACCATCTTTTAAGAAGCTAGATTCAATGCAGCAATGCTCCAGACTGTAGACAAGTGAAAAGAAATCCAAAAAAGCAAAATACACTTCAGCTCAGGATTGTGTAATGCAGTTCCTTGTAGGAAACTTGTATTCAGATGGTGGTAAATTGTTTTGTTCATCTTTCAACATGATTCTGGATGTGTTAAAGAAAAACAGCATTGATCAGCATTTACAGGCCGAATTGCATGTACAATGAAAGGCTACTGCAGAGGCTGAAGGTCAGAACAAGAAACAAGATACAACATCTTTGATGTTTAAATAACCCACTGAAAGCAGTTTAATAAGAAGAGAAGCTACATTTGAGGTAGTGGAGGCATTCATGGCTGTCAGCATATCTTTGGAGAATTAGGAGACAACATGAACAAGCACGTGCCAAATGCTGGCAGTTTCCCATGTACAAATAAGCTTCACCAATATTATCTACCAGGAGTAATTGCTTTGCATGTTCAGTCTACAAAATCTGCTTTGGCAGAACAGGACTCAATTTTGATTGTAGCAGATGAAGCAGCAGATGCCCAGGATAACTATGTTCTCCACATTTTATTTGTACCTGGGAGCTGGAAAGACTGTGACCTGCCTGTTTTTCAAATAGAGCCAGTTCAATTTGTGTCTGTAAATTTTTCAGCTGTTAGCACAAGCTATAGTTAAGGCTGGTATAAACTATGGCTTAGAATTTAACAACATCTCAGGATTTCTTTCTGATAAATAAATGTATATATGCAAAGCTTTCTCTGATGTGCTCCATGGAATGATACTCAACACTATTCATGTTCCCTGCAATGCACTTATTCTTTTTTTAGTAAGTGACACAACCACTAGTGACACACACATTTTCCTAATACGGATAGATTGGTTTTCTCTTTTAAAAAGCATTTAAACATTGTCCAGGCCATAAGCTTCAATACAGGAAGTCCATCACCAATCAAAATGGATTTATATGCAACTTTGATTACAAAGTGGAATTAATGGTTTCGCAGCTTGTTACCATGCAAAGAATATTACGTACTACCAGCATTTTGTGTGTGACAAGCCTGAAATCACACTGAGAACACAACGTATGCTTAAACTACACCATCTCTTAAAACAACACAACATTGAAAATCAAGTTGAAGTTTCTGGCAGAAAATAGGATCTAGCTCACGGAGTTTCTAATGCAGTTTGAAAGTCAGCAGGTTTTGATTCATGAAGTATGCAACAAGCCAGGGGCGATGCATAGGGTGCATGTGTGCATCCTATGCATGGTGGTGCACCCCCTGCAAAAAGGTGCTGCTGATAATGCCGGTGGCATCTGCAGGTGGTTCCCAATAGCACCTGGCCACCGCCAATCCTGCCGGTGGCACCTGAAGGTGGTCAGCGCTCGCCGCCTCCCCACCACCACCACCGACAGTGCCAGAGGCATCTGTGGGGGCTCTCTGGGCTCTCACCACCACTGCACTCCCATCGCCGCTGTTGCAGCCATGCCCCCCAACAGCTGGGGGCATGTGCCATTCATGCAACAAGCTAATAGATTTGATAAGCTGAGTCAAAGACATTGCATCACAACAACTTTTCAGTGGAAAGCCAGCAGAGACAAGAACTGGTCCAGGCAATAGCTGCAAAGTTGAATCAGTACTACAAGAACAATCAGTCACTGTTACCTTGGCTTAAACAACCAGCTTCCTTCTTTTTATAGTGCTATTCACATTTTTTTGACCCAAATCAGATGCCTTTTCTGAGTTTTAACATTTAGCTGCTGAAATCAATCCCTGGATGGCAAAAAGAGCCTGACAATGAAAGTGCTGCTTACATGAACGTTGTCAAAGAATGCCAGATGCCTTTGACTGTGACTGTGTTTTGAGATTCTATTTCTGATACATTTCACATCTTTATGACTTGGTAAAATGCTACCTTACAATTCCAACCAATTCAGTGGACACAGAACATGTAATCTTAGGGTAATGGGTGACCTGAACTTTCCAGACATCTGCTGGGAAGAGCAGTCAGCCAGGTCTGACCACTCACGTAGGTTCTTAGCCAGAATACAGGACCTCCATCTAACCCAGGAGGCGCACAGCCCCACCAGGGGAGACGCCTTGTTGGACCTGGTGCTGGCCACAGGAGATCACCTGGTGAGGGGGCTGCGGGTGTACATTAAAGAGTACAGGTCTGAGAACGGAGCCCTGGGGGGACACCACTGGTCACCATGTGCCATGTTGATTCAGTACCATTGACTATCACTCTCTGGGTCTGACCACAGAGCCAGTTCCCCAGCCATCAGACCATAAGGTTGTTGAGGTGGCAGTTCCCCAATTTTACCATGAGGATATCATAGGACACATGGTCATCAGCTTTTTTGAAGTCCAAATATATTATATCAACCTCTTCTCCTTTGTCCAGGTGTTGTGTCACCTAGTCATAAAAGGAACTGAGACTGGTCAGGCAAGACCTACCCACAACAAAGCCATGTTGGCCATCTCTCATATCTCTCAGAATGTTAGTCTGTTGTTAATGGTTTCTTTGATTTTTTCCAAGATCCTTCCAGAGATTGAGGTCAAACTGATTGGTCTATAGTTCCCTGAATCTTCCCCATCTCAAAGATAGGCACCAAATAATCCCTCTTCCAATCTTCAGGTACCTCACCTGAGTCCCACGAGTGATTTAGCAACTTACACTATAGCTGTGCAGACTGATCACTTATAGGGGTCTTTGTCCTTCCATGTGCCTATGTTGGTCATATTGCTTTCAGTTTCCAACTTGTTTCAGATAGAACTTGAAAGAATTTAAGATCAATTCTCACTTGCCACTCCTGATACCATGTAGTGATCACAGAGATCAATAAATATTTGTATGCAATGACTGAAAAGAACAACACACTTTGATTTGTAGAGCAGTACTCAGCCTCTATAGACCTTTTGTCTGTCTTTCTCTAATTAACTCTAACTGAGCAACAATCTCCCAATTCCAAACCTCCCATCTCCCAGTTCTGACCTAGAGGGGCTGAGCAGCATGGAAATGGCCACTGCCACTTCTACAGACCTGGATCACTGGTCTTTGGAAGGCATGAAAGGAATACACAGCCATTCAACTTGGCCCTGGAGGAGAGAGGTCCTCCTGGTTGGAAGTATTTTCATAGAACAGCTGGTTCTCTTCTGTGTAAAGATCTTTGAGTATCTGTATGCTCTCTTTTTGTACCAGGAGAAACTCATATTCTTGCTCATGGGGATGTGCCTTTAGTGGGTTGGCATTCTGGCTGGTGCCCCACTTGCCACCCCAAGTTACGCTTTGTCTTAAATGAAACAGTGAGATTTGTTAGTTCTGGACAGTATTTCACCTTTCTGTTTACCTATATTAATGCCAGTCCCTAACTTTACTACTTTGTATCATAAATGGAGTAGGATTTCCATACAAACCACTAAGCCAAGATGTCATGCCACTAACAAAAACATCCTACAAACTCAAGATAGATCATATGTAAACTGATCACTGATGGAAATGATCTGGTAATGTCTCTTTCTAGAATATATTGGTACAAGAGAAGGCAAAGGTAGGTAATAGAAAGGGAAATTATTGCAGCAGTGTACAGAAGGAGTGAGAGGAAGCAAATGGAAATTCTGAATTTTTAGAAATCCTTTTGCACCCAGCAATGGAGCATTTGCCAAGAAAATGTGATTGCTAACATCAGGGAGTATTTGCAAGGAGCACTGACTGTGTAATCACTCCAGACATTATGAAAAGCATGCATCTCTAGTCTGTATATTAGTCAGAGGCTGGTTCAAAAGTAAAGATGATGGGATTTACATTAGCTGTTACCATAAAGGAAAGAGATTTGGAACTATCTTAGCTGGACAGTTCACTAAAAATATCAACTCAGTGCTTAGCAGCCATCAAAAGGACAAAATATTAGGAATTATTAAAGACAGAGTTGTAAACAAAACAGAAAGTATCATTATTAGCACTGGAACAGGCTATCCAGACAGGTTATAGAATCTCTAATCTTAGAGGTTTTTAAGACCTGTATAGACAAAGCCCTGGCTGGGCTGATATGGTTGGTGATGGTCCTGCTTTGAGCAGGGGTTAGACTAGATGAGTTCCTGAGGTCCCTTCCAACCCTAATTTCTATGATTCTGTGATTCTATGATTATGCCCTCTTATAAAATACAAGGTGTATCCACACTTTAATACTGTGTCCAATTTTAATCCCTATACCTCAAAAAGCATATACAAGAACTAGAGAAGTTATAGAGAAGAGCAACAAGGATGACAAGTCACATACAGAGACTTCATGAGAATAAACTAAAGAGACTAGACGGTTTAGAAAAGAGACACTTGAGGTGGGATATGATAAGGGCTTACAAAATACAAAATGGTGAATAATAAGTAAATAGGAATGTATAACTACCTCTCACAATCCAAAAACTAGTTTTCAAAAATGAAATTAGTAGGTAGTAAGTTTAAAACTAACAAAATAAAGTTCTTTTTTTAAACAACATGTAGTTAAAGTGTGAAATTCATTGTAAAAAGGTGGTGTGGAAGCTGACAGTTTAATGCAATTCGAAAAGGAATTAGATACGTTCTTGGGGGAAAGGTGCAAGTAGCTATTGAACATGGGAGTTGGGGGTACAGCCTCTGAATCAAAATCTCCAGGACCTTAAATGCTGGAGGCTGCAAGTGGGATAGAAACAGGGGAAAACCCCTGGTTATACTAAAACCCAGTGAGGAAAGACACCATCAGCTCACTGCAACATTACACAATGTGCAAAGGTTTAGAGCCTCATGTATAGGATCTGAGTGAAAGATTGGAAACCTAAAGAAGTTACACACAGCAGGTGTTTAAGTGTTTTGGTTTTGCTCTTTTACATAACTAGAAAATTTTGCCAGAATACTGTACTAACTATTCTAATATGAAACACTTATAAATGTGCACCCCGTGATTCCCTATACTATATTGTTCATTAAAGAAAAGTTGTTGCCATGAGGTGACATATGTTAGTCATTCATAATGTAACTTCTATAGGAATATATATGTACATTATCGTCATATATCTTGGTTGCTATATTGGCCTTGATGAATAAAAATCCATCGTACTATGATCCATTCCACATACTGATGCCAAGATAATTTTTCTAATCTGTCCCTCTGACAACATCACCCCTCTCAGTGTGTCACTACATTGGTTCCCCTTTCACCAATGCCTTAAACATAAGATGCTTTGCTTCACTTTCAAGGCTCTTTACAGCCTATCCCCACCCCCAGTAAAGCACCTATGTCATACCTACGTGACTAAAAAGAACTCAACTCCTGCAGCTGATTGGCCCTGGCTGCCAAGCACATCCATCACTATCTTGTTAGTTTATCAAAAGAACATTTTTATGCCATCCCTTATGTCGCCTGTCTAAACAACTGCAAAGCTACTTCAATATCTTTCTCCTAATCCCTCCCTGAAAATTCCTTTTGCCATGATGTCTAGAAAAACTCAAATCTTGGATTAACTTTGTCCAAGAATATATTGAACTTTGTCCACAAAAGGTCTAGTTAGATGTTACTATGCTAAACTGAAACCTAATCTAGATAGGCCTGTGAAAAAGCACATGCATATTTGGTATTGTTTCCAAAGTTGTTTTCAAGAGGATGTTGTCTGGCTATTGCTGAAGTCAATATTTACCTGCTTAACATCACAGCCTGGCTGGAATGGTTTATCCAGGACTGTAGGGGAAACATCAAAATCACTGACTAACCCCTTCCTATGTTCATGGGCCATTTTCCTGAACATGGTTACACAGCAGGCAAAGCAGAGGTCTGATGCCCAAAAATAAGTAAAATGTTGGACCTGCTGCTGGACACAGTTTATTGACAGACCCATAAATATGCTCATTTTCTGTGGAAAGACTGGCTGTTCATCTTTAGTTCTGGGAAATTTTGCACAGGGCATTATTCCTGGAATTCTAAAGCTTCATTTGAGGAAAGAATGAGTAACCACAGGAACTGGTTATCACCTTGGTTTTGTACATTTTTCTTTGATGCTATTAAATTTGCAGGCTCTTACCTTGAACTGAACATAGTTGAGTATGGTGTCATGTTTATTTTCTCATCCCTGGTGGCAATGATTCAGGACCAAGTCATCCTTTTGCAGGAAATACATATGAAGGGTACTGGAAACTCCATGGAGTTTCTCTGGCATTGTTTCCTGCCAGACCATGCCTGCAGAATCTCTCCTAAAGGGACTTTCACAGAATAGGACTAATAGATGCTTACATCATTGCTGCTTCAAGCAGTTTTAACTTAAGTGAAGATTTACTTCAGATTCCTTGCTAGGATGATATGCCTGCCCACTTTCTGCTTCCCTCTGCTTGTGCACATATCTATATCACTATGGAACTGTCGTGGGCACTTAAGAAGCAGGAGAGAGAGGATGCCATAGGTCTGCACCTTTATCTTTACATGGTGCCTCATTAGTTAGCATACAAGCTTTCATTCCATACCCCACAAACACCTCCAACTGAAGAAAGATATAAACTGGTAGGTAAAATCTTATTCAAACCCCTGGACTTATATAGAATGATAATGATGCAAGAAAATGTATTATCCAGATGAATGTTTGATAAGAGAGAAATTCAGGCAAAAAGAAAAACCCTGAAATCCACACGTTTATCCAGATTGCTTTGAGATCCCTAGATAAATATGAAAAGATGCTTTCCTCTCTACCCTCTGTATTAATTACTTTTGTTAAAAATGAAGAATTCCTTCCTAGTATGTATCAAACATACAGCTTTGTGGGGGTTAGGGTGGATATGGATATTACCCCCCAAATGGCTTCAAAGCCCACAGAGCAAGTACATTAGGCATACTTGAGAAAGACATATATATAGACAGAATAATACCATCCAGTGACTGATTTAGCATGTGCTTATGATTATTGGTGAATAATTTATTCACTGATGAAGCATTCCAGTGGATCAAAGGCCATTCAGTTTTAGTTTGGCATTCATAAAAATATTCAAAGAATTCTAGCACATGGTTTTAAAAAATAAGGAGAATGCAGTATTTTTTTCAGCTCTGTATCAATCAAACCTATGGTCTAAAGGTGAGATTTTTCTCACCTTCTCATCTCTGCAGGTAAGTATGTTTATTGACTCTCATGCTGATGTCTTTATTTTCTGGCTTATGTTTGCTTTAGATGTGCAGGGAGATGAGGCATTGATTTTGGAGCTATCTGCCTAGAACTGCCCAGCTGCTGATTTCATTCCCATCTGTTTCTTTCTTTCTTTCAATATCTTTATCAAGTGTAAGAAATAAAAAGGGAGTGGAAGCCACTTTCCTAGGAGTGAAATTGTCAGTAGATAACATTTGTTATTCATAGTGACATTTTCTTTTCTTTTCTTTTTAACGTAGGAATAGTAAGTATAAAGGACCTGTGCATATGCCAGATGCTATTGACTGATCCTACTGACTATAGTTAGAAGGTAAGAGAGGCCTTGACCATTTTGTATAATACCTCTTTCTATCTGTAAATCAAGAATTCTAATTAATACCCTGCCACAGCTTGACAAAGGATTGATTGATTCGTTTTTAAGTGATTTCACAATTTTAGATGAAAAGTGGAAATTTTGTTTATGGTTACAAAGACCCTGTTCCATGAATCCTGATGTCTGTTCAGGATTGGCTCCTACTTGGTATAAAAATCAGTGAAACAGCCCAGATTTACTTTCATTCAGGTGTATCATTTACATCTGAGTTGCTCCAACTCTGTGAGATGCTCTGATTGTAGTGGCTTTGCAAATGATGCAGCAAAGACATGACACTCCAAAATAGTCCTAAATAACTCCTTGTGGCTCTGTAAGTCAGAAGAGATTGCATACAAGCCGCCAAGCTAGTGAGCTGAAAGTTCCTTCAGGGTTTGGAAAAATGAAAAAAGATCTACCTATAAGAAACCCTGGGGTTAGGAAGAAAGGGAAAGCCTTACAGGTATTTAATCCTAAAGCTTCCAGTGATGACTTAACTTAAAAGTCCCCAAATCACATTCTGTTCCTTTTGGTTCCATTCTTATGGGTAAAATGTGTGTATGTTTGTTATATGTCTCCCTCTTATTGTCTGGTCTTCAAAGATGTAGTTTTTCCCAGTGACTGACAAGAGCAGTTACTCCTGCATGACAAACAGGAGGTTCTTGCTTAATCTTTTAGTCTATGATGATGGTTTTATGTACACCCAGGCCAAGAGAGGAATATCATATGCAATCCACAGATACACGTTAAAACCATTCATACCTGCTGTCATTCTCTTTGTACTTGGAGGTAGTGTGGAAAGCTCCTTTTCATACATATTAAGTTCTTTTTGGAAGCTGGTTGTTGTGCCTCAATATTCATATGGGCTTGAACCCATATACCCTATGGGGAAATCACGGAATTGAAGTCATGGTGAGATTTGCCTGGGTTAGTACTTGAGGACAGGAGCTGTCTTTTCATATGTATATGTGTATATAACATAGGAAAATAAGGCACTAAGCCTCTTTAAGATTTTTGTACATAACATATTTCTGGAACACGGCATAAAATTAAGTAGTCCTCACTCATTTTTTTTTACTATCTCAGAGGAAGCACCTCAACAGAATGATCTGAATACACTGCAGCAGTATTTGTGTAACTGGACAAAATATTAGAGTGATAAACCAGAATTGCTAGCAAATATTCTGTGGAGAACAGTCTGGAGTGTCTGTGCTCAGTCTGTTGATCCAGCTCAGCTTTAACCTAAAATAGGAACTGAATGTGGGTTTCTCCATCCTCTGCAAATGGAAAAGAAGTATCTAATCCTTCTCTTACCACTAGCTCAGTCCAGGGAGAGGAAAGAAGAAATCAAGAAATGGCAACTTTTTGCACATTAGCTGCCTTTGAGGGGAAAGTGAGTAGGGAAGGCAGCAGGGGTATAGGAATTGCACCAGAGAGGGGTTGAAAAGTGGGATGTGTGAGCTGCAATAAGGAAGGAAGTCTGTCTTTCTGATTACATTAAATCGAGGCATACTTTCCCTTCTGTAGTAGGAAAGACAGTAGCAAGTGAAATGCCTGCCGAAAAGTGACTGGGTAAAACCCCTTGCCTGTAGAATGGGGGGTTGAGTGCGTGGTATATGTTCACAAGAGCCAGTGAAGAGCTTATTGGAAGACCTTTCAAATGTTAGGATTGTGAATCTTTTCCATTCTCTGAAGTATTGGGACTCTCTTATTCCTGATTTTGTGTGTATCATTATTATTGATAAGTGGGCACATAGGATCTAGTGGATTTTTGGTCTAGTAAGAGATGTGAATTTCACCAGCAGCTTGAAAGCCAAATAAGTTTTGTGGCCTTGACATTTTTGGAAAGCCCTTAAATTCACCCAGGTTTCCTGTTGGCTGAAGGTAAGCATCCCACAGTCACCCAAACTGTTTTAAAAAATGCCATTGACATTGGCATCTATGTTACACACACTATTGATTTATAGCCAAACTGGCTAATGTTACAGGGTAGGAAAGAAGAATAAGAATATATTTTATTTAATTCCCAGTTGTTAGTCTTTAAAATGAATTCTAGTACAATACCTGAGTCCTGTACAAATGCTAGTCTAATACAGAAGAACAGAAGCTCTCCAGTTACTGGCTAAATGTCATGCTGGAATGGGAACAACCAAGTCTGGGGCCACTCAGGGATTAAGATGCCAACTAAGGTCAGGAGCAGTGAGCAGCATCCAGGGATAAGCTTAGTCAGAAAGCCAGGAGGTTCAACTGAGAAAGGAGTCTAAGAGTGAGCAGAGTCTGGAAGCCGGGAGATCAAACAGAAAGCAAAGTCCAGAAGCAACGTGGGTCAAAAGCCAGGTGATCAAACAGAGAGTAGAGCCAAGGATCAAGCCAGAGCAAATATCAAGGCAGTTAGGTCAGGTTGTACCCTACTGCCCAGATACTTCCTAGTCTGGTGCAGGGGTTTATACTGGGGAAGAGGAAGGTCAACTGACCCTGGCCAACTGCTCTGGTGACAGGGAACGGGCAAAGGATTAGGCCTTGCTGGAGGCTTCAGGCCATTTTTGCCCTGTCTTGCTGGTCAGATATGGGGTGACAAGCCTGGATGATTGACAATGTTAGCTAGGCTGAGGCCTCAGCTTCAAGGGCACAACCTGATGCTAGAGCATGATTTGTGATGTCACATGGTGGGGTAAATGAGGTGTCTCCAGTTGATCCATCCTCTCACCCTATTGTCTACCTGTCTCTTGCTGTCCTCTGTTCCCTTGGTGGGGTCAACTTCCATCTGGGCATGTCTACATGAGATACTACATCACCATAGCAATGCACTACGGCAACATAGCATGGGCGGGCACAAACCATGATGCCGCATCTACATCACCGACTGTAGCAATGCACTCCCTCACTATAGTGCATCGCTACACCAACATAGCAGCTGAAAATAACCATGTGCCACCAGCACAGCACAGTATGGGCTGTTACTGTGCCGTCACTTAGTACTTCCTTTTGATGTACTATGGCACAGTAACAATGGCACCATAGAAGCACATGTAGACACACCATCTATGTGGCAGCTGGCCTCTGGAGATCTTTTACTCACAGGTAAATAGGTTCATCCAGGAGGGGTGTAGCCTGGGGCTCTGGGCAGGTGGTGTTCCTAGAGGTTGAAATATAAGAGCTTATTAATGGTTTTATCTACTCTTTCTCCTTAATTTTTACTTTTCAACCTGTAAATAACAATCATAAACAAGAGTCAGAAATGGGATCTCCTCATGCATAATTTATATGTACATGGTGCTCATCCTAAGATGAGAAACTCTGATTCTCAGCAGAGCTGATTATCCAGATGCCAGGTTGCACTCACAGAGCTAGTCTCTTCTGGTTCCAGAGCTAGTAAATGTAGAGCATCTTCGCACATCCCTGCTTTTTTCCATATAGACTAACCCACTGTAATAGTAACTTTGGGAAACAAGTTACTATTAGCTTGCCACATGCAACAAGGTAGGCAGCTTTACACTTTTCTGTTTCTGACTTCCAGGGAAACTCCAAAGGAAGATGAGAGTTAGCTTTGTGGCAATTCACGGGAGCTCCACCCAGCATAGGGGCCAGCATGGGAAGAAGGATAATAGCACTCTCTTGAAAATATAACAAAATGCTATCCCCCTAAAACTGGCAACAAAGTATGTTGTGGGGCCACATAGCATTGCTTCCAAGCTCCTGCTAATCAGATTCATCTCTATTCTCCAGCCACACAGGAGGAACACTCTTCTTTGATACCAAATACCGTTATTTTGGTCCAATTCAAGGGGAAACAGTGGAAGCTTAGAGATGTCCTCCTTTTCTGTTCTGCATTGTTTTTCTTGCTCCTTCTTGGGGAATATTTTGCTAGAGTCTGGCATATGTGGGACCCTGGGGGCTTCACCCTTGCCAGGTGACCGGCTGCTCTGAGGCTTCCCTCCTGGCAGACTGGTGAAGCCTTGATTGCAAGTGACCTGAGGAGTCTCTAAGGATGTTCTGTCCTGCAGCATTAACTCAAAAGAAACCTCATTAATTATGGTCCTATCAGGTTCCTTCAGCTTTTCAATGACCTCTGCCTCAAGGTGCAAACTTTCTGGTAATCCTGAATGCTCCAGGCTAATGTCTTTTCCTCTTTCATCTTCCCTTCCAGTTCCTCACCAGCTCTCTAAGAGCAGTTGCCTTCAGTCTTCAGTTCTGGTACACTGGGTCTTTGAGGCTGGTCTTGCAAGTCAATGCTTCCTAGGAGCCTCAATCAGTATCTACAGATCCAACATCTAAGAGTTGGACCATAGTTTCATAGTTGGAAGGGTCGGAAGGGACCTGAGCAGATCATCAAGTCTGACCCCCTGCTGTGGCAGGAATGAGTACTAGGGTCAAACAACCCCAGCAAGGTGTTCATCCAGCCTCCTCTTAAAGACCCCCAGGGTAGGAGCCAGCACCACTTCGCGTGGAAGTTGGTTCCAGATCCTAGCCACCCTGACAGTGAAGTAGCGCCTACTGCTATCTAGCCTGAATCTTCCCTCTGCCAGTTTGTGACCGTTATTTCTTGTCACTGCTGGAAGTGCTTGGGGGGACAGGGACTCCCCTAGTGCATGTTGGTCCCCCCTGACTAGTTTGCAAACAACCACTAGATCCCCCCTCAGCCTTCTCTTGTGGAAGCTGAACAGGTTCATGTCCCTTAACCTCTCCTCATAGGGCCTGCCCTGCTGACTCCTGATCATATGGGTGGCCCTCCTCTGGACCCTCTCTATGTTGTCCACATCCCTCCTGAAGTGCGGCACTGGACGCAATACTCCAACTGAAGCCTGACCAGTGTCACATAGAGGGGGAGAATCACCTCCTTAGACCTGCTTGAGAAGCATTTGTGGATGCATGACAAGGCACTGTTGGCCTTCCTGACCGCTTCCCCACACTGTCAGCCTATGTTCATTTTGGCATCAATAATGACTCCAAGATCCTTTTCTGCCTTTGCACTGATAAGAAGGAAGTTCCCCAGCATGTAAGTATGCTGTTGGTTCATCCTCCCTAGGTGCAGTACCTTGCACTTGTCAGTGTTGAAATCTATCCTGTTCTCATCCGCCCACCCCTGTAAGCTGTCTAGGTCTGATTGCAGCCTATTCCTCCCGTCTAGCTTGCCCACTTCTCCCCACATCTTAGTGCCAGCTGCGAATTTGAACAGGGTGCTTTTTACAGACCTGTCCAAGTTGCTGAGGAAGATGTTGAACAGTGCAGGGCCCAGAACCGAGCCCTGTGGAACCCCACTGCCCACGTCCCTCCAGGTCAAAAATGACCTGTCCACCACCACTCTCTGGGTGCAGCCCTCCAGCCAACTAGTGACCCATTTGACTGTGTAGGTAAAGAGTGCTGTGGCAGTGCACCTTTTGTGCCTGCCACTTTAAGGACTGGAGCAGGCCAGGTGGCTGATTGCAGCAGCCATTTTGACTTGTTAGGAGCCCTGGGGCAGAGTTCAGGCCGGAGGAGGGACCTGGAGCCAGGCCCAGGCATCAGAGTAAAGCTTGGGGGTGCAAGGAGAGGCCCTGAGAGAGAGGGGTGATGGACAGAGAGGCCCTGTGAGTGGGTGAGTGAATAGAGGCCCTGAGATAGGGGCATAGGGAAAAGGGAAGAGGTCTAGTGGGGGCATGGAGGCCCAGCAAGGGCCAGGAGTGAAGTAGGCTAGCGGTTGTAGAGTCGCTCAGAAAACATTCAGGTGAGGGCAGTGGGAGATGCCTGACAGATTGTTCCAGCACTGACTGAGGTGTGGAGAGACAAGCCCGAAACTGAATTAGGCCAGGCAGTATTAATGTGGCCCAAGAGAGAAGGCAGCATGAAAGAGGCTGGGTGAGAGCTGGCAGAGTGAATAGGACCCCAGTGAGAGAGGGGTGGCATGATAGTGGCCCTCCAGATTAGTATGGTGGAGCTACAACTGTGTGCCCAGTTTGCTCTGGGCCTAAGCCAGGGTTCACAGTGGAACATCTGTGAGGCATGGGGCACATACAGAGGTGGTTGGAGCATGCATTTATGACCCTAGTCATCGGGGCATACATAGGGTAGTCTCCCGCTCAAGTAACAACTGAACTTTATTTTTATCAAGGCGTGGCAGAAGAGTGGAGCAGGCAGACTGACCAGAGACAGGGGAAGACTGGAGGCGTAGACCTGGCTGAGAAGGTAACTCTGTTACAGGTGCATTCAGAGTCCTTGGCTCATTCAACTCATGGAGTTTGTATTAAGTCTCTGGATATGGGTACCAGTCAGTGCCAATAGTACTGATCCTTAAAATTTGGACTCTTGCCCCATTCAGAGTTGGGCTTAAATCTACTATAGTATCAGGCTTGATTCTTCTAAAAGTTATTTGAGACTCCCTTCCCATCAAGAGTCAAGTCCAGTGTCAAAATTCTAGTCTAAATGCATGCACACACACTTTTTTCCCAAATTCAAGAATACAATAAAAAAACTCCAAGACTGAGATGTGTTTGCCAAGTTTCAATATAAATAGATTTTTGTAAACAAGTTATAAATCTCTGAAAATAAAAGTTTATATGGAAATACTGAGAAATCCTTAGTTATAGCAGTGCTAATAGCACCAATACTATGATTTGATACTAGGGACTATTAATCCTAACAAGAAGTTTCTTGGAAGCAACTGGGCTTTCAGAGATCAATGGGATCTCAGAGGAAGTTGGACTGAAAGTTGAGAGAAGCTGTTTTTATCCATATAAATGAATCACTTATTGCTTTCTTATTTGAGATCATTTTAATGTAAAAACTAAGGATTTATGAACAGAAACACCATCACTTCTAAAATGCCTCAAACAGCAAGTGGTCCAAATACACTGAGTTCTCTATATAGCCACTTGTACACATGAAGGGGGTTTAGTCCTCAGGGTTTTATTCTGTGCCCCCTAAATTGAATGGTGGTGTTTTAATTGAAACCTACCATTTCAACTTTTCCATCATGTTACAGTGAGGGACCTCATCCTCTTTTTTTTTTTTTTTTGTCATAGCAGGAGCCTACCTACAGCCAGGGGGGAAGCTGCCAGTGGGCTGAGCAGCCCCTGAGCCACAGGAATGCCCAGTCCTTCTACCCACAGTGGCAGTGCCCCCACCCCCCGCCCCACCAGGACCAGCCAGCAGGCTGCCAGCTGGCTGGGTGCTGTCCCAGCTCACAAAGGCCCAATCCAGATCTCCCACTGCCTGCCTGGGCTTCCAGCAACTGCTAGCTCCTCCTACCCCCAGCCATCCTCCTTCTACCCCCTTGTGCTGAGCCCTTTTTCAGGCATCCAGCTGGCCACAGCAAACTGCTAGAAGCACAAGCACCTGATTCTGCTTTCAGCAGACCCTGCCCCCCTCCCCTCCACAGCCAGGGGGCAAGCTGCTGGTGGGTCAACTGGCCCCTGAGGTGCAGAGGGCCCTAGTCATTTCCTCTGCAGTGGTGGTTCCCCTTGGACTGCCTGGGCAGGCTGCTAGTGGACCAGGTGCATCCCTCGCTCAGAAGCAGCACCTGGCCCAATCCAAATATTCCTCAACTGTGTGCAGGGAGAAGTTCCAAGCAGGCTTCCAGTGGGCAGGCTCAGAGAACAGTTGGATCAGACCAGATGCTGCTTCCAAGCTGGGGCAGGACCCAGCCTGCTAGCAGCCCACATGGGCAGCCCTGAGGGGTGTCGCCACCATGGAGGGAAGGACCAGATTCCCCCAGACTCCAAGGGTCTCTAAGCCCACTGGCAGCTCACCCCCCAGCTGTGGGAGGGGCAGGCAGGCTTCATCAAAAAAAAAAAACGGATTGTGCCCCTCACTACTTCTGGCTTCAGCAGGTGCCTGCTGAAGGCAGAAGCAGTGAAGAGCCCAATCTTTTTTTCTTTGGAGACTTCCTGCCTCTCTTGCAGCCAGGGGGTGAGCTGACAACTACATTGTTTCAATTTGCAACATTGCAAACTGAACTATATCCAGATGTAGTTTAGTTTGCAATGATGCCAACTCATCTAAAACCCCCAGACTGTCACACATGTCATATATGATGCCATTAAGCCACACAAATGACATTTTCATCATATGTACAATGTGACATCTGTCACATATACAAGTGCCTTAGCTTAAAACATTGAAAAAGGTTCTGAAATAATACTGACATTTTAAATAAGGAAGAGACCACATAGTTCATCTGAACTTGGCAATCTTATTTTTACTGGGAGCTTCAAGTTGTGGAATATTTAATGCAAATATGTTCTTGTAAGAGGCGACCATGAAAAATCTGAAAGAGAATTTAAAACAAAGAACAGTTATGTGACTCCTAAACAATTCCATAGGATAAACAAGACACTACAGTACCAGAATCTGAAAGGTTTGAAGATGCTATTGATGTGGAAATTCAGACAGGATCACTGTTTGGCTATCAGAAGCACTTTATTTTGTGAGGCCATGGGAGAAAAAGCAAGGGGCCGCTAATTCTCAACGAAAGCAAAGCACAGACCCCTTTAGATACTGGTAAATCACATACAGGTCAACCTGCCCCATAATATACTCTTGGCAGTCTGACAGCTACTCATCCTGTTGTTTGCTGAACCAAGCACATTTTCTCAAGCTGTCTCTTGATAAGCTTATCCTGAAGGCCGTCTTGTTGTTTCCACTCAGCCTTCACCCACATCCCCCATCCTGTCCCAACATGTATACACTTCTTTCAGTACTTTTCCATTCCTCATCACTATGGGGAAGAACCTTTTACATGAGAAATGTAGTAGACTGGATGTGGGGGGGGTGCGCTTCGCCGTACCCACCGCCTCCCCGCGTCGGGACTGCTTCCCTGCAGCTAAGAGTCACTCACCTGAGGGATGCACATGTCTGGTTTGCCTCCCACAACTTTGATTGTAATCCGGTTCAGTGTTGTTTGTCCGGCACGTATCAGTCCAAAAGTGAGACTCCTTGACTCTCGGGGTCCCACATCGATGAGGGCTCCTCCACCCCTACACCCTCGCCCATGCCACCGGTGAGTGGCTGCCTATCCGGGCAGGTCACCCATCAGTATGTCTCAATCCCCGGTAATCGGGTTGGTGCTCCATTTGTACCCCTTAGTACTCCTGGAGATGCTGCCATCGGGGTTTCCCGGCCAATGCACCAATGTGTGGGGGGTGGTGCATGTTTCGCCGTACCCACCACCTCCCCGCGTCAGGACTCCTTGACTCTCGGGGTCCCGCGTCAATGAGAGCTCCTCCACCCCTACACCCTCACCCATGCCACCAGTGAGTGACTGCCTATCCAGGCAGGTCACCCGTCAGTATGTCACTCAAAATGTCCGCAAAGGAAATATAAGGTCAACACAAAGTTTACAGCCAGGGATTCTCTAGAGCAAGGAGGCTGCTTTGCCTTCTGCAGGCCTCCTTGTTATTACCCTATCTGCTGTGGGCATTAAGGGTGTGTGCACCCTTTTCTGCAGCTCTCTTTGGGCTCTTCAGCCCTCTCCAGGGCTTCCACAAGCCACTTAGTCCTCTCGAGTACCGGCAAGGACCTTCGTCTTCTGTGAGTGCCTTTACGCTACGGTATATACGGCTCCCGACTCCTGCTGGGTCCAGCCGCTCCCGGCAGCGTCAACAATCCGCGGCTTCGCCGAGCCCATCGACCCGACTCCCAAGCCCTGTTGGGGCTTACCCTTACGCCACCAGGTTCTGCAGTGCCTCAGGATGGTACACCTCCACCTGAAGGTGCTCCCACAGGTCTCGGCTTCCCCGTTGGCCCTCGTCGTCCGGGCCCCACCTCCTTCCACACACCTGGAAAAGGTGAGTTTGTGCCCCGCGTTCTGGAATTGAGTGTGGGAACTTAGCGCGGTTGCGCCGGGGCGGGAAGCCTCGGAGCCCACCCGCTTCTTCACTCCCTCACACTGGATTCCCAGGAAAGTATCAGCATATGGTTTTACAAATGTTTTAGGCTCTGCCAATGTCTGACATGCTTCCTGTCCACAGAAGCAAAGAATGCTTGAAAACACGGTGCTCCTTTCTACTATCCTTTACAGCAGGGTAAATCCAGTGAAACACATGTGAGGCCTTCCTGAACTGTTCCAGATTGATAATGGCACAATGGAGAATAAATTTTGATCCCTAAAGAGTAAATACTTCACTTATTACCCACAAATTTAGTCACTACCAAGAAAGATCAATGTATAGGCGTATAAAGCTTTACATAAATCTCTCCTTATAGGTGTTTCTTATAAATCTGGATCTAGCTAAAAAATAAACTAAGTTTGGATCACTTTAAAATTTATTATATTAATTTTATTAACTCTTTTTATTTTTGTGCAACATGCAATACTTAATAAACCATAGAATTGAACCCTTACAACAGTGAGACAATGACAGCTTTCATCCCCTACTGTATTTGTGGCAGGTTAGAGTACTTTTGTTGTTTAGATTTAGGGCCAGTTTAGTCCAGAACTTGCATGGGACCTTGGATAGGGATGATCCTCCAGAGGTCCCTTCCAGCCCTACTTGTTTATATTTGATTGCTATTAACTAAAATTTTCCATTGTCTAACCAGTCTAAGAAAAAACATCTGCCAATGATCAGTTCTTGGTTTAACAAAAGTATGGGTAAAGATGACAGCTCATCTACTGAATAGAACAATAATACTGGAAGTATTTGGAAATTTTCTGTTTTTTGTGTACGCAAGAAAATTACTCACCAGCAATTTAATATAAATGAGTCGATTGGGTTATAAATATTAATTAATAAAAGATAGTAATTAGTATGTCTTGTCTAATGCATTTTTCCAAGTAATTATTTAATTAAAATTTAGGAATTAAAAAGAAAATAAGTATATGAGGATGCAACATATGTATGGGAATATGGATAAGTTTTCCAGTTAAATGTGTACAGGATTTCACAGAAAACACTGACATAAGAATAATCAATCATGCTTTCGAAAACTTTTCTGAGCTCCTGCATATACTGCCTCAATATTTGCAAATATCATTTGTTTCTAGCCACCAGTTTGTCTACTCAACTATACCATAAAATACCAATATAATCTAATTCAAGATTTACCAAAGAAAGGGATGTAGATACTGTTTAACCCTGCATAAGCATTAGGGGTGTGCAAAGCTTCAGTCCATGATTCAATTTGGAGAAGATTTGGCCTGATTCAGAGGCCAAATCACCAAATCTGAATTGAATTTGGAGAGGAAAAACAACTCTGTTCCTCTGAAAGACTGCCTTCTGAATTGATTCAAACTGAGAAAAAGGAGGGAGAGTGGGGGGGAAGACTGACATCTCTAGCTGGCCAGTGACTGTGACCGTTCCCTGAGTCCCCTTCCAATCACAGTCCTCTGGGGGAGGGAGGTAGAAACAGCATATAAGGCTCTGTCTGCAAGCTTTCTATGCCTTTTGCGAGCTGTTTCTGCCTGAGTAACAGCATCTGAAATGTACCGGACTGGCTTGACTTCCTACCTATTCAGCCTCCTGCTACTTTCGGTTCTTGGAAAGGATTGGCTTTAGCTTAGTAACCAGAATCCCTCTACTTATCCCTATCCAATCCATTTCTTTCAACTTATATTTGTTCTTGCGGGGGGTCAATACTTTTTTTTAAAGAAAGCTGTGTTTTCCATGACGGTGCGATCCATCACTGTTCAGGGAAGCACATATATTACACACACACACACACACACACACACACACACACACACACACACATACACACACATCATAGAAGAAGTCAGATATTATTACAACACAGAAGAAGTCAGACAGTCATAGAAGAAGAGATTATAGATAGTTATTAATATTATTAGCTATAGTTGCGTGCAGACTAAAGACATCACAGAAGTCAGATAGATATTCAGATTAACACGACACAGAAGTCAGAGAGTTATAGAAGAAAAAGCTATTATTTTAGTTACACACACAACACAGAAGAAGTCAGACACAGTTATACATCAGAGAAGAAGACATATATTATTAGTTAGTTGCACACCAAAACTAACTGTGAAAGCAATAGTAATGGAGCTAGAGACTAGCATGCAATACAGGCAAGAAAGCCAGTCAGTGAAAGTGGAAATGGGGGCATCAGCGGAAGAGAGACAGGCTGATGTAGCAGGAAAGGGGGATGTAGCAGCACAGGTAAAACTGGAGAGGTACCTGTTGAATCAGATGTCCAGCAGGTTGTAGTGCATCATAAATCCAATGTCTATATTGAGTCCATGATTTTCTATACCTAGGAAGCTGATGAAGTGACGTTCATAGGCCCAGCTGTGAAAAGTGGTTTGTAAATTCCCTTTCAGGATCAAGCCTGAGAGACTGGAGACAGAATGGGTTTGTTTTTTGTTTGTTTGGTTGGGTTTCTTTGTGAACAATGTGCCCCCACAGGTAGCTGGGTATTCTTGTCTTTGATAGATTCTGGTGTGCAGTTTGTGCGGGTACTGGAGACTGTTGACAGGTTTTGTGTTTTGAGCTGGAGGAAGTTGGCTTTTGGTGATGAGGTTAGCAAGGTTTGGTGCTTGTTTGAATTTATAATATGTATGTGGCGTTTCATTTTAATCATAGATAAATGTGGATTTGGGATTACTTTTTTAAATCTGAAAATTGGGATTTTTTTTTATCATAGAAAACCAGTATCTCTGATGGTCAGATCTGGCATCAGGGTAAGGAATATTGAGAAGAGTGTTGGAATGATGACACAGCATTGCTTAACTCCCATCTTAACCTCAAAGGGATCTCTGATAGATCCATTATTAAAAACTACTACTCGCATACCTTTATGGAGAGGGCAAAAAATGGTAATGAATTTTGGTAGGCATCTCCCAACCATATTTGTTAGGCTCTCACCATCTTTGGCCTCTCTTCCATCATTTGTTTTTCATATCACTTCAGAAGGATACTCCACAACACTTCTCAGCTTACAGAGTTGAAAGCTTTGGTGAGGTTAAAGAAGGCTATGTAGAGAGGCTTTTATTGTTCGTGGCATTTTTTCTGTAGCTGACGAGCAGTGAAGAGCATGTCAGTTGTGTCTCATAATGCCCTAAACTCACAATGAGATTCCGGGAGGAGTTCTTCAGCAAGTGGAAGGAGATGGTTCAAAAGAATTCTCACAATGATCTTTCCTGTGGAGGACAGCAAGGTGATCTCTTTGTAGTTTCCACAGTTGGACTTGTATCCTTTCTTGAAATTTGTCATTCCAGATCCTTAAATGGAGGGCATGGAGCTGTGATATGAGCTCTTCTCCCCCATACTTGAAGATTTCAGTGGGAATTCCATCAGCAGTAGGTGTCTGTCTTGTCATTCTTCATCTGCTTGATGGCTTTCCTCACCTTGTCAGGTGTTGGAGGGATTCCAAGGTCATCTCTAACTTGGTGTTATAGAACAGAGTTGAGAACACTCTTGTGAACAACAGAGTCTTGATTGAAAAGGTCCTCAAAATTCTCCTTCCAATAGGCATTGATGACTCTGCATTCCTTGATGAGGTCTCTATCTTCCTTAGGTCTCAAGTAGGTTGGTCCCTGAGTGCTCAGACTGTAGATGGTTTTGGTGATACTGAAAAAAAACAACACATATTGTGGATGCAAACAACATGTTGAATCTCCTTTTGCCTTGTCTTCTAACCATCTGCTATCCATATGACTGGTCCTCCTTTGGACCTCTTCCTTCTCTTGCTGGTGACTCAATTTCTTTTGCTTGGAACTGATGTTATTTTGCCAAATACAAAAGTCCTTACACTTGCAATTAATCATCTCTTGAATCTTCTGGTCATTCTAATTAAACCAGTGTTGGTGTTCCCTGGTAGAAAATCCAAGTGTTTCTTCACTGGTGCCAATGACTGTGGACTTAAAGGTACCCCAAGTGCTGCTGACATTCTTCTATTGTTGTTGACAGGAATTCACCAGTTTTTCATTGAGGCACTTCTGAAAGAAGTCTCACTTGATTGGGTCTTTGAGTCCATCAACGGTGATAATTTGTTGACACTGCTTCTGCTGCAACTGTCATTTAGGAGCCAGTTTTAATGACATAACTGATCAGATGAGTCAGTGATTGGTCCAGTGATCATCAGCTCCTAACATAGCTGCAGTGATGAAGGCATCTTCATAATCCTGGGCATGAACAATGTTGTAGTCGATCAAGTGCCAATGCTTGGATCACAGGTGTTTCCATGATGTCTTGTGCCTGTTTCTCTGGTGGAACAGAGGGTTGTTGGTGGTGAGTTCAAGTTCTGTACATTCAGTCTAGAGGATGATACTGTTTGAGTTGACATTTCCCACTCCTTCCTTGCCAATGGTTCCATTTCAGAGGTTTGAGTCCCTTCCAAATTTGGCATTGAAATCACAGGGTGAGTCTGTCTCCTTCTGGAATGCCTGAAAGGACTTGCTCAAGGTTGGCATAGACTTCCTCCTTGATTTTATCAGTGGCATCAAGAGTCGGGGTAAATGCACTGATGATAGTGGCTCCCTGCCAGTTTAAGATAGTCATGAGGTGCTCACTAATTCCAATAGGGAACTTGTTGAGTTGGTTTATGGTTTTATTCTTGATGGCAAGATCAACTCAATAAAGCTGACATTCTCCCTCTTATTTACCCTTCCATAAGAGGGTATACCCACCTCCTTGTTCTTTGAGCTGCCCATCTCCCACTCATGGGGTCTCACTTAGTGAAGTGATGTAAATGTTGTATCACCTAAGTTCTTGAGCCGTGATTGCCATGTGACGCTCTGGGCATTCCCTGTTAGGATTGTCCACAAGGGTCCGAATGTTCCAGATCCAAAATTGAATGAATGTGTGTCTTCATTGATTTTGACTGCAGTAAAGATGATCCCACGGGACATGGTTATCCAGTCAGGAAAAGGTTAGGATGTTTAGGGAACCTTTTTTAGCCATCTCTCTATCTGAGGTGAGCAGAGCAAATCCTAAAAAGGACTGTTCAGTAGCAGTTACAGTTGCCAAATCACACTCCTGATTACCTCATCCAAGTGCTAGACAACCTTCTTGTAACTGCTGCCTTCATGCCAGTCAATGACTAGGAGCTTCTAGACCTCACAATCCTACTCTTGTCATCACTAGCTGGTCACCGAAGGACTTGAAGAATGTTCTGGGAAAGCTGTTTCCATTAAAGGTGACTGTGCATGATTTCTTTTACCATAGAGAAGCTGCTGCACCTCAGCTTCTACACAGTTCTTGACAGAACAGACTCTTGATCCAATGGAAAGGAGGCCAAGACAATTGGCAAACTCATTCTGCTGAAGCCTTCATTTGCCTTCACAGCTGTTGAGATTCTAGCATCTTCTTCTGCCTGCTATGCCATGATGGAGCCATCTTAAGGGCAACCATCTTAAGGGCTCATCCCCACCTGCACAGCCCTGCTCAGCCACTCCCCTGGCCCAGGACAGGAACTGACAGTGGTCTCCTCCCCAGTGCAGGACTTTCCACATGTCTGGGGCTGGCACGACTGAAGGCTCAGCACAGGAGTTCCCATCAGCATGGGCAAGCAGCTACACACTGTGTCTATGGTCCATGTTGATTAGCAGGACAGTGCCGAGCCGGGGGCATCCCCCAGAGAAAAGCTGGTGGTGCTTGTGGCTGGTGATGTCATAGAATCATAGAAAGAAGGACCGGAAGGGACCTACAGGATCATCAAGCCCAGTCCCCTGCCATAGGCAGTAGGTAATTGGGCTCAAATGAGCGCAATGAAGTATTTGTCCAGCCTCCTCTTAAAGACCACCAGAGATGGTGATTGCACCACCTCTGCTGGAAGTGTATTCCAGATTCTGTTGTTCACCTAGGTCCTAGTTTTCTCCCTTGACATATCTGTAGGTGGCTATTGAGTCACCTCTCAGCCTTCTTTTGCTCAGGCTGAACAGTCCCAGATCCCAAAGTCCCTCCTCATAGGGCCTGTCCCCCCAGTCCTTGATCATGAGGGACCCTTCTTTGCACCCTTTTAAACTTGTCCACATCCTTCTTGAAGGGTGGTGTCCAAAACTGGATGCAATACTCCAGCTGTGGCCTCACCAACGTTGAATAGATGGGGAGAAGCACCTCTCTGGATCTGTTGGTGACACATCTGTTGATGCACGCCAGAGTTCTATTTGCTCTGCTGGTGACTTCATCACCCTGGTGGCTCATATTCATCTTCTGTTTGATTGTCACCCCTAGGTTCCTTTTGGATGCTGTGCCAGCCAGTGGACCACCACACATCATATAGATATGGTGAGGGTTCTTCCTACCCAGATGAAGGACCCAGCATTTGTCCCTGTTGAACTTCACCTGGTTTGGTTCAGCACATAGAACCAGCCTATCAAGGTCTTCCTGAATCTTTGACCAGTCCTCTGATGTGCCCGCTGTCCTCTGATGTTCCCCCACAGTTTAGTATCATCTGCAAACTTAATCATTGCACTTTTCACTCCCTCATCCAAGTCATTAATAAAGATTGTAAAGAGCATGTGCCCAAGCACTTATCCCTGGGGTACACCACTGGAGATGGCCTTCCAGGATGAGGCCGCTCTATCAATTAAGACTCATTGAGATCAGCCACTCAGCCAGTTCCCAACCCACCTCACCGTAGCCTGGTCTAGGCCAGTACTCTCCAACTTAACTGAAAGCATTTCATGGGAAACAGTATCAAAGGCCTTGCTGAAATCTAGGTAGATGACATCCACCTCCAGTTCCATGTCCAAGTGATAAGTTACCTGGTCATAAAAGAACACCAGGTTTGTTAGGCATAACCTCCTCTCTATGAAGTCAAGCTGGTTGCTTCTCAGTACCCCACCAGATGCAAGCTTGTGAATGATGTCCTCCTTGACAATTTTTTTAAAGATCTTCCCCAAGACAAAAATCAGACTGACCAGTCTATTGTTGGCAGGGCCATCCCCCTTTCCCTTCTTAAAGATGGGTATCATGTTCATCTTCTTCCAGTCATTAGGGACAATGCCTGAGTACCACAATTCTTTGAACAGCCTTGCCAGAGGCACTTCTCTGAACTCGGCGAGCTCTTTCATCACTCTCGGGTGAAGGTCATCTGGACCAGTCAATTTGAAAGTGTCTAACTGATCTAGGACTATCTTCACCTGTTCTGGACTGAATTTATGAGAACCGCTGTTGTTGCTGTATTCTCTGTGACCCTGGTCTGGCAACCAGTTCTTGCCTGGTTTCAGGAATACTGGTGCAAAGTAATTGTTGAGGAGCTCTGCCTTTTCACAGGGGTCAACTGTGGGCTTCCCTTCCATGTTCCATAAGGGTGCCACAGTGAAGCTTGATTTTTTTCCTTGCTCCTTATGTACCAATAGAATTTTTTGTGATCTTTAATTTTGGTCACCGATTTGACTTCCATGGATGCCTTGGCTTTCCTTGTCGCATGTCTGCAGATCCTGGCCATGTGAGCCTACTCTTCTCTGGATCCTGAACCATTTTCCATTGGATGTATGCTTATTTTTTCTTTCTGAGAAGTTCCTTAATGTCTCTGTTGAGCCAGGAGGGTATCTTGGCCCCTCTCCCTAGCTTCAATTGCATGGGGATGTCCTCTTTTTGAACAATAAGAATAGCCTCTTTGAGGAAGCGCCACCCTTTTTTTTTTTTTCCATAGACATTAGGGCTGGAAGGGACCTCGGGAGATCAT
>NW_017728907.1:4478404-4483223 GCF_001723895.1 Crocodylus porosus | reverse complement strand
AGATTGTCAGGGCCAGCTGACTTGAAGGTATCCAGCTTCTCAAGGTGTTCCTTCACGAGGTCAGCATTGATGGAGGGTAGGGGATTCCCCTCACCCAGATTTCCCTGTCCCATAGCAGGCAGGGGCATTCCGTGCAACTTGAGCTCCCAAGTTGTCCAGGCCCTAGTTGCAAAGGGCCTTTCCAACTAGACTCCTGAGTTTACCAGATCTGCCTGTCTGAAGTCTGGGACTTTTGTTCTGCTGGTAGAGTTCCCTACCTTTTGGTGGATGGTGAATCTGATCAGATTGTAATTTTTGTCACCCAGAGCACCTCCAATCTTTAGGTCACCTACCATGTTTTCCCCTTTGGCCAGCACCAAGTTGAGAGTGGCTTTACTCTTAGTCAGCCCCTCCACAGCCTGTATCAAGAACAGGTCTATAGTCACCAGGAAGGTGGTTGATATGCTGGAGCAAGCTGAATGATCTTACCAACAGATGTCAGGGTAGTTGAAATCACCCATAACAATCAAATCTTTAGTACTGGCTGTTTCAGCCAGTTCACTGTAGAATGCCAGGTCATAATCCTCTTCTTGGTGGGGGGACCTGTAATAGGCTCCCACCATCAGATCCCCTTCTCCTAGTCCCCCTTGTAACTTGACCCAGAGAGTCTCAAGGGACTTTTCCCTGCCATCATATGTAACCTGCAAGGAGGGGTACTGCTCCTTCACATAGAGGGCCACCTCTCCACCTTTCTTTCTATTTCTGTCCCTCTTATCAAGTTTGTAGCCCTCAATATCCACTACCCAGTCACATGTGTTATCCCAAGTCTCCATCAGTGCAATGAGGTCAAAATCCTCATTTGCCAGAAGGAGTGCCAGTTCATCCTGTTTGTTGTCCATGCTTCTGGCATTCCCATAAAGACAGCTGAGCTTGCCCCTTGTCATCTCAGGTTTTCTGCCTCTCTACAGGTGTCTTCTGGATGTTGGTAGAAATCTGGGTGTCTCCTACATGAATACCCTCCTCTGAGTTCTCTTGTTCAGCAGATTTATGCCCAGCAATGGTTTTGTGCACAGTAGCTGAAACTTCCCCACTTCTCCAGGCTTGTCTAGTTTAAAGCCCTCCTCAGCAAGTCTGGAATTATTGTAGAGAACAGTTTCTTCCCTCTGCCCATGAGGTGTATACCATCTTTTGCATACAGACCAGTGTCCTTGAACTGCGTACCAAGGTCATGGCCACCCACTTCTTATGGCAAGACAGAGGGGTGCAGGGTAAAAACTGCGGAGTTACAGCCTGAGTTCTGGGGCACCAAAATGTGGGTCAGTTCCCGCCATAAAAGGCATGGTCTTGAGGACACAACTGAACCAATGGTTGTGGTCAGTCACAACCGCTCACTGTTCATGCAAGGCCTTGACCTTTATGTGGCACTGGTGCACTGACTAAGAGTGGCCTCTCTCATGCATCCCACTTGACAGGGCCTCATAAACATGGGTAGTTGAATGCCCACCCTCCACAAACTGCCTCTGTACCTCTGCATCCCCTCCAGAGAGCCATGAGGTCATGCACCTCCTGCTGGGTCCAGTTAGGGTCTTGGGTACTCAGCTCAGATGTGTGCACATGGGCAGGGCTGGACTTCACTGACAGGGACAGGGAGGATGATGCCCCCCATACCAGCACAGCTGCCCCTGTGTGGCCATCCCTGGACAGTGCTCAGGAGTGCTCAGCAGCAGGGCAGGGCCAGGGCCTGGAAGCCATGTAGCAGAGGCAAGTGTGCTACGGAACATGAGCACAACTACAAAGACAGAAGACAGTGCTGTGGGTGTGCAGGAATGGGGAGCTAGTGCTGCCCTCCTGTCACAGCCAGCCTGGTAGGAGCCCTGGGGAGCTCTGAGGGATGGCCAGGAGGATCGGAAGGCTGCAGCGTTTTACAACACTCACCTGTGGTCAAGGAGCAGCTCTGGCTGGTGGACAGGATGAGCAGCAGCAGCCTGGGTCCTGTCCAGGGAGGACACAGAGCTTGCAGTCCCAAAATGGCTGCAGACTTTTATACCTTGCAGCTGTGGGGTGCTGGAGAGCAACCCAGCTCTGGGAGAGGGGAGAGAGCCAGCCAGGAGCCCTGGAGCTGGGCTTCAGCCAGCCCCCTAATGATTAGGTAAAACCAGCAGGGAGGGCCCCTGGTTACTGCTCAGTAAGGTGTCTACACATGAGTTACTGCACAGTAACTAATCAGGCATAAATTTGATGCCTGCATGATGTAGGCATAAAACTTATGCCTGAGTCAGCGTAAGTCACCATAGTTACTGTGCAGTAAATGTGCACATGTAGACATGCCTTGTAAGTCACAAAATGAAACAGGGTTAATAGTACTTGCCTAAGAGCCTTTAGAAAATGCTGTCTGTGCACTGCAATGTTTATTATTCTTTTTCTGCTGATGTTCCATCATGTGGTGGTTTCTGTTAATTTGCTGATTCTCAAAAATCATTTCCTTCAGTTTCAGTTTCCAAGATCAGAAACTTGAGTCCTACTACAGTATACCCAGAGATTATAAATGTTGGGGCATGTTGAGGGGCATAAAGTATTTTAATATGATCTTAATCTGTATTTAATATTTCAAATTTTGCAATTGTATTAATATCTTATTTGGAGAAAAGAATTAAGAAAAAGATCAAAATATCCTCGTTGCTTATGCATAACCAACTCAAGCAGATGTTTTCTAAGGATCTGAAACCCCATGTGCACCTTAAACACTCACAACTAGTTCCTATCTCTTTAATGTTAACCTTTTATTTAGTCAGAGTCTTGGTTTGAATCAAGTTTTTCACTACCCTTGGTTTTCTCATCAATACAGCTACATATAAAGCAATACTAACTACCACTTAAAATTCAAAATTCTGCATACATTTGTTAATTTTTAAATGATCACTCAGATACCAAAGGAGAATTTATTAAAAAATAAGGGAGGCTGGATCAATATTTTGTGGTGTTCTTTGTACTTCAGATTTATTTTTAGGGTATGGCACTATTTTCAAGTTGCATGTACATTGCTGTTCAGCTTTCCAAAAATTTCTATTTTCTGTTCTTCATTTTATTGTACAAGGGCTAGTTTAGTATTTGAATGCCACAGTGTGTTTGTTCAGTGTCTCAAAGTATAGCTTCTGTATTCACTTATGCCAAGGAGCCATTCCATAAACTTTTTCCCCCTAGAAATATTCTTTTTGTGCCACATCTGGAAGAAAGAACCAACAGTAGGCTCATCAGGGACAAATAGAAAATGAGAACAGGAAAGACTTATTGAAAGTGTGATTGAAATACATAAATTTACTATGTTAAAAAGAGATTTTTAAAAAAATTTTATGTAAGAACTTAAGAAATTTTCTGTACAGCTGTCAAAATTTACTCTGTTCTAAATCAAATTGCATAAAGAGGAAATTGGAGAAAAAAGGAAATGTTGATGCAACACAATGAACAAACCTGAAAAATAAGTAAACATTGGGAGCATATGGTATATAGTAACATACTAAGAGCTTATTTCTGCAGACACATATTATACTTACACATATTGATGCTTTAAAAATTGGACTTAAAAAACCACATCGTTTCCAAGAGAGAGTATGTAGGGACCTTTTATTCACCAAAAGTGTATTTGAGGAAGGAAAAATTTAGCCTTGAATTGAAAACTGAAATATGGCAGTACCTTATTTTGCTGACAGCACCAAAATAAGAGATACAATTACAACCACTCTTTTAAGGTAAAGAAGAACAATACACAGCATATTTCTGTTTAATGGCTTGATTCATTTCTTTATTCAATGAGACAAGTATAATACAGTCAATTATACTAAGGTAGCTTGGTTTCCAGCACTGAAATGAAGCCTAATGCCATCTTACAATAGTTTTCATCAAACTACATTTTTGACATGTTCTGTTTGCAAGAAAAGATTCTATGGCTAATATTTACTGTGACCTTTGTCCTTAAAGAAGAGATGCCAAAAATCTTTACAAGTTACAATACAACATAGCTAAATTCAATACAATAGTTTAATATGAGACCATTTGCATCTCTTTATTGTGATATTTTTTCCCCCACAGAGAAAAGCATAATACCCAGCTGCTTGATAATATTGGCAAGCAAGGCAATGAATTTCTATTAGAAACCCCAAACACTGAATGAGTTGTGTTTTTTTTAAAGAAATCCCCTTTTGTATGAGACATGTAAAGCCCTTTTGTGCTTGGATGTTTTGCATAATAATGGTTTTCTTTAGTTATTCATTGTCACGTGATGAAGCTGCTAAGTGAACCAGGCAGTAACAACATAAAAAGACAATTTTCCATTTTCTCCAATTTTTTCTGACTTTTTTTGTCTTCTAATATGTAAATACTGGTAAGTGGCTTCAGAACAAAGATATCTAGTTATTAACATCTAAGGTCTAATTACTACTTTTCCTAATACCTGTCTTCTCAGTTAAGATTTTTTTTCCCAGAAGCAGCAGCACTATTTCGTTCTCACTCATGGGTAACCTCAAACATCTTAAATAATGAGGTAAATGACTAGCCAGTGTACATCATCATCACTCCATTCAGGTTACTGGTGTTAATTGGATGTATTCCAGTGTCACGGAGTCACGTAGGTGCCCCGTGACTGTGAGGGTGATTGGCAGGGCTGCCAATCACCCGGGCAGCTCAGGTGCTGGTTACCAGGGTGACCAGGCGGGTCACATGGCCAGAAGCGGGCAGGGCCAGGCCTTTATAAACAGCTTAGGCCGGAGCCTAACTCACAGTTCCCTTCTGGCTGCCGCAGGAGCAGGAGCTCTGCGGCTGAGCTGAGTGGCCTGAGTTAGTGGTC
>NW_017728907.1:4470245-4477110 GCF_001723895.1 Crocodylus porosus | reverse complement strand
TAGGGGCTGGAACATCAGTACCGTCAACTGGGGAACCGAGATTCTGAGGGTGCTACGTTCACCCTAACGTGACGGTAGGGGGTGCTAGGGAGCTCACGGCCACCCCTAGGCCCCGCTCCCTCACATCCAGTGAAGGATTGTGGATGGAACTCTCTGAGTTTAGAGTCTGAGTAAAATTAACGTTAATTGAACAAGTTACAAGGAATATATATTACATTTTGCCTGTGAGATAAATGACCAAAATGGGCTTTCAAAGTAATTGTTTCAAGAGGCTCTAACAATTTCATACAGAGGGTTCTTGAAAATGATTTTTACTTCAGTACCTTCATGTAATTTTGTCCAGAATAGTAGCAAGGAGAACCATATTTACTCGCTACACAGACCTTGCCCCAAAAGTTAGTCTTCCAAATTTGAGATGCATTTGTTAAATGAAGAAGCTGATTTTCTGTCCAGAATACAAGCACCCCATTTTGATTCTTTCTCTGCCCAAATGTTAAAACCGCCTGCTTGGCAGCAACAGTGGCATATCTATTCAGGCAGCAGAAGGATTTGATTGACTTAATGGTTCATTACTCTTCACTCCACAGGTGTTAATGACATTTCTCTTTTTTAATGGTCTTGATATTTCACTATTTAAACTATTTTTCTGGCAATTTTGCTGTCTGCTGGTTACTCCTAGTATCTCCCCTTCCTATTTGACAGCCCCGTAGACTTGTTTAGCTCTTTTCAATTTTGTAACTCTTCCCATGGAGACCAGAGAGTTTGAGCTTCTGGCTGAGCAGGACTGGGAGGGAGAATGAGGTAAAGATAAGGTTTTGTCCCTGCTTTTTGCAGCCATAACTGTGGAAAAAATCCTTTGTTCTTTATTCTTCCTTCCTAAAAACAAGAAACATGTCTTATTTGGTGGGAACATAGTATGTAAGGAAATACAGTATTTCTCTAATGGATTATAATTATACTGGAGATGATGAGACTAATTCTTGTGCCCAATGAAAATAAGAGAAACATGATTGTTTGCTTAAGGCCAGTTCCTGCACTATGTGAATTACTCGATATAGCTCTAATGCGCTACATATTTTTATGAGATTTCTGATACTCTTCAAGAGTTTGTCCCTCAAAGTCAGTGGAGCTATGCCAGCTAATGTTAGTCAGGAGTCTAGCCATCCAACTGTAGTATTTCAGAAAAGACCACACAAAGAAGAAATATGTGTATATTTTTTAATCACATTTCCAGGGAACAACAAATGCCTCCCAATGTTAAATGCCAAAGGAAAAAAAAATTGCAACTCCTAACATGACTTTCTATGTTTTCATGGCCAATACAAAGGAAGTATTATATACAACCAGCCTATAAATGTGCATTAAAAGTCCAATGAATTACCTGTACATATATCAACTGCATATTCCTGCTCAGTGAATGTTCTTATAGTTTTTACTGTATTGGGAACCAATAAGTTATTGCAGCCTTACAGTGAACATACTATTCTTACCAGAGAAAAAGATTATCATGACATACACACTAGAATGCAGATGAGATAGTCGGTTTGTCATTTATTTTAAATTGAAATCTCAAAATTAAACTTCAGGGTCCTACAGTTGTAAAATATGTCATCTGGCTCATGTTTGTTGGATAGCTACTGCTCTTCATGTACTCCTGGATGAGCAAGTTGCTAACCTTTTGTTAACTATAGTTAGGTCTATTAGCCTAACACATTTTTTCCTGCCAGATTAGCCAAAATAAGGGTTCCAGAGAGGAAGAAAATTCTCAGAAATATTTTCCTGAAATCATTGTCAGGGAAAAATTACAGCATCACAACTGATTGCTCCCCAAACACAAATATCAAATATGTCCCACAGACTTGTGATGATCAAAATATGCACAGATTTCTGGGGAACAGCCCATCCTTCAAATGATTCCTTTGCTTAGGGCTTCTAGTGAGTTTTGTAACTTGTGGTTTTCTAATAGATGTAACAAGACTGTTGATGCATTTATCACTTAATTTTTAAAGGTGTTGACATTTTCAATCGCATGTGAGAACTCAATGCTTTTAGTGAAAGGAAAAAATAACCTTTCAAATATGTCATGTTCATGTAAATACTTCAGACTGATGCAGATCACCATCACCAAAAATGGAGAAATTTGGGGGGGAAGGGGGGTTTCCCCTGAAACAACTGCTTTTCAAGATCCTTGATGTAATGGACTATTAAGAAAAATGAGAAAAAAAATCCCACCTATTATTGTTTCTATTATTGCTATGCCTTGCTTCACAGTGGACAGTGGCCTGTGCAAAGTGGCAAGTATCTGCTTTGGATTCAAATTTGGCCAATTTGGAGGAACAGTGATTCGAATCAGTGATTCAAATCACTGTCCCAGTTCTATTCAGTTGAATCAGATCTGAAGATTCAGTGCTGCTTTGGAGATTCAGCCATAAACTAAACAGACAGCGGTCCTCACCACACTGGACACAGTTGCCTCCAGCTGTTAAGTCTGTTGTGGTGGGCAGAGGGGGGAGGAAGGTTTGTGGGCCAGGCAAATCAATGTCTCCACAGCTAGGGAGGGATTGGGGCTGGGACTAGCTGCCCATCTGGGGCATGGGAGTGCAGGGGTCGGGGGACTCCAGCCACCACACAACACCAGTCCAGGAGGGCATGGATTGGGCATGGGCCCCCATATCTGAATGTGGTGGGCTGGGCTGGGCTGGGCTCTGGATGGGTGGTGAAAGGACTGGGAGCAGGGAGTATGCCCTCCCAGTGCTTGGCCAATGTACCCACCCCTCCCGGACAAGCTGCAGCTTTACCCCACCATGACCTGGCTCAATGAGCAGCAGCAGGACATGACAGCAGAGGCATGCACATAGATCAGGGAGGGGCTGGCAGCAGGGTCTATGGGGATTTTAGGGTGGCTGTAGACCACCCCCCCCACCCCCCGCATAGCCCCCATTCCACTGAACTCTGCAGGGCAGCCAGAGCCAGGGATGCACTCCAGGAGGTGGTTGGGGCTCGATGCCCAGAGCACAGGCCTGGCTCCACCCACCCCACAGAGAACAGCCTGGTGGCTTCCCAGAGTGCATTCCAGCCCAGCCCATCTTGTGCAGATCTGGAAGCACATGTCTGTTCCCATGCCCTCCCAGACTGGTAACAGTGTAAAAGGGTATACACCAGATCTCATGCCTACCAATGGTGGTGTGCAGTGACAGGAGCCCCCCTCCCCAAGTCACACACCCCCTGCCAAGGCTGGGCAGCTTGTCCCAACCCCAGCCCCAATCCCTCCTTTCCCATGGGGAGGTTTACCTGCTCCCCATGCCCCTTCCCTTCCCCCTCCGCCCACCACAATGGACTTACAAGCTTGAGGCAACTGTGCCCAGTGTGTTGAGGACTGGTGCCTGTTTAATCTATGGCCGAATCTCTGAATCAGCACTGAATCTTTTCCAACTCAATTTGGAGGCTTCCAATTTTCCTTTTAATTGGTCTGATTTGATTTGGAGATTTGGCCACAGAATCAGGCCAAATCGCCTCTGAATCAAATCAGCTTTGCACAGCCCTAATGTCTACATGTGCAATTAATGTGCCTTAAGGTTAATGCACATTAAAATAACAGTGTAAACTGTTACCATGTGTAAACTGCACATGGTAATGCATCTACATATGCACCCATGTCAGTAGCAATTTGCTCCCAAGAAGGAGCAGTTGATTCCAGGGCTGCTCCTGCCACCCTGCCCTGCCACGGTCCACTGCAGCAGCCATGGGGAGATCCAGGGTCCCCCAGTGCCAGCCACTGGTTGGCAGAGGGCATGGGAGTCAGTCCTGGGCTCTGGGAAGCAGAGGGTAGCTGTCCCAGAGAGGGGGACAGCTCCCAGCCATGGGGAGCTTATGATATCAGCTCAACTTAATGGACCTGGATTGGTGAAATGCCTGTGGCTGAGTGGCAGCAACACCCTGAGGTCTGTCTTCACTTTACTTGCTGAGGGGATGGGGTAGCATTCTGTCCTTAGTCCTGGTGCTGCTCAGTTCTTGGCTCCCCCCCCAAAAGCCAGGAGCTGAACAGCACAAGGTTGGGGGAGCTCTCTGTTTCTGAAGCACCAGTCTGGGGACAAAGACTTTCAACCCTGTACAAAACACAGCCCAGTCAGCTCCTGCTCCCCACCCATGCTTGAGGGGAACTGGGAGCTGAGTAGCACTGGGAAGAAGGGAAATGCAGGGAGGTAAGCAGCACCGGGACCAGTGGGGATCTGTCCTCTGCCCCAAGAGATGGGACAGTTCTCCACCCCCTCCACATGCAGATTTGGGCATGGGGCTGGGATGCAGCTGCCCAGAGGACAGAACAGATCCCTTCCCCCTGACCCCTGCTCCATGCAGATCAGGGCATGAGACTGGGAGGCAGATGCTTGGGAGATGGGATAGATCCCTGCTCCATGGTACCTGCAGATTGGGGCACAGGGCTGGGAGGCATCTGCTCTGGAGGTAAGAGAACACCTCCCAAATCCGGAAGACCAAGCTTGACCCCCATGCCCTCCACCAGCCTGGGGCTGGCACCTGGGGAGAGCCTGGAGATCCCCCTGGCTGCTGCAGTGGGGCAGAGCAGGGCAGATGCAGAGCAATGCTCCCTGCACTGAACACCTGTCAGAAATAAATTTGCTCCTGATGGGTGCACGTGTAGATGTATTACATCCAGCCAAAGCTTAATGCATCTGAATTTACTACAAACATTCGGGCACATTAATTGCACACGTAGACATGCCCAGTATGTACTGAGGTAAGCCCAGAGCACTGCAGACTGTAAATAGTCTTGGCTGCCCGTTCCACTCCATTTTCAATCCTCTTATGATTTATGTAATCAACTGTGATATAATTCAATTCATGGACAGTAATACTGGTGCCACCCTTACCTTCCTGAAGGAGCAGATGGCTTCACTGATGTCACCAAGTCATCATACCTTCTTAGCTCTCTCTAATCATATTCTGTGCATTGTCATTTAGTAAGAGTATTATTATCATCATCACTATAAAGATAAATCAAATAAGTTACCATATCTAAGCCCTGAATAGTATTTTGTATGTGATTAGTATTTTGTATGTGATCTATCCTATGTTGTTACAAAGGGGGAAAGTTCAATTGATACAAACTGGATGCATCTACATGTGTAATTAATGCATTAAACTGCATCTGGGCATGTGTCTATAGGTGTTCCCGGGTAGGGAAAATATTTAGTCCAACAACCCTGCTCTGCCCCACTGAAGCAGCCAGGCTCCATCCTCAGCTGCCTGGGTGCCAGCCTCAAGCCTGCAGGGGACATGGGGGTCAGCCTTGGGCTGGTAGGGTATATGGGGAGTCATCCTCAGGCTGGCAGGGGGCATGAGGCTCTGGGGTGTGAGGGGTGGTCAGGTTTGAGCTCCAAGGGGAGAAGGGGGTGGCCTCTAAGCTGAGGATCAGTTGGAGCCCCCTGCTGTCTGGGCTAACCAGGAGCAATTTGCTCATGAGCCAGCATCTACCCATGCCTTCAGGCACATTAAAGTGCTGTTAGCTAGTACCTGTATCTGTTGGTACTACCAATTGGTGCTTTACATTAATCTACTGTACAATAATTGCCATGTGCATGTAGCCCATGATGCTTTACTGTCTATTAGATTAATCTAATGCACAGTAAAACACACATGTAGATGTGCCTACAGAAACTAAATAAAGCCTAAGTTTTGGGAGTTTAAATCTGTATTTGCTGTCTCCCCTGTGCTAGTGCCCTGACATTAGAAGGGCAAGGTTGCCAACTGCCCTTATGTCTATGGACAGTCCATAAAACAGGCTAGAAATATCCATCCATGAAGTACATAAGAAAAATGAGCAGTATGTAAAAACCTTAAAAAAATTGAGCTTTTTTCAAGATCCATAGTCACCATCAGAATGAAGCTAGATTCAAGTCATAGTGAACAGATTGAGAAGAACAATCCTACCTCTAAGTGGGAGCACAACTTGGCACCTTCCAGGAGCTTTCTGGCCCACAGGAAATATTGTAGCTCCTTTCCCCCTTCCACCCCACCAAGTGCTGTCATTGCATGGCCCAGATATTGCCTGTCTATAGCAGCTGCTCAGTGCTTACCTCAAAGGTATGCAGGGCTGCATGGTGCCTAGCTGGACAGAACAGGGAGGGAGGCAGTGTGGCCAGGATGGAGCTGTGGGCGTAGGAGTGGGGGGAGAGTTGGTGGGTGAGAGTCCACATTGGGATAGGGAAACAGGGCCAGCAGGGGTCCGGTTAAGGCATGCGCTGGGGAGCACCACAATATGGGGTGTAATCAGGGATTTCGGAGTGCAGGGTGGGTAGATGACCTGGTACGGGAGTAGCAGGGTTCCCCACACAAAGAATTTTTTTAATAGACAATCTGTAAACTTTCTACTATGGGCAGTTTTAAACCCCTAAATTTGAACCCAGGCCTTCTAACTGCCATCCAGGGCCTAAAAGAAGGGTTGCATGTTTTTACTGTTAAATGTTTTACATAATATAAATGTATCAGTAAAAAAGTTTGGTCCCAGATCTAAAGATTATTGCTCGGTATAATGGGAGCCATAGGGCCGCATTACAGAGTAGGATGACAAAAAGGTTTCCCCTATAAAAGGCTAAGTATCTTTCTCACCTTATTCCATAATGAGATAATGATTGTCTGCCTGCTTTTGAAACATTTGTAACTGATCATTCAAAATGAGAAGAGATTAAATGAGTTACTGGAATGTTCCACTATACTAATCCCATTACTTCCCCTGCCACAAGAAGATGATGTAATGAATTTTACATTTCATAGATTTCATAGACATTAGGGCTGGAAGGGACCTCGGGAGATCATCGAGTCCAGCCCCCTGCCCAAAGGGCAGGAAGTC
>NW_017728907.1:4463768-4470145 GCF_001723895.1 Crocodylus porosus | reverse complement strand
ATTAAAATTGACAGTGATTATAAAACAGATAAAGAAATTAACCAAGAGTTCCCACTTCGTTAGTAACTTATCGATAGTCCCTCGGTTAGAAGATGCATGTCAAGTTGAATCAACGAAGTCAGACGTCTCTGAACTGGGCTGCTCGAAAGATACTGGTGGAAGCCCCTCAGTCAGGATCTGGTCCTCGCTCTCACAGGGAGTAAGAGAGATCTGTGGCGTATGGGACAGCAGTGACCCTTGTGTTCCGTCCTTCCCGAGGGTTACTATGACGTGTGTGTTCTTTTATATTCTAATTACGCTAATTTTTTAGTTATATAGCCATTCATAATATTGCTTTATAGCTGTTATCCTATGGGGTTAAAAGGTGTTAGAAATTATTATACTAAGTTACTGCCCAAGCTTGGGTTTATCCAACAAGCAAAATGCAACACAACATCTTCAGGTTTAAAATGAACATTACCCCGCCTAAATCCAGCCCCTTCAAAACTCTTTGACTGTGCTTTTTTGAGATGTCCTTTTTGAAACGTACTAGATAAGCTGGGCAGTTGAATCCAGTTTTTACCATCATCAAGGCTAAATCCTGAGCAAGAAAGAACTAGTAGGTCAGCTAATTTCACAGCTATAGTTTTGTCCTTGAGGCCTAGTCAGTTCCACAAACAGTTACAAGTTACATTTGCGGGTTACAAAAACACAAGCTTCATATTAAACAAAAGTTCCAAATGCCTCCAAGAAGCACATATTTATTGCTTATTAATTTCTTTGGTTCTGGCTATCACAGTCCACCCCTTGCTTCTTTGGAGCATTTGGTAAGGCTTATAAATATGATTTCTGCCAAGTGTCGTGTACATGGTTGGCAGAAACAACATTTATTCTGGAAAGATTGAGCACTTTAGTGGGACCTTTCTGGCATTTTTTTTTTCTAATATCTGATTGAATCAGCTTTAGCTAAAAGTGCCAAAAAGCCACACTGATGCATCCAATCTTTACAGATGCCACAGAGCCAGTTTGAAGTAATGCGCTGCTTCTTTTGGTAAAGCACAATTGGTTTGTTTGTTTGTTTTTTTTTTTTAACATCTGCAAGAAGCCATTATGTCTTTCTGCTGCAATGAAAGGTTTTATGTAGTTTTCAGGTAACAATAATCCTCTTTTGTCCAGCTGATAACTGCAAATAGGTTAGTCAGACTTCACCCAGCAGAGACATTTGTAATGTAACATTATGTGAAAAATGGTCTATGCAGGAAGGGGGGAATCTCTTGCCTCTCTCTATTTTTATAGCTCCCAAGCAAATGATTTAGAACATCTCACACCCAGTAAACCTTATACATAAGACAAGAAAAGTATGAAGCATAGGAAACAGCAGTAAGCTTAATCATCTTGCAGAATGGAAAACTATCATAGATCTCATCAAACGTATTGCAAAAATAATTGTATCATACATATCTACTGTACTCAGAATGAGACTGATCTCTTATCTTATCATCAGAAACCTGTGGTGCCTAGTTACACTGGACTTTAATGTACTGCCATTAGGGAATAAACATAGTTTATTTCAGTATAACATTTCTTAGCCAAGTTCTATCTTATATGTCATACATTTTGTATGTGCAGCATAGACAGAGATGATTTTCTATGTAATCAGTTTTGTATATTACAGGGATTTGTTTGTTTATCCCAATGAGACCAGACAGAGAGCAACAGGGCAGCCATCTTTATTGAGCAGACAATGGCTTAACTGAATGAATTCAAGCAGGCAACAACACGAGATAAGCACAGTATGGGATATTGCCATCTCTGGGCAGGAATGTATAATGTATAATACCGTGCACATAATAGTTATCCCCCAGTATGCACAGGGGGAGCATCCACTTCTGTCAAGAACTAGATTTCTTTCTGATATCTTGAGTGCACATTGTGCACTCCTATAAGCTTGATGCCCAGTGGTTTGACCCATTCTACACCGAGCAAATTTGCTCACTGTCCTTTGGCCATTATGACATGGAGGACACCTCATCCTTAACATTTTCCTTTCAATTCAGCTGTTTACTTACTGTAGTCAAAGCCTTGCTTCACATAGAATGAAAGGCAGATGGTTTTGAGGCCACAACAATTCTTATGTCTCTTCTGAAACTAAGGCAAACTAAGAACCTGAGTCTACCCTCATATTGTTGACAGACCCAGCAATGCAGATATCTGTGAGCATTCTACAGAATGAAATTCAATTTTGATTAGCAACAGTATGTGTGGAAGCTGGAAGCTTGAACTTCTGATGGCACACATTCCCTTGCACTTGGAATGATGACATGGCATCATGAAAATGACATGTATCATATATTTGGCTCTCACTGCAACTATAGAAGCTTCCTTGGGATGAAGAAAGTATTGTCTTGTGCACTGGTGGTGATTTCTTTGGAGACTTCATTTTGGATTACACTTCATAAGTTTCAGGTGATGATTTTTTTTCCAGACAACACTTGGATATCACTTACATAGAGAGATGCAGCCTCCTGACCAACTGCTAAATGAGAGCTTAGCCCCCTGAAAATGTCGACCCTTAGGGTTCAACAACTTGATCCTTAATGTGTCCCTCACCAGAACAGACCCTCCTCTCACCTGCCATGCCTTGTTCTTGTATATTGCTGAGAGGGTTCCTGATCATCAATAGGAGTTTCATCTGGTTACACACAAAGGATCTCCTTTGGGCTCCACCTCCCCACACACCCTGTCCACATGCCAACCAAATATGATGGTGTGGGCCAACCCCCTCTCCACAAAGAGATGCAACCAGAATGTTGGCTTACTCAATGTTATTAGTAGGATCTCAGAGTGAATGTCATCAACTCAAATCAAAGTTTGGTTTATTGACATTTTCACTTGCTTAATCAGTCTACTGTAAATAAATAAGAATCAAGGAAATTAAAGTTGTACACAGTTCATTGGTAACCAAGGAACTCAGTCCATCAATTATTTCCAATAGGCACTCAAAGAAGTCAGTCCATCCAATTAATTCTGATAGGCAATCACATGACCATAATGAAATGAAATCAGAAAACCACATGCAATTCATTGGGTCTCAAGAAAATCAATCCATCAAAAAAATTCTATCAGATGATCTAATAACAATAATCAGTTAAATCAAAAGTATTCATAATTCATTAGGCATTAAGAGAATGAGGTCATCCAACTAACTGCATTGGCTCATCAAATCACTCTCAGTTCATTACAGGCTTGGTCCCTTCACCAAGCAAAGTTCTTACTTTTCTAAATGTGCAGATTGCACCACATAATTCAGTCCAAATCTTCATTCCACACTCTTCAGACCAAATACTTCAGAGCCTAGAGCTGAAAGCCTCCTCACTCCTTGTCAACTCTTTATACGGTGGGTGCCTGCTCATTTCTTCAGGCTGTGATTAAGAATAAGAGAGTCTTCCTCTCTCAGTTCAACGCTGCAGGAGTTTCCTGGATCCTTTTCTCCCCTCCCCTGTTCCCAGGGCCTAGCTACCTGTTGCCAGGTGTTCCTCCAAAAACCTGTGTCACAGAAATTATCCCCTCACTGGTTCCAGTGGCAGCTGCCAGACTCTCACAGCTGTGTGACTCTATGCCTCATCCTCCCATCACTCTGTCTCTCCCTTCCACCTGCACAGGATGTCCAGTTATGTGGCCACCTCCTGGGCATCCTCCAATAAGGAGGGCGCAGGAACTTACAAATTGGGCCCTAGCTTCCCCTGCTGATCAGCCACCACTGCTGCTGTTCCTACAAGGATGCAGGAGACCTCTCCAGCCCTTACCAGGCTGTGCTGCTTTGCCCAGGTACCTAAAGTGTGGGTGTCTTAAGGCCCCTATTCTCAAGTTACCCTTTGGGAGGTGTCTTCTGTTGCACCTCGTAACCAGTGTATCCTTGACCTGCAGGCCTGGGTCGGCATAACTGGCTTGGCGCAGAAGGGATAGATGACTGGACAGGCGGGGAGTAGCGGTGAGTAGGAGTCAGGCGGCTTGAAGCGTATTGGTTATATGAAAGGTTTATTGTACTTACGCTACTGATGGTTGCAGCGTAGGCAGGAGAGCTGGCTTGTTCAGTTACAGTGCATAAAACAGAACAATCTAAAGGGGTCTGTTGTTTCATGGGGTTCCTGAGCCAAGTCCTTGCTTTCTAACCCGGAGGCTAGGTGCGGCTGCCCAACTCAATAGTCCCAGAACTGGTCAACAGCTCATACATAGGGAAAAAACTATAATGCACTTTCAATCAGCAAACTTCCGAGAGCACTTTGACAAGAAGGACAGACAAACCGGTGAGGAAAAAAGTACACCAAAATGAAGATCGGTTGGCGGGGAGAAGATGTCTGCAGGTGGCCAATCTGCTGACTGTGTCTCCTTGGTGTGCATGGAGTTCTCCGCTTAATGGCGGGAATCTGCTCTTAGTTATAGTCAGCGGTGACCAATCACTACATGCCAATTGTGAATATTTACTGACTGCCAGTTACGTTCTTACACCAGTGACCTAGATACATATTCATCTGACCTAGATACATTATTCATCTGACCTACTTTACTGCCCTCAGTGGGTTCAAAAGGTCAAGCATGTGATTGGCACCTGCAATTCTTATCATTGCAGACAACAAGCTCCTTAAGTATGGAGAACAAACTTTTAACAAACTCCAACTGCAATGCTTCCCTCAGCAAAGAAATAAAGGCTACTAGTGCTGAGGGGTCTTTATGGCCTGCATCCTTACTAAGTTATAATGCTCTTTTGCTTTGCTGGCATCAGCACTTTAACTGACAGGTTGAATTCAGACAAGACATCTTCTACTCCCACAGTGAGCACAGCAGAATCCACGTGGCCACTAGGGGCTGACTTGGTTGCCTCAGGGCATGTCCCACTATACAAGGGCTTAATTGCATGCTCTCAACCATAGAGGTAGGGATCAACAAGAGATAAACATAATATGGAATAGGTCTGCCTACTGTCAGAAATTGTGAAAGAGAAACACAGGGGGAGCAGCCCTGAGCTAGGGGGAGACACTGGGAAGAGTGGTGAGGGAGGGAACACCCAGGGGGCATGGTCAGAAAAAAACAACAGACTAATGCGGATCCCGGGAGAGAAAAGAGGGACTAGACAGGCCCTTCAGAGGAGGAGTGTGAAGAACAGCCAGGAAGCAGGCTGTGGAAGAGTCCCAGGGAGCAGGGAGATGAAGAAGTGATGAGTCTGCAGGCTACGGTTGAGGCTAGCAGCTGCAAGGAGTCCCATGATCAGGTAAGAGGCACACCAGAGGCTAACCAGAAGGAGTGACAGCCCATTGGCAATATACTGGGATGCAGAAAAAAATAGCAATATAGGTTTAAACATAAGAAGAGCCATAGGCAGCGGTTAAAACAGGGCTTTATTTTGTTTGCTTATATTTTGGTCTGGACTGGACTTTACTTTGTTTAGTGTTTTTGGACTGTTTTATTTTTACATTAACACCCTGAAAATAATCCTGGGTTTCACGTGGCTTGAGGCTGAGGTACAGGGAATGGTGGAGCCCCAATTTTTCTGTTGGGTATTTTTCATATCAGTAAAAATCTTCTTCTGCCCTGTGTCATGATGAACATCCTCCCATCAGGGAAAGTGTGTACACAACCCTGTAACAAATAAGAACCAGAATAGTTACCATCAAAGTCAGGGCAGGTGAGTTTTTATATCAACAGGGGAGGATAAGGGTGATATAAGCCCCCTTACCTGTTACAGCAGAAGAAAAAATGTCCTCTCAGAAAGGACAGGAAAAGCTAAGAGAAGGAAAGTCCAAGGAAAAGAAGACAGAGTCAGGTTCAATGGAAGACATACATAATGGTTAGGGCTGTGTGAAGCTTCAGGCCCTGATTCAATTCAGCAGAGATTTGGCCCGATTCAGTGGCCCACAGGCTGCATTTTGCCTGCACCTACTTAATCTCTCCGAATCGAATCAGAATCCTCCAAATCAATTCAGAAAGATTCAGAGATTCGGACATTGACACAGCTTGAAATGTTTTTTAAACCTTTAAAACCTGCATATCTCTAGGTCGCAGGCAGCTCATAAGTGCTGCAATGCTGGGGCACACAAAGCATCCCATTAGAGCATGGGGGTTCTCCAGCATGCTTGGCAGCAGACCCAGAAGTGGACAAGAAGCACTTCAAGTCCACTTCCAGGTCTGCCAGGGATCATGCAGGGGGCCCCCCCCCCGTGCTTCCCTAGCTCAGCAACTGGTGCCTCCTGGGTCTGGGGGGGCACCTGGGCTCTCCTCATGGCCTATCACTGAGCTGGGGAGGTGCAGGAGTGCCCTCCATGCACTCCCCAGCAGACCCAGAAGTGGACCAGAAGTGCTTCCAGTTCACTTCCAGATTCACCGTTGAGCGTGTAGAGGTC
>NW_017728907.1:4398371-4463668 GCF_001723895.1 Crocodylus porosus | reverse complement strand
CTCCTGTGGGATGCTCCATCTGCCCCAGCATCACAGCATTCACAAGCCACGCTGGTACCTCAACATATGTAGAAAAAACTTTTAAAACTGTGTCTGCGTCCGAATCACGGATTCTGTGAATCAGCATCACATCTTCAGATCTGGATTCAGCCCAATCGAATCAGGGACAGTGATCCAAATCAATTAATCGAATCACTGTTCCTAATTTGGGCCAAATCTGAATCTGAATCGATTTGAATAGCATAGCACTTGTGCTCTCAACTGCGCTTGTGACTTACTCCTAGATGGAGACACAAGTTGGGAGGAAAATATAATTTGTCCATACAAAAGGCTAGACAGAATCATACTTTTTGTGTCAAGAAGAAGGCAGTGTCTAATATTAAAGAGTCTTACAGTCTCCAACCTACTTGGATTGAGTCCAGCACAGGAAAAAAAAAATTAGGTGCAGATGAAACAGCAAATCTACCCTGATACTAACTGAAATAGAGTGATTACACAGAAAGTTGTACAGACCAGAACATTTTATTTATACTCCCTTGCTATGACAACTTTACAAGTATGGGACTCGCACTAAAGTAAACTGAGATCTTTCCATCCTGTATGATACCTACACATGAAAATGCAGAATTTAAGCAAAACAGAGTCCTAATGAATTTTAAGATCTGGGATAAGGGTGGGGAATGCAGTTACTGAGTAAGCTTTTCAAAACAGCCATGTCCTGGCATTAAAAGGAACATATAAAATGTTCATTGGTTATATATGTTCTGGAACAAAAAGTTTATTCTTAAATGTTGGCATGTCTTTATTGGCACCATTTATTTTTTATAGCAGTTAAAGCATAACTGCTTTAATGCTAGTGTATTTGATTGTGTATGGCTGTTGCCTTAAATTTACAGGGATCTCTTGTTGTTCGTAAAGGAAAAATAAAATCTGTGTAGAGTGTTTAGTTAACTCCCTGCTGAAGTTAAGAAACAAGATATCTTTGGACAACTCTTAAAGGATCATTCCTAATGGTGCCAGAGGGACCCTTGCTGTACTTATAAAAATATATGTGCCAGGAGAAAGGACAAAGATACAATTATCCCAGAATTACTCCAGAAAGAATCATCAGCTTTTCTTCAAGTGAGGTACATACATTGCTATGGATTGCAATGGATGCCAGTTCTGTATAGATAGATGAGTCTTTGTGCTGGGTCCTAGTCAATGAAAGTCTTAATTCTCTTGTGATTCCTTCTAGTTGGGAATAATTCACTTTAATTTATGTTACCCTACGGTCTTCAGTGGAACTAATCTTGATTTACACTGGTTCTGGGAGAATCAGTTTCATGTTTAGCTTAACGGGGATGAAAATGGAACATTTGAATTCTTATAGCACTATTGTCTCCTAAAGTCTGTCTCAATTTAACCTCCTAGAATGCAAGCTCAACTTCATTTTAACAAAGAAGCTATGTACATCAGCCTTTAATTTTTTTTTCCCAGAACAGTAGCTTGTTCTATTCTGTTCCTGAAGAAAAAATATAATTTTCTCTGGAAGTTTATGAAAGATCGTCATAGAGCTGAAAAATCTTGTGAAACCAAATTACAAAACCCACCTGAAAAAGATGCACCTCAAAAGTTCATGTTGAATTATCAGTAACTTTTTTTTAGAGATCTGTGGGCTGCAGCATTCAGATATGTTTTAAATATCTTTCATTCTGGTGGCATCTGGGGATATTCAAAACTGGGGTTGCAGTATGGATTAATTTTACTTCCTCCCCAAATTACTAATGGCCCCATAGGTGAATTACTGGTAGCAGTATCTCCACTGACAGTAGAGTGTTTACTAAATAGATTTTTTCTCATTGTTTAATACTGCTGCTAGGAAAAATATCTAATTAGAGGGCCAATGTAGTAGCTGCCTGTTGATGCAATACATGGTTAACACAAGTCTTATCAGAAGCTCACACACTCACATGAATGCTCATGATTAGAGTAGTTTTATGAATACAAAAAGAGCCCCATTCTTTCTTCATTTTACTACCTGTTGGAAGCAGTCTTTTCTGAGCTAAATTTTAATTCTTCAAAGTCATTCTTCACTACTCATGCCTATTCTGCCATGACAAACAGACACAGCAAAGGACATGCCAGGTGGTACACTGTTTTCTTCTTCTATGTCTGCTTCAGTAACAGGAGCAATTTGGAGTGCTTTGAGCTACTTTGTTTTTCATATGCATAGACACTTAGAGACAGACCCCTTAGAAGGCCTTTCAAGTCCTATCTGCAATGAAATACATCATTCGGATATTGAGAATGAAGAGCAAATGGATTCAGGCAAATAAACCACATCACAAGAAGAGAAGTGAGGACAAGACTTAGCAGTAATGCTGACCTGTAATTATCTCCTCTTGGTTAGCATGATTGATCCTAGTGACAGACAATATTTTTTTCCACTCTTTCCCTCCCAGTCAGAGCTTTTTCCTTAATGATAGATAAAGATTCTGAAACCAAAGATAATCCTTTTTAAAAGTGACAACCCCTACTTAGTTTAATTAAATTACATGTCACTTGTTCAGCTCTTTTTACAGCAAACTGTTCCTATCAGTCAGCAATACATATTTCTTCAGTTTATGCAAACTGACAGTTTTCAATTCTGCCTTACTGGTAAAGACTACCAAAAGAAAACCCCTTGTCTCAGAGAAAAAAACGGTAATGGGGTATGTGTGTGTACATCAGTGGGTACACAGTAATATTTTGCTGATCTTTTACTTAGCACTATCAAACCAGCTCTTGACTCCTGATCCAGGTGTTGTGCACTGTGCAAGTGTTGACCTGGCAAATTAGCCGCAGTTTACCTTGCCTTGATAATATGCTGGTGCACAGATTATTAGGCTACTGTGCAATAACGTCACATAAAAGACATTCATCAGCACTGCTTCTCAGTAACTCTGCCTACTGCGCCTTTATTTAGTACTTGCTTATGCACAGTAGTGTCTCATGTAGACCTGTCAGTGAAATCAGTGGCCTTGAGTCAGGTCCTTTGGCAATAAAATAACCATCCTGGTTTTCAAAAATATTCAGAAAGGAGAACTGTATATGCCCCAGGAACTTTAAAAATTTAGGTCAACTATTACTAAAGATGGCAATAGCACCAAGGTAATCAAAACCACAATTTGTGGAGAGAAACATATGTAGCAGAGTTTGTGAGCACTCCAGAGATTTACATTTGTTCATACAAAATATTTCTGAAAAATTTTGAATAGCAAACATATCGGCAAAAGTGATAGTCCACCTTTAAACAATATGTGAATGGCAAGAAGGTTCAGTTTGTTGCTTAGAAATACCCTTCACAGCTGCAGTAGGTAGGGGATATGACATATCATGTGTGTACTATGTTATCAAGGAACTTAGAAAAAGGAGGAATACAAATCCATTTTTGCTATAAGATAGCTATTACAGATTTCTTTATTATTATTTCTATAACTATAGGTTATTGTTAAGTCATGTTATAAGTCATGTCACATATTTGACCAGTAAAGAATTGATTCCTCATTTAACAAAACACAGTTGTAGCTATACATCATCCATCTAACAGGGCAACAGCTGGTTCTTATTGGACATGTGATTCTGCTACAAAACCTTAAGTTACTTGTCGCTTGTTGTTATTATTGTTCTTTTGTATTAGCTAAATCCTGTATCCTGCAGTTTGTATCAACACAGCTATCCTTCTCCATGCAGATATCAAAAATCATCTCATCCACACTATTTACTGGTCTTTTAATAGTATATGTGTCTTTGATGTAGTGGTCCTTAGATTAATTGTCCTCCATAACTGGAAGTATTTAAAATAGATAAGTGGATCATATTTATTAATAATGGAGAAAAAATTAATTCTATAGTTGGAGCAATGTTGAGGGATCTAAGGACTCACTACCATGTAAATCTATGATTTTTCAGCAAAACATAGGGCTAATGTACCACATAGAATTGCTTTTCTTATTTGTAGTCCATTATTTTCAACTGTTACATGAGAAAGTTGGAATGCTGCCTATATCATAGTTAATGGTTCTTTAAAAATATACACAGAGATTAACTACTGTATAGTCTGCGCCATTAAAAAGCAAGGGGAATTCCACTGAACATCAATGAATTCCTGTAAAAATGGTCTGATTTCTGTCTGGAAGAAAGACAGTATATTCATAGATTAAAAACTCACATACAAATGCAAACAAATGACAAGTTGTCTTAACTGATCATGTGCTTGGAAGAATTACTGATTGAGGCAGCACTGGTGAAGGACAATGAACAATCACGCGTATTGTTGGAGTGAAAATAAAAAGCATATCCTCTATACAACAAAACTGTATATCATGACTTCAGTAATACCTTCACAGGATTGACAATGCAGTCCAAAGTATACTATTTCATTGTGCAAGTGTTTCAAATATTTGTTTTTATGTTACCAAAGATGTACAATTAAAGGGGTTGATCTACTACCCCTTGAAGTCAATTGAAGTCTTTCCACTGACATTAACAGGCAATGGATCAAGATATTTTTGTATATAGAACTTCCTTGACATGAACTTTCCATTTGCAACAAATACTTCCTAAAAACTGTTTTAGTACTTCTGAAAGATGCCCAAAACAGTTTCATTTATTTCTTCTTGTAACTGGTAGGATGGATGTAACATGGACAGCAGAACAAAAACCCAAAAAAATAATAATCCAATTAAAAATAAGAAGGAGTTATTACAACATACAACAAAACAAGACTTTTCTTAGCCTGTCAAAAGAACAGAAATGGAGATTTCACAAAATCTTTTGTGAATGATCAATTATTATATTGAGGAACTATGCCCTTAATAGCTTTCTGAACTTCTGCTGCACCTCTCATCAGATGCATCTACATCTGTGCTTAACTGCAAAGTAGACTAATTAGCTATGAAGTAAAGCATCACCATCTACACATGCAATGCTATTAGGCCACAGTAAACTAATTAACATTCCCATAAGATAGTACCTAGTCAGGGACAGTACTATCTTATGGTGGAATAATTAACTGCAATTAAATGCATGTGTAGACACTAACCATGGGCATAAACTGCACCCGGTCAGCACAGCCAACAGGGGACCAGATTCCTGCTTGCCACCTAGCCACGTGGCTCTGCACTTTCAGCATCCTTATGCCCCAGCTAGCCCCTGATGCTGTCAGTCCAGGGCTAACTCCCTGTGCCTCTGGCTCTGGTTTAAACTGCTCTGCTGCAGCTTAAATTGCTGCATGTGTAGATGCTACCCCCAGGAGTAGTTTACTCCAGCTCAAATTGCTCTGGAGTTTATGTGTTTGAATGAATTGCATATGTAGATACACCCATCATATTACATAGTTGATACCACAGGGGCACAACAGATAAAATGGAAATGGAAGTATCTAAATTTTGTCTTTCTCACCTTTTTGTGATTCCTTATTGAACAGCTTGACTTCAACTGATCTTCCAAAAAAATTAAGTTTTCAGCAAAATTGTAACTAACTGTCTGTAATGGTGTACTTTCCTGTCTCACTGAAGATAGTTTATTATTTCCATTGGAAGTCAGACATGGTTAAAATAGATACAGTAACATTTGACAGTGTGGTCAGAATGGGAATCTGTTGTGTGTTTCTTGTGAGGGTTAAGATATGAGAAAGATTAGTTAGAATCTGGTGTGATAGTTCCAAAAATAATCAGTGGATGCATCTACCTGTGCAATTAATGTAATTGTATATACTCCAGGTCAATTTGAGCCAGAGTAAACTAATGCCAACATTACCATCTACACATGTGTTTAAGTGCAATTACTAACTATGCTGCTGGATACCACTTGTATCTGATGGGACTATCCGGCAATGCAGTAAATTAGCCCACTGCACCCTAATTGCTGCATACATGGAAATGGTGATGCTTTAATGCACAGAAAATTAGTCTGCTGCAAAGTAAAGCATCTTGTGTAGAAACACCCAGCAAGTCTCTAACTGTTCCCAATAATTTTAATAGATGTTTTACTCATAGCTTCAATGGGAGAAAAGCTGTATCCATTCTAAATGATTTTGAAAATCCCACCCTGTGGGTATGTCTACATGTGCATTTATGCCATCTTAAATTTCCTGTGCAGTAAATTACTGCACAGTAAGTGGGAATAGGCCAGCATCTACACATTCAGGCATGAAAGTTCATTAAAGCTGTGTGTGGACTGATTTGGAACTAAAGTTAGTCCCAAGTCAGTCCACACACACACAGTATTACTGTGCAGTAAGGCCTCTACACGTGAGTTACTTGTGCAACAACTAATCAGGTGTAAATTTGATACCTGCATGATGCAGGTATCAAATTTACACTCAAGTTGGTGTAAGTTGTCATATTTATTGTACAATATGGGCATGCATGTGTAGACATGTGCCTGTACTGTGCAGTATTTTCAGTTACTGCACAGTAAATGTACATGTGTAGATGCACCCTATGTCACCTAGGTGCAGAAAAATACCTTGATATTTACAGAAGACAAAAGACCCTTCCCAGCAAAGTGCTGGACACCTGCAACTGTAGCTGGACTCATTGGGCACTTTTACATGTGATCCAGGGGTCGGGGTGGGGGGAGCACTTTAGTTAAAGCAGCTCCAAGAGCCACTCTAATTAAAGCACCACAGTGTCTCATGTATCAGCGTCCCCATGCTTCAAAATGGCAGCAGGAGTGCTTGAACTAAACTTAATTCAATGAGCTTCACTTCAAGTGCCCCTGCTGCCATTATGAAGTATGGAGACACTGATACACGAGACTCAGAGGCTGGCTGGAGCGCAGTGATTAGCATGCTCCAACAGACTCAACTAATCGAATCTGCTCTGACATACTGTAATTACAGTGCATTGAAGCAGCCTCACAGCATGCCTACAGGCACCCATTGGGAATAACAAACCTGAGGAATCTTGTAGGATCATATCTCAGGGCAGAGAGCTTTCAAAGCTTAGTGTATGAACTAAAACACACTAAACAGTTGAATTTTTAACTGGTGAGATTATTTTGAAGTGAGATTGCAAATGTACTTGAAAGTCCTATTAATTATTACCTCCTAAAATATGAAAGATACCTTTTATTTCTGTGTTCCCAGTTATTTCTTAATTATGTTCAGAATTTTCAGAGAGATTGGATTCCTCTTCCTGCAGTTTAGAAAAAATCATAGCTTGTGAAGATACCATAATACATCACATGCTTATGGAATCAACAGCTCTTCATCATTCATAAAGTTCTATTTTTGTTCATATTTAAAGCAACCGTAACCAAAAACTCTCAGGGCCACGTCCTAAGTCTACATCTTGTAGCCTTAGATTCTCCAAATTAGGGGTATATATGCAGGACACTAACCACATAAAGGTCAATTCCAAATGCTTTCTCAAATGTCATACAATACAATAAATACATTGTTACTCTGAAGTTTTTAATGGCCTTGGTCATGCAAGTTCATTTATTCCAGTAGATCCCTTATTGATAGTACTCTGCTGAGGAGCAGAAGTGTTCTGATGCAGAAGTCTTCCAATTTCAGGATCAGAGCTTCATATAATACATTTCGTGGACAAAGTCTATGTTTCCATTTGCGTTTTGGATATTTTTTCATATTGCAATACTAAAGCATCTGTAAGGTACCCTGCAATGTTATATGAAGTGTGTTATACAAATAACATTTTACTACCTTCATTGTTATAGCATTAGGTAATAGGAATTTCATTTAAACAAAACCTAATGGGCTTTTTCATGTGTATCATCAACTTACCTTTTCTACTGGTAGGAAATCCATAAAGATTCTTCTTCTTGGGTAATAAATTTGTCTTTTAAAGAATGCTTGCTTTAAAAACTACTTTCTGGGTCTCTGGAATTTCCTGAGGCTGGCTTGTCACAACGCATCAGCATGCCACAGACTCAGATTTTGCTGTGCCCTTTTGTATAGCAGTAAATAGGAATGACGTAGGTGGAAAAGGGCAGATCATAGTGATGTATTGTTTATGAATGATAAATGTAAGGGTATATATGCACGTGACTAATACCTTATGTACACCATTCATAAGAAGGCAGAGGGGAAGTTAAATGTGAAAAACAAGGTAATTAAGGTCACATGCTTAGTATTAGCACATACAAACATCTAAAACTCTCCTGGATTTGAGTGAAGACAGTACTTACTCAGATGCTCTCAGTTTTGGTTTGTTTGTTTTTTAATTCTTCCTTCAAATCATTTTCATGCTACATAATTGCACAATGGATTATTTAAAATGATTTTACCATGTGTACTTTATTTTAAATTTTTTTAAAATTTTGTATTACACTTTAGGGCCTCATTCAAAAAATCCAGATGTACTGTGTTACAATTGGAACATTTTTAAAAGGATAATATTCTCACAGTATGCCCACAGGCTAGGATGTTCCTTTTTCCTTTATATTACTTCATTGTCTCAAGGCAAGGAATTCAGTGTGCTCAGCAACATTTGTTAATTATTATAAAAATATTAAATGAGATATACATGTATGGAAATATCAACTTCAGACTTTTTTCCTTCATCTCTTTTTTATATTACACACACACACACACACACACACACACACACGATTTGTTATCATGATTTAATGCTAAGCAGATTGCTTATTTGTACTTAACTTTCACATTTGGATTTAAGGAAAAAAGAGTGAATGAATTTGAATGTTTCTTTTGGACAGAAAACTGACAAAGAAAAGGAAATCCCTTGCTGTAGAATATTGCAGTTATGGGTCATGAACATTTAAGCAGGAGTTACTGCCATCCAGAGGCAGAAAGCCATAAACCATCATATTCTATTATTGTTTTAAGCAAAGAAAGGTAAACCCAAATGAATAAGTTTGGTTGGTTCAGTTTATTTCACGTTAAGGCATCAAAGAACAGACAAACAATGTACATAATCAAGGGTTTCACTGGGATTTTTATACATATACATTTATGATACAAAATGTTGCACAATACTGGAGAGTAGACTATAAAATATAGGCCCACAGAGAAGGCAGTGCAAGTTAATAAATCAGATCTGCTTTCTTCTAGACAGTTTGTGATATCCCAATTATTCTAGGAATAATTATGGTGGGATTAAGGGTTTGCACAAGCCAGCCTTGCCAAAAACCTGAGGAGAAAAAAAGATATTTGCATCTATTCTGTTTCTTTCTTGTAGATCCCTGGAAATATGCAAGAGAAGGAACCCTGGGAACTACCCCGTGAGGAACAAACCACACTCCACTCCCAATTGGCTAATAAGTAGGAAATTCAGTGAGTCAAAATTCATAGGCCTTCCTTTCCCCTTTGCAGATTAATCTGGGAGATTTGTCTAGATAAAATATTCAGGATCAGACTGTGGCTAAATAAAAAAGCTACTAGACTACCAGTCTTCCACTATTGATACTACAGAAAACTGGCAACATGTCAAGTGTTTTAGTTTCCTTATGGGACTGAAGGAGATGAAATTATTCTGGCAAGTATTTCAGTGGGTAACTCAATTAGTATTCTTTATGACCGGCTAGTGATCAGACTAACTCTCCCTCCCCCCAAATAGCAAAATGGAATAGAAAAAAAAAAGAATTAAATTGAGGCAAAGTATGAGAAAAGGGAAAACCTCATTTGTGCTTTTTCCCATTACATCCAAGGAGTGTATTATTATCACCATAGTAATTACTATTACTATTGTTATTATTAAGAATAACAACAATAACAATAGTATAATTAATACCAGTGGTGATGATGATAGTTTTCAACCTGAGAGAGAAAGAAAGAAAAACTAAGAAATAAAAACAATGTTAAAAACGTAATGCCTACTTTAACAACCTACCTTCAGCCATAAAAACATAAAGAATTCAAGAGTAGAAGTTCACTCAACTCATGCAAACCATTAAAGGTGACCTAAAGAGAACTATGTAAACGGGTATTCTAAATGTATGCCTCCGGAGTCAATTATATCAGATTTGCTGTATTATGATTGTTTAAATATTTTCTTTTCTTTAAAATGCTGGTTTCTTAATGTGCGTGTGTCTTTACATGAAATATATTCCAAAATGAAAGACACATCTCTTACCATCATTAAAAATATTTATCCCTACTGTGCATTTAAAAATGATCTCATGTCCCTCGTTTACTATTAGAATGTTAGTTTTCTTCTATAAAATCATTTCTCTTGATGTGAATCTTTCCACAACAGAAATTTCACTATTAAAGCAGGTTAAACAGTGACCTCTACTGGATTTGTATCTGAAGTGATAAGAAATATCAAGAGAGGCAAGATTTTCTTAGGGTGATATCTTTTATTGGACCAACTGCATAGTTGGGAGAGAGTTGGACAAGCTTCCAAATGCAAGACATTTGAAAGCAAGACATTGGGTCTAAGCCAGACCTGAGCAAGGCTCAGATTTGATGAAGGATGTCCTGTATTCTACAGTTTGTCTAACTCTTTTCCAGTTATACAGTTAGTTGGTCCAATAAAAGATACTCGCCTTAGAAATCCTTACATCTCACATAATTCCTGGGCCATCACTACAGCATCACTCTAATACTACCAAGAAATACCAAGTAATCAGAATGGGAATGGTTACTACCAAGCCATCCTCCTTCCATTCCTGAATTGCATGATGAGTTGTTATCAGTTATTTATGATGAAGCTGATCCTTTTGTAGTTTATAACCATTGTGATTTCCTCCATTAGATTCCAGTTATTGGACTTTAAAGTTATATGTTTAGAACAAACTAGGGTTTACCATATTAAAAGTTACCAACTAAGCAGATTTTAGGTTAGGAGTTATGATTTATGATTCTACCAAACTTAACAATATTTTATAGTAATATTTAGTAAAAATAGTATGCCTTGAATTGGAGCTACATGAATGATCCCTTGTTTAAGTGTGAAACTGCTTTCAATTTACTGAAACTGCACATGTATACATTCATATCCAGTTATATTCAACTGAGAAATCATGGCCTTAGTTCAGAAATTTAAAAAAATATGGACAAATACAAGACAAAAATTCAGACAAAAAATTATGCAAGTTCCACATGTCCAGATACAAAGAATACAAGCAACGTTCATGAGGTAACAAACATTTGTCTTTAAAATGATTGTTCTTGCAGTTGACAAGCCTTTGTACTTTTAATGGATGACACTGCACTATGACATTGCAAACATAAAGGCTTCTTAAAAACTAGTATTTCTAAATGTGTAAATTCATCTAAATATGAAGATAGCTGTGTTGTTTTAAAAAGGCCAGTAGCCCTAGAACAAATATGATGATAAAATTCAATAAAAATTATTGTAGGAAGAGAAGTCTGTGCCTAAATATATTTAAATATATTTAAGATGCAATATACTGTGCATGGTATATTTAGCTTATAATGATAGTTTCCAAAGCAATCACCATTTCTCTTCTGTTTATATGTTACTCCCAAATTAATACAGGTGTAGACCAACTTCTTTGTTGGAAGTGAACTAACTCCTGAGGTTACCATGAAGGTTTGAGGTGGCTGAACTACCTTCAGTGGATCACTCTGCAGCCACTTCCCCTTTTTTTTTTAATAAGCAATAGGACTTCTCAGATCACAGAAAGGCCACATAATTTTTGACAAAGAGACCTGGGTGTTAGTAGAATAGCTTCACAGAAATTTGAATGGCTTCATATCATGCCTCCTTAATATTCAACCCAATATTCAATTTTGTGACTATTTAGTACAGCCCTTTAGTCTCATATAGATGAAGTAAATATATATGAAGTGTTTTTAAGTCAGGGCCTTTAGTAATGCTGTTCTTCTTAAGTTAGTGATTGAAGTATAATTCTGTTCACAAGCAGTTTGTTAATGGGAAAATTTCTAAAACAATTCCAACCTTTTTGTAAACCTGGAAACCAATAATATACCTGCCTCATTTATGGATTTATTTCTTAAAGGTAACAGAAAGGTCAAAGGCAATGAGCCTTCCACTTCTGTAAGTTGTGTGTCTGATGACTTGCGGTAAAAATAACTATTGATCTCTGTTTATAACTCCTGTACACTGTTGTGGTTGTACCGGGGACTTTAGATTTAAGTATCAATAACTAGCACAAACCTAAAAGAGACAAACAAGTATATTTGCTTTTTTCTTTGCAAAATAACTACCAAATTATTAATTTTCAAAGTCTAAAAAACCCCTTGAAATCTTGTTAGGTTGTAGCTATGCAAGGCATAGTTTCAAAAAATGGTTTTTGGAAAAAAATAAAATAAAAGTGGATTCTCTTCTCCCCACACCACATGATGAATCATAAGCAAGGCATTTGAAAATGCTGGTTTTATCATTACTCTATAACTTCCTCTGGTTACCAGGAAAGTGACCATTGTCTGTAAGATATGTCATAGTCTGGTAAAAGTCCAGCAAAACATCCTATTGATTTTACTCAACTACCTACCACAAAGAAATGTAATGAAGTTGGTAGGGGGAGAGGCCAAGCCACATGTTTTTTGCCACTGTACCAAATACCTCCACTATAACATTGTGCCATCTCTCCCTCCATCATTGAATGATTTATTTCAATAGCATGTGAGGAACAATTGCTCTTATAGGTAATAGATAACCCTAAAGCAGCAGCATCCAAGAAAAGCAAAACAGAAATCACCAACTACCGTTTCCAGCTGAAAGTAAATGACAGTGAAAGCTCCATTTTACAGGGCCAAATAATACTGTGCTCTATGTGATACATTTGTAATAATATATTCCAAATAAAAACAAATTTTAGTAGCAAACTGCATTTAAAGCAGAGGGTGGCAGTATTCATATGTAAAAGCCTGCTTTCCAAAGATTGGATATCATTTTCTGCCACATTTGTCCAGCAGAATGCAAGCAAACTCTGAAGGGTTTTGGCAAGATCCACAGTATTTTTTCTGTTGACTAAGAGAGGAAATCTCAGAATGGATGAAATCATTGTGGTGAAGTGTGTTTGTATATTTTAAGACAATCAGGAGTCAAGACAATACTTTGAAGGCAATTTATGGTAGTAATTTCATGCATGTTTTCTATGTTGCCTATTCCATGAAACTGCCCTCCTCTGGCTTCCTAAATAGATAAGTGCCAGTATAAACTGTAAGTATTAGGTGCTGCCAAAAAATATTGTTGCTCATTTCAGTCCCAGTACCAAACCTTGCTCCATGCTAGCTGTCTCCATTATGGAAGCAAAATGATAGATCAACTGCTGATACAGAAAGCAAAAATGATATTTAATTCTTCATTTTATCCTTCATATGCAACAAGTGTAGGTTTATTTGTGACATAAAAGCACTCAAGAACTGTTAAGAAATTTTGAACAGAAAACTGGCAATCATGACCCATAAATAAAACTGAAAGAGACTCATATTCTGCACTGAAGTGGTTCGGATGAGCAGTGGGCAGAGCAGGGAAAGCAACATCAAACTTATGTGGCATTTAAAAAAGAATGTTATTTTTTCGGTAGATAGATTTCTAGAGGTCCCTTTAAATCCAATAGGACCTTGGTACCCAGATGATGTCTATTGTGTGCACCCTTCAAGGCACAGAGCTCAGCTCTGTAGAGATTCCTTCCATGATGATATGTTGAAAGCAAGCTGTGGGAGGTAGGTATGGGTATGTAAAGGTACCCTGTCCTTTCTTCTCTTTCCCCCCACACAAAAAAAAGCATCTCAGCCTAGAGGCTGACTGCCTCCCTGTTAACAATGGAAGCTGAAATAGGATCGATGAAGAACTACCTGGGAAAGAAGCAAGTATTGACCACTAGAAAGGACTCAGAAGAGCAACTTCTATTGGCCATTGTAGGAATGGCACCAAAATGTTTTTCAGTCTCTGCTAAATAAGACAGAGGCCAAAGCTTCTGAGCTGTTGGTGAATCTATTTATATAAGACCTAGATCACAATGGAAACTTCAGAAGGCTCCTGTTTCAGATTTCATTTTTCTATCTGGGGAGTCTGGATTATAGTTCAGGTATTCTAACTCACCCAATTTCTTCTTCCCATGACAAGAAACTTTAAATAGGAGGTGAAGGGGATGTGCTTCTGTTGAGAAAAAGTATGTGCTATTGCAATGCCTTATATGTAGAAGGAAAATATTTTAAATAAATGATCTCAAGTCCTTCCCTTGATACAAAACTTTCTCCTAGCATTATAGTCATTCAAATGTAATTCCAAATGATTAATACATCTGAAATGTTGCTGTTTTCGTAAATTGAATCCAACCTCACATAATGATTTGAAGGATTAATAGGAATCTTATGTTTAAGGGAGGTGATAAGGAAGGTAGAACAAAATGATACATAGTGTATTTTGGTGTCTGTTTTGTACAGCATTCACTGTATGTATTCTCAGATTCTCATTCATCTGCCGAGCTGAGTTACTCGCAAAAAGTTCAGTTTAAAGTTGAAACATGAGTCTAAAACTTCCATTGCGGGTTCATTACATTCCAGAAAGCACAGTCAAGGGTGAAAAAGCCACTCTCAGAGCTGTCAGACTGCTGAAATATCCACCTCCAGCTTCCTCGTAAGTCTGACAGCCAGGGAAGTGTTCTTGTACTTTCAATGTCTTTTGAGAGACAACTTTAAAAAACAGTCGAAAATATTCTGTGATACCAAAGATGATAAACAGCCTAATTCTTTTCTAAAGTGAATTTCCTGTACCATTGTGAGAAACCAGCATCAAAGTACTATATAATTTTTAAAATTTTAGATATTTGAAAAAAGATCATTCTGTGGTTTTTAAATACCCTTCTGGAACCATATCCAGATATTTCAGCAGAAGCCATCATCAAGAGTGTAGATACCATGGGTTCAGCTTTTTTAAAAGGAATTGAAATGCTGGAACATATTTTTAGCCATTAGACAACTCAGAAAGTGGAAACTAATAGCGCCAGACTATCAGGCAGGTATGCACTTTCTTTACTCTTATTTTCCTGAATGAAATAAGGTTCTCATAAAGGGAATTCGGAATTGACTAGGAGAGATCAACTAGATTTGGCATCCCCTAAATGCAAACTATTGCTTACTGAAGTGTTCTTTATGGTTGCCACTGCAACTTGGAAAGGAATCATTCCCCATTAATAGTAATAGCACGGGGTGGGGGTAGTATTTTGGGGGTTTTTTTGTTTTGGTTTTTTAATAGAAATTCAAGAGACTGGGTAGCATTCCTAATTGCTGTGTGAAGGTTTTAGCTAAGCAATTTTCAAAAAGTTACAAGAACTGCCCATCTAAACCCCACTATGCTGATTGTAATGTCTAAGGGGATGTAATTGTACTCTTTCCCTGGTAAAAATGACAGTCTTCAAATGAATTAGCTTTTAAAAACTGAATGTTGTCACATGGATCTGGGGGAACGTTTGTTCACCAGAGCGCCCCAAGGGATGATTAGGTGGAACGGTCATAAACTCCTGCAAGACCGTTTCAGGCTGGACATAAGGAAGAATTTCTTTACTGTCCGAGCCCCCAAGGTCTGGAACAGCCTGCCATCGGAGGTGGTTCAAGCACCTACATTGAACACCTTCAAGAGTAAATTGGACGCTTATCTTGCTGGGATCCTATGACCCCAGCTGACTTCCTGCCCTTTGGGCAGGGGGCTGGACTCGATGATCTCCCGAGGTCCCTTCCAGCCTTGATGTCTATGAAATCTATGTTATGCAAAATAAAATTTAATTCAGAAAACATTCTGGGACAAAAATGATTCTTGCTTTCTTGAGGCCTTTTGCATATATTTGGTGTATGCTGGAAATGCAATAGTTTATATACTACTGGTATATAGTAATGAACCAAATGATATATGAAGTGACTGCCAGTTCCACTGGATGGAATCAGAACTGTTCATCTAAGGCTGGAAACAGATATCACCTTTGTGCCACTGTAAAAAATATTACGGCAGTGCAAAGGCCAAGTAAACAGATGTCCATGCTCCTTATTACTTCACAAGTGCCCCAAATCTGTGTCCATGACATAGGTTGTATAATTTGTGCCTCTGTTTTTCAGCAGATGTCTATTTACTTTAGTTCCTAATGGGAATTCCTAGTGGCCCCTGAAGCCCTAGGAGCACCTGCCTGGGTTCCCCCATTTGCAGAGGCGTATCACAGGAGTCCCCTGGAAGTGTATTCCTCAGATGTGTCTTGTATTGGTGCACCCCAGATCAGAGTATGCTTCTGCAAATGGGGCAAATCCAGGTTTGCCACTTACAGACACACACCCAAAGTTGAATTCCCCAGTTGTGTATCTCTGCAAAGAGGGAAATGCTGGCTGCCCCTGCCTGCAGAGGCATGCTCTGAGTGTTTTCCCACATTATTGGGCCCCAGCCACACCCATGAGCAGCAGAGGCCCAACCCTTTGAAGATCAACTGTACTGAGACACATCCTAGGACAGCTGATCCACTTTGTTTACTGGCAGCTGATCCATTTCATTTAGTGACATCTATACATTTGTCCTGTAACACAATAGATTAGACCCCTCTGCTTTAGGTATTGATACCTCAGCAATCACAATGAAATTTTTAGTGACCACGACTTATAAGACAGTGATAGTCATGAAGTTGCAGTGTGATCACAGGTTTGTTTTTATTGTACAGAATGTATCACATTTACTTGAATACAAAACAAGGTTTTTCCCCCTCAACAGGCATGGGGGAAAAGTGACTCATATTATAACTGCATACAAGGAAATCTCACAAAAAATATTGTCTATCATTAAACTGCTGCCAATCATGAACTCAGCAATGGAAACCAACTATGAAGTTGATTAAATACAGCCAGGTGCACTTGTCCACCCATGTCATCCCAAGGGTGCACATAGCAACAGGAGCTGCTCCCCCCTGCCAACCCCCCATGCAGTTCAATCCCATGCCCTGCCCTGACTGGGCAGCCCCAGCCCCACTGGGCCAACCCACACGCAGATCCAGGGTCATATACCCCCCATGCCCTCCCATGGTGTGTGCAACAGCAATAGCCAGCCTCCCCCTCCCCATGCCCCTAGGAAGAGCCACTCATTGTTCCATCCCCCACTCCACCCCAGCTGTACAGTGCCTACCCCAGCCACAGCCCCACTCCCTCCATCACTGCAGAGGGATTGATCATCCTCAATCTGCCCCCCTCCCCCACCCTTGCCCCTTAAAAACAAGAAAAAATATAAAGGGGTACATGAGATAAAACTTTGAGAGATAAGGGGTACACTTGTTTAAAAAGGTTGAAAACTCCTATGCTAAACAATTACTCACTCTTTTGACCAATACTTTTGCCATCCATTTGTAGTCTACATTTAAAAGTGTTATGGGCCTCCAGTTGCCTAATGCATCTTCCCTTCCCTTCTTGAATATCAAAATTACCACACTTTCTGCAAAATCTGCCCTATTTTCCAAACCTTCCATTTTTTCCTGATATGTCTTTATTGTTGTTATTAGTAGTAGTAGTAGTAGTAGTAGTATATGGGGAATATACTACTTTTGAGGGGAGTGCTTTTCAACTTGGTGTGAGGAAGCAGGAACAAAAAGGAAGTCTTTAGGGCCAGTGAGCAATAAACAGGCCAGCTTCCAAGTAAGTTCACTAGGGAAGGTGTGCTTGGACAAAGAGCAGTAAGAGAGAGAAGGCAGATTAACAGAGCCAGGAAAATGGCTGGAGGACTTTGCAATGCCAGAGCCACTGCCACTGCCACTGCCACTGCCTCTGCTGCACTTGTGAGGTTTCTGTCCAGGCAGCACTGCTTATCACCCAGGTCCAGGTTTGATGTTGTGGGAACTGTGGCTTGCAGGTTCCTTCCAGTGATGGCCAGGTCAGGGAGTACCTGCAGGGTGAGTGATACTTCCTGATGGTGTCTCTCAGAGAACAGGCAAGACAACTACAGGAGGAGGTGATGAGGCTCAAAAACATCCTTGGCCATGAGAAGTCCATCAATTTGATGCTGGTGGAGACTTCTGGGACTGTGAAGTAAGAAGTGCCAGAGGCAGCACAGAGAAGAGAGAGGACAAGGACACCCAGGAGGGTGGAAGCTGGAGGGTTGTGACTTCTGGCTGATATCTTCACCTCCACCTGCAGTGATTGATATGCAGCCCTAGCAACAGAGAACGAGGATCACGTTCCATTGGTGGAGGAAGAGAAGCCAGGCCTCCCTCACCAAGGTGGGAAGAAAGCGACGGGTGGTGGTGGTTGGAGACTCCCTTCTGCAGGGGATGGAGGGAGCCATCTGCTGACCTGACCTGTTGTCTCAGGAAGTCTGTTGCTTGCCTGGAGCCTGGATCCAAGATGTCACAGAGGGACTACCGAGTTTCATCTGGCCCTCTGACTACTACCCCATGCTTCTTTTCCTCGTGGGCACCAGTGATACTGCCAGGAGAGACCCTGAGCATATAGACAGTGACTACAAGGCTCTGGGTGAAAGGGTGAGGGCATCTGGGGCTCAGGTTACATTCTCATTGATGCTTCTGGTCAAGGGAAAGGGCTCAGGCAGGAGCCTGGCTGCACAGGTGGTGTCAACAGATGGGCTTTGGCATCTTCAACCATGGGATGTTCTTCCAAGAAGAAGGATTGCTGGGAAAAGATGAGATCCACCTGATGAAGAGGGGAAAGAGCATCTTCGCAGACAGGCTCACTAACCTAGTGAGGAGGGCAGCTTTAAACTAGATTCACTGGGGGATAGAGACCAAAGCCCTGAGGTAAGTGGGGAAGCAGGAGACCTAACAGAAGAGCAAGCAGAAGGGGGCAACAAGAGAGGTGATTTCATATGTTCTGAGAAATCAGGGCAATCAACTAGTTACCTTAGGTGCCTGTATACGAATGCACAGAAGTAGGAAGAATTGCAAGTCCTTGCACAGTGACAGAATTATGATGTGATTGGAATAACAGAGACTTGGTAAGATAGCTCACATGACTGGAGCACTGTCATGGATGGATCAAAACTGTTCAGGAAGGACAGGCAGGAGAGAAGAGGAGGAGGAGTTTCACTTTATGTAAAAGAGCCATATGATTGCTCAGAGCTCCAGTATGAAACTGGAGACAGGCCTGTTGAAAGTGTCTTAGCTAAGGTTAGAGAGGAGAGCTACAAGGGTGATGTCACGGTGGGGGTCTGCTATAGACCACCAGACTAGGACGAAGTGGTGGGTGAGGTTTTCTTCAAACAGCTGGAGGAAGTTTCCCAATCACAAGCCCTGGTTCTCATGGCGGACTTCAATCACCTTGACATCTGCTAGCATATCAAGCAGTGCACTGGCAATCCAGGAAGTTTTTGGAAAGTACTGAGGACAACTTCCTGGTGCAAGTGCTAGAGTGGCCAACTAGGGGCTCAGCCCTTTTTGTCATGCTGCTCACAAACAAGGAAGAATTTGTAGGGAATGTAGTAGTGGATGGCAACTTGGGCAGCAGCAACCATAAGATGATAGAGTTTGGGAGCCTGAGGAAATGCAGGATGGAGAGCAACAGAGTAAGGACCCTGGACTTCAGAAAAACAGACTTTGACTCACTCTGAGAACTCATGGGCAGGATCCTCTGGGAAGTCAGTCTGAGGGGGAGAGGAATCTAGGAAAACTGGCTGTACTTTAAAGAAGCCTTACTGAAAGTCCAGAAACAAACCATCCAGATGTTGTTAGGAAGACTAGCAAGTATGGCAGAAGACCAGCTTGGCTTAGCAGGGAACTCTTCAGTCAACTAAGTCACAAAAAGAAAGCTTATATGAAGTGGAAACTTGGACAAGAAACTAGGGAAGAATATGTGAGCATTGCTTGGGCATGCAAGGATGAAGTCAGGAAAGCCAACACGCAACTGAAGTTGCAGCTAGCCAGGCATGCGAAGAGTAACAAGAAGGGTTTCTACAAATATGTTGATAGCACATGGAGGATCAAGGAAAATGTAGGTCCTTTACTGAATGGGGAAGTACTCAATGCCTATTTTGCCTTAGTCTTCACAGGCAAGGTCAGCTCCCAGACTACTGAACCAGGTAACACAGTTTGGGGAGAGGTAAGCAGCAAACAGTGGCAAAAGAACAGGTTAGGGACTTTTTTAGAAAAGCTGGATATATATATGTCTATGGGGCTGGATGGGATGCATCCAAAGGTGGTGAGGGAGTTGACTGCTGGGATTGTAGATCCACTGGCCATCATCTTTGAAAACTCATGTTGATCAGGAGAGGTCCTAGATGACTGGAAAAGGGTAAACATAGTTCACATATTTACGAAAGGGAAAAAAGAGGATCTAGGGCACTACAGACCAGTCAACCCCACCTCAGTCCTTAGAAAAATCATGGAGCAGATACTGAAGGTAGCCATCTCAAAGCACCTGGAGTAGAAGAAGGTGATTAGGAACAGTTAGCATGTATTCATGAGGCACAAGTCATGCCTGACCAACCTGATTGCCTTCTATGATGTGATGACTGGCTCTGTGACTGCAGGGAGACAAGTGGATGTAATATACGTTGATATTAGAAAGGCTTTTGATACCGTCTCCCACTAGATTCTTGCAAGCAAGCTAAGCAAGTACAGGTTGAATAGACTGTAAGTTGAATAGAAAACTGACTGGAGCATCAGGCTCAGAAGCTAATAATCAAAGGTTCAATGTCTAGTTGGTACCCTGTATCAAGTGGAGTGCCCCTTGGGTCAGTCCTGGGGCCAATTTTGTTCAGTATCTTCATCAACCACCTGAAAGATAACAGAGTGCACCTTCAACAAGTTTGCAGATGACACCAAGCTGTGGGGAGTAGCAGATATACTGGAGGGTAGGGCTAGTATTCAGAGTGACCCAGACAAATTGAAGGATTGGGCCAAATGAAATCTCATGAGGTTCAACAAGAGAAAGTGCAAAGTCCTGCACTTAGGAAAGAACAATCCCATACACCAGTACAGGCTGGGGGGTGAATGGCTGGGCATCAGCTCTGCAGAAAAGGACCTGAGGTTACAGTGGAAAATAAGCTGCATATGAACCAGCATTGTGCCCTTGTTGCCAAGAAGGCTTATGGCATACTGGGCTGCACTGATAGGAGGGTTGCCAGGAGGTCCATGGAAGTTATTATTCCCCTCTATTCAGATCTGGTGAGTCCACATCTGGAGTACTGTGTTCAGTTTTGGGCCCTCCACTACAAAAAGGATGCAGACAAATTGAAGAGAGTCCAGTGGAGGACAACAAAAATGGTGAGGGGGCTGAGGGACAAGACTTATGAGGACAGGCTGAGGGAACGGGGCTTATTTAGTCTAGAGAAGAGGGGACTAAGAGGAGATTTAAGAGCAGCCTTCAATTACCTGAACGGGGGTTCAAAAGAGGAAAAAGCTGGACTCTCAGTGGTGGCAAGGAGAACAAGTAGCAATGGCCTCAATTTGAAGCAAGGGAACTTTACGTTAGATATAAGGAAGAATTTTCTCACTGGGGGGTAGTAAAACACTGGAACAGATTACCCAGAGAGGTGATGGAATCTCCATCCTTGGAGGTTTTTAAGACCTGGTTGTACAAAGCTTTGGCTGGGATGATCTAGTTGGGGATGGTCCTGCTTTGAGCAGGAGATTGGACTAGATGACCTCCTGAGGTCCTTTCCAACCCTATTTTTCTATGATTCTATGATATCTGTCCCCATTTATTGCCAACATTTTTCATTTAATTCCACCGGATGCCTGTTTCTTTTCAGCACCTTCCCTTTCTTACAAGCTTTTTAGCAGTCCTCCACCTCTCTCATACTTAACTTCTCTGATTTTTATTTCTTTCCGTCTTCTATACCTTCCTTTATCCCCTCAAGGAGCACCTTCATTTTTCTTCCATCCACTCCTCTTCTTTTGTACAACTCATCATAAAACTCTGCTGTCACATCCAACACCTTCGCAGCCTCTTCTATTCTGATTCCTCCATTTCACACTGGTTTCAGTTCCTTCCTTCTGGGTTCATCTACACATGAAGCTATACTGCAGTAGCAATGCACTATGGTGATGTAGCATTGAGGGGCAAAACCATGACACAGCAGCTATGTCACTGTAACAATGCACTCCCTCATTATAGTGCACCACTGTGGCATCATAGCTAAAACTGACAATGTGCAGCTGGCACAGTGCAGTATAGGCTGTTACTATGCCATCATTTAGTACTTCCAAAAGTAAGTGCTAAATGATGGTGCAGTAACAATGGTGCCATACGGCCACATGTGGAGACGCCATCTGTTCCTCAGTTCACCAAAAAAAGGCTTACAACATCCTTCCCCCTTCTCCACCCAAGATGCTTTGGGCAGAAATATTTTTCTCATCTGTTTTCCTTTTGAACTATCCTCCAGCCTGTTGCTTTACATCTTCCAATTCTTCTTTCGCTCATATTCCTCCCACTGCCTCCTTTAATAATTCCTGCTCCCTTGCCTGCACTTCTTCTGGCTTTTCTGTCCTCTTCCTCACTTCTCTTTAACCAATTTTTCTGAAAAATTTTCTCATTCTTCTCATCATAGTTCATCACTCCAAGTGGCTTTTGTAGCATCTCTTCAGAGTCCTCCATCTTTTATACAGTTCCACATATACTTGATAGGTCTTCTTATTTTATAGTAACTGAACATTTAACTTTCACATCCCTTTTCTCCTACCTTCACTTTTTTCTAAACTCACTTCCTTTCTCAGCATCTGGTGATTGCTGAAGGTCACATCTAAGATTTCCTTCTTTCCAATCCCTAGCCGATACGATGTTAATATAAAATCAGTTCTCAGCACGTGTCTCCCACTTGGATCCATCCTCATAATCACCTTCTCACTGGCCCATACAATCTTCAAACCTCCTTCTTTTATTATATTCATCACTACTTATAATGAGCTGTCACTCCCCTCCATCACCACTCCTATCCCCCTCTATAATGGAGTTGAAATCCCACACCAGTATTTGCTGCCTACCTCCACCTACGAACACCTCTAAGTTTGTAAATAGTGCAATCCTTCAATCTCTTTCAGCCAGTGTATACATTAAAAATCTCTACCACTTTCTTTTCAAACTCCACCACTATCCATTGCAGTCTCCCTTCCACAATCACTTTCATTTGCTGCACTTCTACCTCCTCACTTTTGAGTGAAATTGCAACTCCATACTCTTTGCATCCATCCCAACTCATCACAATGATCCCAGTCCCCATCTCCTTACAAAAAGATTGTGGTCCCTCTTCCATGGGATTCCACACTCCTGCAAATATATTTTGTCCACTTTTACCCTACTCAATATTGGCATAATCTTATCCCACCTGTTTCTCGGTAACACACTTCTGACATTATAGATGCAATACACAGTCATGCCTGTCTATTTAATTTCACATCTCTACCACTTTACGAGTCTTCTATCCTCCTGCTTGATGCCATCAACTCTAATCCTCCCCCTCTTTGCATCCCCATAGTCTTTGCCAGATTTTTTATTGCTTTAACTGTTAAGAAAAGTTCCCACTTCCTCTCTCCCACACCTTCCCACTCACCCCTCCCCTCCCCTGTTCCCTCTTCCATAGACCCAGATCACACTACTTCTGATGAGCTTCCATCTCCCTCCCCATCCCTCTTTGTCCAGCTTCTTTTGTCTAAGCTTCATAGAACATGATTTATTTGTTTCTCCTAATTTGGCTCTCTTCTTCTTTCCCCTTCTCTATCCTCACTCCTCCTCCTTCTTCCTGTATCAGTCTCACCTCTCTCTCCACTGTCTCCAAGTCACTTGTTCCACTTATCTTTCCTCCTCTTCCCTCTTCTGTTGCCAGCTGCACTTGTTTGCCTACTAATATGTCACTCTCTTCCTCCCTGGCTCTTCCTTCTTGTGGTGTCTCCTCCACTGTCATTCATTCTGGTTCAACGTCTTTGCTACTTTTCCTTTCCTATCTCTGCTACTCTGTAGATCAAGCTGTATTTGAGAAGGATCATGGTCATCGCTGTTGTAAGTGACCCTCTTCCCCGCAAATAACACACTTCATATTCTTCCATGTTTCAGGGGTGTACTTGGTCTGAGCCAAAAAGTCATACAAAAAACTAGAACTCTTGGTTCCATGGAAGATGACGAATTTTAGCCAATGTACAGGCAAATAAGTATTGTCCTTTCTCTTGTCTTTTCTTCTGCAATAAAACTTATCCTTTAAGTTGTTCTCTCTTACTTGCTGATGATTACATGTTCCAAAAATCCTCATAACCTTCTCTGCTCCAGTAAAAAATTTCCCGAGACTTCCAGTTAGGAAAGGTGACCAGGCTATTCAAATGTTCCACTTTAACATCCAAAATGTCAAACAATGTTTTGTATATAAATTCATTGTCTGACTTCTCTGTTCTCCTTTCCCTGTAACTACTGTTCTTATTCTCAGGCATAAATTACCTGCCACTCCATCTCTTACTTCTTCTCATCTTCTTTCTCTCTCATGATCACCATGGTGATTTTCCCAAGGTAAGACCTGTCCTTTGGACTGACCCCTGCGAATTTCTCCAAATGTAGGAAATTCAACTACACAAATCTGTGGTATGAAGGGCCTGTTTTCTTGCTTTCCCCCTGGCTTGCTCCCTAGCCTTTCAGCTAAAGGCAAGCAAGAATATGGGGCATCCAAACCCAAGGGTCCTTAGGCCCTGGACTTGCATGTAGAACATTAGCCACAGATTTGGGGAGTATCTAATGCCCCAGAGTGACAAGTCTGGTAAGGAAGATACCAACCCAGCGGTAGAACCCACACAGACTTGAATGATTGAGCTCTGCTCAGTTGAAACTTGGAACTTGACTATTGGGCTTTACCGAAGAGAATTCAGAACTGATTGGGCCCTGTAAAAGAAAAAAGTAGGTATAAAAGCACTGATCAAAAGTATGTTTATGGAGTACCTGTGCTAAAACTTTCAGCAGTTTTTAAAAAAAGGTAGCATGCACCAGTTCTGGATAAAATGCATGGGTGCTATATGCAAATTTCTGTAGCCAGGTTTAATTTCAAAGTTATTGTTTTCAAATTTGTTTCTCACTTCTGTGTGCTTAGCAAGAGCAAGGTCTGACTGTAAGAAGAGCAAGAAGGGTCTTCCAGGGGAAAAAGTTGGGGGAAAGCATAGAAAAAAGGAACTACCTGACCCCCTAGATTTATTTTCCCTGCTCTTGCAGTATGAGGGGAACAAATTCAAGGAAAATATCCAATAATTAAATTCTATACCTAGTAAATTATAACAAATTTTAAAATTGTCCGTGTATAGAATCTAACTATTGGAAGGTTGTCTCATAATCAGGGTCATCTTCTATTCAAGTACATATACTATTTAATCTATTTGGAGCTTTGCTTCATAATCTCCATATATTAAAAACACTGGTTAAATTGCTGTTCCAAGGGGAATGCAAATAATGTGCATATCCACTAGTGACCAGTTATCAGGAATAGATCACTGGTTTGGAGGGGGAAATACTGGCGGGGAATTGAAACAACAGAAAATTAAACCAAACTAGTGAATTATCCCATAAGCCACGGCTGTCCAACTCCAACTTTAAAAAAAAAAAAACTTTTAAGTGGCAGGGGTTGCCTCAGCATGGCCCCTGTGCCCCCTGTGCTGGACAGTTTGGGTGCATGCCTCCCACTGTGCCATAGTCTCCAAAGCTACAGACACAGGGTAACTGTACCCCCTTGCTGTGTTTGTCCACATCATGCACAGGTGCTGCATTGTCCCTCTACTGTGGTCTACTGCACTGTGCGTGTGGACACCCTTTCTTCTACTAAGCCCCATTGTGATCCACGGTGTCCTGTATATGGATGCTCCTTCTTCCTCTCTCCCATATCATGCTGTGCATGGAGGCTCCCCCTTGCTGCTGCATTGCACTGCTCCTCACTGTATGCAGATGACAACCCTCCATGCAGCACAGCACCACATGTATGTTCCCAGCCAGAGCTTCCCAGGCTACAGGCTGCACCACACTTCCCTAAAGAGGGGGCAGGATAGGATCCAAAAACTGGAGAAAAGAAAGGGAGCCTGGAGACTCCAGTTCCTGTTGCTCTGGCTCTGGCTCTGGCTCCAGCAGCAGTAACAGCAATGGCACATTGTGGCAGCTGGAAAGTCCATGCTGAAGGGGAGATGTCATCTCTTTCTTTTGCTGCCAAAAATCAGTACTTCTTGATTAATGTTGGCAACAAAAAAGGAGGTGACATTTCCCCATAGCAATGAACCTCTGGGTGCTGCTCCTGTACCTTGTACCATTGCCCTGAGAACATAACTAGCCAGTTATGCCTCTGGTCTCTGTCCTCTGGATCACTTTTAAAAGTTGATTGCCATTACCTGGATGGGAGTCCCAGCAAGAAATATAGCCCCTACCTGTCCACACTTCCACCCTGAGAAGGATGTGGGGAGATGGATCTACAGTACATCTCCGCCAACCTTCACATGCCCTTACTGACTGCTCCAAGCCTCCACAGACCCTGAAGCAGCACTGTTTGCCATGTTAAAAGAAAGTAATGATGATGCCATGAAGGAAGTTGAGGCCCCTCTCATTCCCAAAGGTGATGATCCTTACACTGAGGTCTGTCTCACAAAGCTTGCATTATGTCCTTGTCTGCTGTTTTTCAATAGGTCTCAAAGTCATTAGTATAATGGGAAACCTTAAACCTGCATGGTACTGAGCCCTTTTTTTCTTCCAGTGACTTCACTGGGTACTGAAGGTAACTCAGCACTGAACACAGAATCAGTCTTTCAGTTAGTTCCTACTTCAGCTAGAACTATACATAAGGCACTTTTTAAACTGAGAAGCTGACTGTATTGAACCCATCAATTTGTATAAACAAGTTGGCTATTGCCTTGCCATCTCTAATGTAAATCCACTCTGTTATTGTGAAACCTTGTTTATTTTAAACTTGCACTATTTACGAATGCAAACCATATAAAAAGTGTACTTTTTACGTTCCATAGCAATTTTCAACTGAGTTCTTTGTTGGAAAGACATAGCCGTGTATAATTAAATGTGGCTTGCTTAAACCTTTACAGTTGGTAGCTTAATATATTTTTTGTTGTATTTTGAGTACAAAGGCTATAGTATGCTTTTGTTGGCATCCTTGCTAGTCAGTATGCCAACTGCATAATTTTGTTCTCTGCTATGTGTCAGGCTTCAAGTGCCGAAGGCTCAACAGGTGGTGCTGGGATAAAATTCTGGCAAATCAAATAGGTAATGTGGTTATTTCTTTTGTCAAATTATAATTAAAAACAGAGCTAAGTAAAATGAAACTCATATTTTCCTGGTCCAAAACAGGGTTCAGGATTAAAAACAAATCAGTTTCCATGACAAATGCATATTACTACTGAAGCTCAGTCTGTAAATAAACTTACAACACCTTGCTTTTAACTTAGAAAGATAGTATTTTCTGTAAATTTAATATCTAAGCATCCAGGTGTAAATATTAACCTAATATTTAGGACATTCCATGAATCTTCTGTCCCCCTTCTACAAAATTTTCAAGGACTTGCCAAAAGTTTAAGCAAAACTTTGGAAAGAATTAAATCTAAGATGTCAAAGAATTTGGGACAATCTGTGATATGCAACTCAAATGTTTAACATGACTTTCCTGCCATATTGTTTTCTAATCACTTTTATAACCATACTCCCAAATGAAAATGATAAATGTGTTGGAAATTCTAATGAACATGCTGAATGAGGTGCTGCTTGTTTTATGCTTAACTTGGATGATGTTTGTTAATCCCAAAATCATAAAATTGGGATAAAACCTTCTACAGCGGAAATACAACAAATCATATATGCACACCCCCACTTTCTGAAACATCACATAAAGAGAACCATCTATATATAAATGCCTTCACTTCATTCTTAGGGCAAATTCTTTTCACTGAAAAGTTATTTTCCTCCAAGGACCTATCTAAACCTAATGCAAGTATTCTTTATGAGTTTCTAAAATCTTTGGGAGTTTTTGTTTTTGTTTGTTTGTGTTTTTAAGTCAATTCTTCAACATAGGTATGGTTCTATCTTATATAAAGAAATGTCTCTTTAAAAAGTCTTTTTTCTTTACTCCAGTTTGTATCTTGTCATTTCTGAACCTGTCATCCATTCCATTCCATGTACTGACCTCCACCTTTTTATACTCCGTAGAATAATAAACACTTTACTTGTGTCCTTTCCAAGCTCCCCTTCTATTTTATCCCAGAATAATTTCATTGTTGTCTTCACATAGCCTCAGACTATAAACCCTCTGCTCTTAGTTAATATCTTTTACTCTATGGATAGTGAGCTACTATTAAACATGAAGAGAATCACATTCAACCCGCAACATTTACCCCCGTACTCTATATTTGCAGTAGCTACTTCCATTTAGTTCTGAAGGTAAATGAGAAATACATCTCTCCTGCTTATGTTTTTAGCTTAAGGTCCCAAGGGCAATGCTGCCTTCCTTGAACTTGAAGGATATTTAGTTCAGAGTCTGAATCCTGTGATTCAAACCTATTCTACTTTTCAGAATATTATAATGAAAAATGAAGAACCCACATTTGAAATTTTGGCCCTATCTACATTATGCCCAGAGTCAGGCCACCTGCAAGTTAATCTGGATGGGCTCTCCAAACCTGGAGTAGCCACTGGCTTAGAATAAGAAATAGATTTATCTTCATAAAAACAAATGAGCAAACAAAGAAACAAAGCAGAAAAAAAAGAGTGAATCCTTTAGGCAACTGGCTTCTGGTCAAAAAATAATAATGGTTTCCCCTCTCCTCAAACTGAGTGTCTAAGAACAAAATTACTTTGACGGAAATGAAGGAGTTTGACTAAACCATCTTAAATACTCCATTCTTGGGCTAAATTAAATTCCAGACAACAGACTCAGGACTTCATTGACTCAGAAAAGTTGAATTCATTTATCCCAGAACTAAATTCAGCCACTTTGTACTAAGTAACTGAATCAAAAGAAACAAAATATGATACAATTAAACCACAGTACCTACCTAGTCCCAAAATCCTTGCACAATATAAGCATGTAGCTAAAATGATCTGAGGATACAGAGACTTAATCCCTGCTATCTCTGATTTACTATGAATATTCAATCCACAAGGGAAAGTGTTAAGCTTTTAAAAAATAATAAATAACTACATTAAATAATTATCTTAAACCCCAATATCTATTTAGAAAAGAAGCAAATGAGTAGCAGATAATGTGCCTTTTTCACTGACAAAAGATTTATGTCTTGCCAGGCAGGCCTTCATACTTGCAGAGCCTGTGGTTGACACAGTCAGACACAAATAGCACATAACCCAGTGTTTATCCAGGGGAACTGAAACCGTTGCTCCCACACCTCTTTCTGTAAAATTAAATCAGCCATATTGAAACTGGCAAAGATTTAAAAACAAGATAAAATTCCTATTAAAAAAAATAAAGACTGTAAAGCAGTTTGAATTAATGAATGTTGTGCAAAAAGAAAAAGCAATGCAGCATGCAAGAACATTTCTGCTGACCTTCCTTAGGAGCCATCTGTCTAGCTGCAGTGCTCCTTTTGCCTCATGGGAACAGGTGAAGAGTTGAACTCCAAAGCTGAACACCCCACTCCCGCCCAGCTGTCAAAACTATTGTAGTTTGGCTCTAGCATATATATCATTAAATTCCACACTGTGCTGGGAAGAGAAGGGAAATAGTATGAAATGCATACTTAAGCATGGCCTTGCAACAGACTACGTCCAATGTCATGCCAATGTCTGGTGATCTCATGCTTTCCAGGTAGAGAAGGTTTAAGTCTGTATTTTAGCATTGTGATTTGGATACGCTGCAGTGAAGAAAGAGGCAGACCATACCATATTTTTAATGGAGGACAGATTTAAAAACTAAAGGACAGGTCATGTTCCCAGAATCTATATCCTGTGGTCAATTAGTTTCAATCAAATTATTACAACTTATACCAGTTGGGGGCTGGCCCATCTTACATAAAAGTGGACCAGCTGCCTTCCTGGTACAATGTCTCCAGCTACTAAATCCTGCAAAGAGGTCCACATGGAGATCAGGATACAAGGAGGAGGAGAGTAAGAATAGGGTGAGCTTTGCCTAAGTAAAGGCAAACAAGTGGGGAATGTGAATCCCTTGTTCTACCCCATCAGTCCTCTACAGGTGTGGAGGAGACTACAGAGAAAAGTGCTGCTGTACGTACTACAGGCAGAATTTGCCCCTAAGAATATAAATTCATTTTAGACCTGCTTAAAATTTTCACATCTGCATTTAAATAACCGGAATCTATTTTAAAATTACTGATATTATCCTCTGATCAGAAAAACACAGAATAGCCAGGAAATTCATTTTCTAGTATACATCAATCTTTCATGTAGCTGTGTAGTAAATGCACAAAACTGTGGGGCACCTACGCATGCAATTATGGTGCCTGAATAAACTGTGGACCTCATTGCTCCAGAGTTAATTGCTCTCAGATGCACCATTTGAACATGCACCTGGGAGCAATTAACTCCAGAGAAATAATGTCTGAAGTTTATTCAGGAGCAGCACATGGAACCTGGGCAGAGCGGCCTTGGCTGGCAGGGAACCTACAGGGTCAGCCTGCCAGACCCAGGGCTGGTCCGACCAGGCTCAATGTGCTGCAGAGGGGCTGGCTAGGGCACAAGGGTGATTCAGCTTGCAGCTAGCTGGCAGGCAGCCCCGACACTGAGGCACCTACATACTCCAGCAAGCCAGGTCAGTGTCTACATAGGCACCATTGTTCATGAAAAAACTTCACAACAGGGTAGTACTCTTATTTACAAGGACTTCTCTGCTGCAGAGTTTATTAGTTTCCTATGCCCTAACAGGGTCCATAGGCATTGAGTACGTGGGGGTCCAAGGTCCCTGGTCCACCTTGGAAAGAGGGCCGTTGAGGCCCAAACCTGAGGAACAATATGTAATATTTCTTAGGATTGATGACTGAGGCCAGGGATCCAGGTTTTTCATTAACTGTAGAAAAACATGGATTTTCTTCTTTAACAGAGAAAAACACAGAAAACCACAGATTTCCCCAGGCAGGCTGGCAGAGTTCCAGCCTGCAAAGGGCTACTTGAGGCTGGAAGGAGTGGGGAGGGCTATCAGGGTCAGGGGGCACCACAGACATGCACATGGCAGCCAAGTAGCAGTGGAGAGCAGCTCCCACAGCTCTCTCCAGGTAAGTCTTTGGAGGTGGTTTGGGAGCAGGCCCAGGCAATGTGGTGGAGGGGGCAAGGTGACACAGCAGAGCAGGCATGTGCCCAAGATTTCTGTGCCCACAGTGGGGCACGAGATGCAGGTCTGCAGTTGTGTCCCTGCTGCTGCTGGGTGGGCAGGGGGCACCTCACCTTAGCAGTTATGTCAGGTCCCACCTCTGGGCCGTGGAGGTGATTACTGCTTGGAGCTGGTCCAGCCCAGCTGCAGCCCCCTATCCCACACCCTTCTGTGGGTCCAGAAATGTCAGGGGGCATGTGCCAATGTTCCCTCTAAGGTGTAGCAATCCGTGAGCATTCCGCTTCTGTCCATGAGCACGTCACTTTGGTCCCACCTCCCCCTTTCACTAAGCCTGGATCTGGACTACACTAAGCCTAATAGACTAGAATCCTCATGTAATGGATCCTCATGCAATGGATTTTGCAATAATCCTCCAAGCACAAGACTGGGGGCTGGGGAGCGGAGCAGTTCCCCAGGGCTGGTAATCTTATGTCATGGTTAGACAAAGTGCTTTGGGTAAAATGTGATATAATTTACCCAGAGCACCTTGTCTGCCTATGTCCTTAAACCAACACAGCTGGAACCAGCATCCCCAAGCTACATCATGGTTAAGAACGATTCTTTGCACCTGCTCCTTTTCCTCTGATGCAGACCCAGGCTCTGCACCATCCTGCTCAGCCCTGCGCACCTTTCCCTGCTGCAGGCAACCAAAGTAAATCCAACCATGGTGCATTGGCTGTGTAAACACTGTTGCTGGGAGAGCAACACACTGTCTGAAGAGGAGTGAAACATCAGGGTGCACTCTTGGCTGCCTGCAACATTTCATCTGAGATCTGGGGAAGCCAAGCTCTGCATGAGTCCCTGTTCCAGGAATAGGAGCTGCATGGACTCAGGGCTGGGGAGCGGAGTAGTTCCCCAATGCTGGTGGAGCCTGCACCAGCCCTGACCCCCACCCCCGCTTCGCCTCTGGAAGTGAGGAAGCACATGGCCTCGGGTCTGGGGAGCGGAGCAGTTTCCTGGCAACAGTCCCCAGCCCCAGCCCCCACCCTACTTCACCTCTGGGAGTGAGAAGGCAAATGGCCTTGGGGCTGGGGAGCAGAGCAGCTCCCCAGTGCCAGCAGAGCCTGCGCCAGCCCCCAGCCCCAGCCCCTGCCTCACCTTGCTGTGCTGCAACCCAGCTCCTCTCCGGGTGGGTACATGGCGTTAATAAGTTAGTGTGCAGCATGGTATTAAATTGTGCACAGCTGCACACATGCACGGCTTGGAGGGAACCTTGGCATGTGCCCCTTCACCCCTCCACCACATTGTCTGTGCCCCCTCCTGCCCCTCCCATGCATCGCGTATGCCCACCCTCCTCACACAACCATCCCATTCTCCACACACTGGGGGGCTGGGGGCATGAGGCACATGTCCATCATCTTAGTCCCCCCCCCGGCAAAAATAAAAGTTGGCTCCTATGACAGGGTGTCATGCCGCACCTTAGCTGGTAAATGATCAGAAGAGTACGCTGAGCAGGGCCCTTCCCCAACTTTCCTGTCACCTCTTGATGATATTCCAAAAGAAACAAAGAGGGGTTCAGTGATAAAATTGGTGGTCCCTTGTTGGGGTACTCACAGTCCGGTCGTGGCTGACTTGGGGCTCCACCTTCCCTACACCCCATCCACTTGCCAACTGTTGACGTCAATATGTTAGCCTGTAGTAGCTGCTTCAGCCCTCCAGCCTCATTAGCCCTCTGGGCCCAAATCTCAAGAGAAAAACCAAGGGCAAAAAAGAAAACAAAAAAGCAGCTGCTTATGAAAGACTGAGACAAGCATCATAGGCCACCTCCCTTCTAGGTGGAAGCAAGGGAGCTGAAGGAGGGTAAGAAGTATGACAGCAGTTCCCTGTCTTCTCCTGCCTCTATTGTAGTGAAGACCCACCAGCTCGGGTGCCCCACAGCTTTGACGGTCCACAGCGTCCCTCACACATGGGCTCAGTCTGCCCAGTGTCAGGTCCCTGTCTCCTCTTCGGCACCATCTGGGCCTTTTAAATCTCCCATGGCAGCACCTGCAACTGACGTCATCAGCTGAGTGCCACCCCTCAGGGTCAGACTGGGCTCTTGGGGTTTTGGGTGGACAAGAGCGGTCCTTGTTGGCACAGAGGGATGCACAGGTAGACTCTGAGACATTTACTATTGAGCTAATTAGTCAGCTTTGTAGTAAATGTCTCGTGTAGACATGCCCACTGGGTGGCAAGAGACATGGATTCTATTCTGACTCATTCACAGATACGCCTACACAACATTAGACAAGTCACTTTACCTTTCTGCCTCAATCTTTTCCATCTGTAAAATGGGAATGATGATATGTAACTCACTAGTGCAAGGGGTTAGTCCAATGAACTTTACATTACTAAACTTTGCAATTCTATGAACTACATATGTTCAGCATATCATTATTTCATGCCACTTCATCAAATGTTTCTAGTGGTCACTAGGAACAGGGCACTAGCAAATTTGTAAGATTTATTCCTATTTCAGACAGGAATAAATGGTAGCGAGGTACTAAAGGTTTCAAAGCCTTCTTTTAGAAATTGTATGGACTGAAGTGAGAGAGGAGTATGTTTCTTTTCTTTCACATAATTTATTGCTTCTTAATATATTGCAAATATTTTCAAAAATGGAAAAAAGTAAAATGTTTGTGTATGCACATCTAAGCTTTCAAGCATGGATTCCCTAGCTCTTCTTAGTTCACTGCCACACAGAGAATTGTTTACATTGACTTCACCATTGTAATAAATGTCTTTATGCTTTTGAACAAGAGGATTGAGGGGAATAGAAACAAAATCATCCATGGCAGATTATGAAATAGACATAATTTCACCTTTATACCCATCCTGGCCTCTCCAGAAACATGTATATTCTGAGATATATATTCATCTCAGCTTGATATGCATGGATGTAGTCATTCAAATCTCTTTTTTCCATTAGAGAATGCTGAGTAGTGAAAGCCTTGTGTCCTGAGGCTGCCCTAATTTTGTTGTTTATAAACAAACATAAGGTATTATGATTAGTTACCTTTCTTGTCTGTCAGGTAATGCATATTCATGTATATTTCTGCTGTGCCAATTCTGTTCCAGTATACTACTTGCTTTTTTTTGTCCAACCTGTGGTATAAATTACCTTCTGTACCTTTTCAAACCAAAGCTGTTACATTCTGATTTATCATCTCCCTGCATTCAAAGAATTTAGATCCAGTGTTTGTATTTGGATTCATCCTGAGGGCGTTTTCTGGACCATATTTATACATAATGTATCGTTCCAAATCTTCACATACAGTTTCCCATTTTCCTCTTGATTCCCCATTTGTTCATATTGTATCATGCTTTCTGAATGCCTGTTCCATTTTCCCCTCTCCTACCATCCTCCCCTGCCCTTATTTATTTCTGGGGGCAAACAGAAATAACTTTTGACACGTTTCCTAGTGTAACAAGCTTGGCAGTGCTTCAGCCAGGGGATATACATATAGCCTCTGTGGTGCCTTCCTTAACACCCCCGAGCTGGAACATTTCCAGCCAGGAGGTACTAGGAGGAATTAACAAAGTCTTAAAGGACAAGGAAGATGTCCTATCTTTCCCCGATGGACTTCTGGCTTCCAAACCCCAATCCTTTCTACCTCTCTGCTCCTCCTTTGGCGCTAACTGGCTCTAATGGGTCCAATGCTGGTGGTAGCAGCAGGCCCCCAAGAACCCAGGGCCTCGGCAGCTCCCCCCAGTCTGCCACCTGCCCAACAGAACATGACATGGGTGGCCAAAATCCTTCACCTAGGTCTAGGCACACACCCACTCCCTGACACTGGAGTGACCAGCCAAGGTCAACTGAATATTAAAAAAGTGAACAGCCAAGATCAATTCCTGCCGTTGCCCCAACAGCCAATCAGGCACTCCAGTCTTACCAGAAGTGCCTGCCAGCGGTCCTTCCCCCTACGCTCCCCCACAGGGTGGGATCCGGCGCCTCCTGAGCCTGCTCCCCAAGGGTAAACCCTGGGGGTGCTCCCTGGCTTGGGGGGACAGTCCCCCCTAGCCCTTCCCCTGTTTGTGCGCTCTGTTTGTGTGGCTTGGGAACGTGGCTCCCTACTGGCTCAGTTAAGAGGGATCCGGGGGGCTTCCCCTCCGGATCCGGCTCAGCTGTGTGGGTCCCTCTGCCCCACTTCCCTTAGGTGGTTCAGCTGCTGCTGCCCCCACTGCTGCTGTGTTCGCCTCTGCTCTGGGTCAGGTAAGGGGGCACACACGCGTGCGGGACACACGTGTGCCTGGATCCCTCCTCTCCCCGCTGCTTCTGGCTCCTGAGTGCTATATATGCCCATTAAATTTGCGCAAGGTTTATATAAAAGAGGAAATTGGCCCACAGTGTCAAAACCACTTGTAGCACAACCTCTTTCAGTAATAGAAACTATTTAGAAGTCTAGTATCAAAACACACCCCAGACTCAATGCGATTAAGATGGGGATTTGATTTTGTGCTTCTATTTTTGAATGGCCTCAGTAAAGTGCTACTTCAGTACAGTACAACAGCTCCAACCCAATGCTTAAACAAGAATTTTCAGCAGGGAGATCAGATTGTGCCATTTCGAACTTTGGTACCACCATCTTTTTTTCCCTCTTTTGGGCTTCACAAAAGGTATTCTCAGTAATGACATCACAATACTATAAGCCCCTCAGCTTCACACTGCTACATACCCATGACAGCCAACAGACCAGAGCTCCATACCTCAGTGGTTTGGAGCTAGGGGTGCATGACTTCATGAACATGGCTCCATCCAGCTGCTTGTTCCTGGTTTTGTGCTGCTGCTTGGTGATACAGAGCTCTGGCTGGTCAGCAGTGCTAGGGGCATGAGAAGTGTAGGTCTGGCTTTGTGCTGTATGAATATGCCTCTGTACTGCTGCATGCCCATGAATACACACAACTGCCTGAATGCAGCTCCGTGGATCTAGTCTGGGACGAGCCCCTGTGGTCTGAATCCAGCCCTGGTGCCCAGGGTGAGTTTAACACCCCTGATATAAACTATTCCTTGCCGGGAGATGCTGGATCAAGCTTAGAGTATTTTTAGGTCAGGAACAATAAAGTATTGCAAGGAAACAACTATTCCATGGCACTTGCTGCTGAAGCTTAAAATGAAAATTCACTTGTTCAAATTCTGTCTTTCATAAAACCATAATGTAATTCAGAGTGCGCTTGTTCTGCAGCACATCATTTTAATAATATAATTTTCCATTAACATCCTGAAATGTACTTATTAGACCTGTTTGTAACTTTTTTACAACCTGTTTGTGGGGGAAAAAAACCATTTTCAGGGTTGATTGCTTACATCTATTTTACTCTGCTCAGCTCTAATTCAAATGCACCATATTATGAACCCAGCCACTTTAGCCAAGGTGAGGCAGCTTAAAACTTCAGTGGTATTCAACAGTAGGGCTTTTCTCCCTGCTCCATGCCAGTGACAAGTCAGGGCTTAGGCAGAAGCAATGCACTCCCACCACGGTGCCACAGCTAGGCAGCAGGAAAAAGCACAGGAAGCAGCTGGGTTCTAGCATCCTTCATCGTCAGAGTCTATCTGGGTCCTCCTTCCCGCTTGCCAGGAAACCTTGCCTACCCCTGCTTTAGTGCAGCACTTAAATCTAAAGTCAGTCCCAAGCCTAAGCAGCTCATAAGACTAGCACAGTTCAAGCACACCAAAGTCCTTAGGCAAGGCCGCACAAAGGAGTGCTATGGCTAATATCACTTGCAGCCACCTTTAGTTCTCCAGCGTAATGACCAGATACCTGCTTTCAGCTGGATTGGCAGGTTGTGGCACAAACTCACTGTTCTAATTCCAGAGCAAAATTCCTCAGCATCTTTATCGCCATGCCCTTAAAACTTGAGCCATGTTTTTAATTACCTCCTACAAACAAGCTAACAGTAAAATCCTTTGTCTGAATCACCCGAGCCACACTACCAAATCAAAGAAAATTGAGAAACAGGTAAGAAAGAGCAATCAAAGAAACATATTATTGACAAAACAATTTGAGTTAGGAAAAGTTTTGTATTTAAAGGAGATATGAGACTGGGAAGTCCTAAAAGTCTACCTTAAATTCAGTACTCACCACAGATGCAGGAGTTTTGCATAAAGATGAAGAGAATCTGTTGAGGTCATTCTGGCAGGTAATCCTATTTAGTCCCTGTTAGGCTACAAAAGGGACGTGTCTACATGTTAATTAATGTACATTACATTTCGTATCACCACGCACTCATCAAGTAAGCTTTAGTTCAAGTACCCCCACCATCATTTTTAAGTGTAGGGATGCTGATATATGAAATGTGGCGGTGCTGTATTTAGAATAAGTCTTGGTGCCAACCCAATTAAAGTGCCACCCCCTCTCCACCCACTGAGCATGTATAAAAGTGCCCTCCATTGTGAGGTACTAGAAAAAAGTGCGTTAGCCTATTTTCATGTACATTAGCAAGACAGCACAATGTTTTGTGGTGTTTTCATGCACATTTAAATAGGCTAACATGCATTAAAGTGCACGTGTAGACATGCCACAGAATTTCTGCACTGGTCCTATTGAAGTAACCAAGATTGAAAGAAACATGCAGCTGAAGTTTTGTTGTAATGCAAATTCGCATGAGCCCAACCATAGAAAGGAGTAAGTTTGGATCATATCTAAGCTTTTAAATTTCTTTTGGAAGATGGTAAGATGTCAGACAATACTCTTTTTAAATAGATCCCTCCCCACCCCAACGGTTGCTTCATGTGAACATAATCCATTAATGGATTTAATCCATTTGCTGTAAAAATCAATAGCAAAAGCAGTATGCCCTTACAATTTGAACCAGCCAAGAAATCCTCGTCTAAATCTTTCTTTGAGTTGTACAAGTACAAAGAGAGAATAGACTCATTGGCTGCATCAGCATGAGCATGGACATTTGCTTCCCTAGGGACAAGTAGCAGAGTCATGCCTTGTGCTACTACTTGTCCCCAGGGAACACCCATGCCACACATCCACTTGCACACAGCACCCCAAGTGGGGTAGAGGAGGCTAAGACCAGCAACTGTGCTGGCCCCAGCAGCCTTACCTTGCATCCTGGGGGCCTCAGGGAGCTGCAGCCATGGCAGACCTGCAGCTGGGAGCCTGGCTGGCAATGAGAGTATGGCTCCAGCCAGCCAGGCTCCGGGTTTCAGCAGCGCCTGCTGCCTCTACATGCACTGCCCCACTTTTTTTTGGCATGAGGTTTTTTTTACCCCAGGATGTCCTGGGTCAAATAAATCCCCCCACGCTGCAAGGTAGCAGTGCAGGGAACACCTGTGTAACAGGCTTACCTTTCAGAGCTTGAGTTGAGATCCTGCTGTTTTGATTGGTGGAGCCCATCCACCAATCGGGAGGCAGCAAGAGAAATAACATCATGCCCCTTTCCTGAGGGGATGAGGAGAAAATCTCTCTTGGACCTGATTGAAGACTGTAAATTGTCAGGTCTGGAAGACTTCATGGGCAGAGCCCTGGAGCGTATAAAAGGAGCTGCATGCCCAGCACAGGGGAGATGCACTGGGGACAGAGGAGAGAGAAGAGTGGGGCTTAGAAAAGCTGACGATTGCTGCTCAGCAGTAGCCCAGGAAGAGCCCCTAAAGACTTCTATCAGCGAGGAGCGGGGGATGGCCCCAGAGGTTAGACTCGGTGCGCAGCACAGTGTCCAGACCCTGGGAGCTGCATGAGGTGGCTCGGTCTGCAACTTCTGGTGCGCAGCCAGAGACAGTGCACAGGAGCTTCAGAGCCCCTGGTGTGGCTCAGGTCCTCAACCCCAGAACGAGGCTGGAAGCTCAGTGCAGGAGGCGCTGCACGGAGGGTGAGAGACCCTGGGAGCTGCTTGATGTAGCACAGGTCCACAGCTGCTGACATGGGGCAGCAGCTCAGTGCGACGACACTGCCCAGAGGGTCCAGGAACAGACTGAGCCCCGGTGCTACACAAGGCTGTCCAGGCCTCTAACCCCTAGCACAAGGCACAGAACCCACTATACACAGGAGTGCTTGTGGCCCTAAGCCAGGACTGCAGCAGCAGAGTCAGGCGGCAGGAAAACCTGGAGGGGAACAGAGTTTGACCTGGAGAACAGGAGACAACCCTCCAGGACTATGGAGTAGTAAGTTACCCTGGAGAGAGGGTCCCCACAGGGGGACCCTCCCCCCCACCCCAAGGGTTGTAAATGGGCACCACATGGGCCGCTCCTGGGTGATAGCGGAGGAGCTTAGGAGTCTTTGGGGTTTTCCTCTCCTTTTTCTTTTCCCCGACCTTCTTTCTTGTAGTGGTACCTTGGGAGTGGGGCCCCTGCCCAGGAGGGCACCCAGGTAGTCTAAGGACTGCTGATTATATTTGTGGACTGTGCCTTAAAGTTTATGTGAATAATTTGAAATAATAATTTATATATGAATAGAGTTATAAGGTTGTCCAATCAATATCTTTTGGTCTGGTTTGTTCTATTGTTCATCTGTATTTTAAATGATAACTGAGTGTGTGTGTACCTGTATATATATATATTAGAGGGTTTATTGTTTTGTAAATTTATACATATATATATCATCTATGTCCTTACCCTTTAATGGTTTTGTTGTAATAATAAATCTGTATATAGTTAAGTAATTGATTGACTGGACCTCACTCTATAGGGGACAGAGGCGGCCGCTGTGCTATTGTGTCTCTGCACCACACTACCCTGCCAATAATTCCCTCAACTGGAAAGGGAGGTACAAACCCATATACACCTGGGTTACAGCTGCATGTGTGGCGCAGCAGACAGGTCTGCAGAGTGACGTACCGAACATCTGCGCTTATCTGGATACAGGCATTATGATCATTGGAATACCTCTAGATTAGATTAACACCGGTATAAAGGAAAACAAAATCCATCCCTTTCTTCAGGGGCAGTATGATGTTACAAGTTCCATCAACATTATATACTTTTCACATATATCTATCCTAATGAGTTCATTATTCATAGCTCCATAAGAGTCTGAATCAGAAATACCAAAATGTGTCAATTCTAAAGCTATATGGATGAATGCGAATGTTTTTATTATGAAATCATTTTTTACAGATTTTTGGGATAAATCAGATAATGCAATATCTTGTTACTGGCTCAGCAAACCAGCTATAATGCAAGAAGCACTGAATCCAAAAGATCTCCTTTTTAGTGTTGCCAGTCTCACTATGAAAGCATAAACTATCTTTTTTTTGCTCACAAAACTCAAAACTGAAAGCTAAAGCTTAAAGCTATGACTGCAATCTCTTTGAGGCATGGCTTATATTTGCCATTTGCCTAATGTAAGTGCGTCATTCATAGATCTCAAGGCCCTTCATAAATTATATAGGTTTCTTAGGTGTAAAGCATGGATTTGTGGGGGTGAAGTCTTTTATTAGACCAGCTGTATAGTTGGGAGAGATCTTAGATACACTTTCAAGAAGGTCTAGGGAAGCAGCAGACACAGCTTGAGCTGAGCAACACACTAGATACTAGTAAGGATCTACATAGGACGCTTACTGCACAGTAGCTCTTTACTACTGTGCAGTAGCTCATTACTGCTGCACAATAGCATCGCAGGGCATGAACTGTGATGCTACGATACTGCGCAGTAGCAATGAGCTACTGCATAGTCAGTATCTCGTGTAGATGCAGCCAGGGTAAGTGAAACACTGACAGAGAAGTTGATATGCCCAAGTCACAGCCAGAAACAGTCACCTGAGCCCTGCTCCAGGGCCCTACTCATTGAGCAATGTTGCTTGGCCAAGATAAGCCACTGTAAATCCCTAAAAGAGATGCATTCTTTTGCTCTGAACCTTTAGGGCATGGAAATGTCAAATTATTTTTCCAGAGCTTGCAAGGCTGCAACGAATGCTCACTTTAGTGCTGTACATTTCTTTAGGCCCTTTTCAAATTCCAGTGAGTAGCTGCTGAAGGAGATGAGAGTTGAAATAGTTTTCAGCTATTTTTTTTTTCATCTCAATGCTGAAACATATTTGATGAAAGTCCAGATATGTTTTGGTTTCTGCAGAATGGACAAAATAGGATCCTATAGTTTCACCCAGTATCATGGATATAGGGGCAGTTTTCCAATGGGTCTTTTTTACAGATAAACCCCAACTCCCAGGGCATTCAGGGACAGACAGTGGCTTACTGTTTTCCTTGATAGCTGAACTTTCTGTGTTAGTAGCCTTTGACATTATAACTGAGATTAGTCTTTTTGCCCACATTCCTGGTTAAGCAGAATTCTTTGCGCTTTGTTTGCAAATTCTTTGTGAGTTACAAATGCATTTTGCATGAGCTGCATATTGGGACTTATGCATCCGTGTAGTATTATATAGTTGTAAGCTGTCTGCACGAGTTAAGAAGAGGTCTAACAGTATGTTATTGCAGTTGTTCATCCTTTGTTATGTGGTCCACAATGTTTAGACTTGTTAATCAGCGGTTGGTAAAGCTTTTACCAGGGTTTATGCCAAGAGTGAATTTCCTCTGCACACTCTTCTACTGAAAGTGGTGCCAGAATTGTTTTATTCTAAATATCAGGCATATTCTGTTCTTGCTTTATTGTGCCATTAATACAAGTCTGGAGATTATTCTTTTTGGATCTGGTGAGGTTAGCATTAAGTCAGCAGTAGTTTAAGACATTGTTTCCTGTGTGGGCCTGGTTCAGATGAGGACACTAAATATGCTTTACTTGATTTAGGCCACTGCATGCAAGAATTTCCAGGTATCATAGGCTATCATAACAGCATCCTCCCCTGAGCTCCTGACAAAACAATGTTTGTATGATGTACGTGGGAGAAAGTGAGACTGAGTGCATCCAGGTGATTCCCAAATACATGAATAAGCCCCAGAGGCTGGCAGCTTAGGTTGCTGATAAACTACAGTAAGAAACATCCCAGTTCAGTGGTGCTTAACCTTAATGTACAGTAGTAAAAGCACATGCTTTTTTTAGTGACGCTTAATGTACAGTAGCCTATTATTATTGCGCATCAGTGTATTAGCACGGGTCTTTATGCAATGCTTTGATGCACAGTAAAACAGTCTACTGCGCATTAAAGCACAAGTATAGACCTGCTCAGGGACAACAATTCTTGCCCTTTCTTGCAGTTTTTATTTGTACACCTAAAGAGAAACTTGACACAATTTGATCCCCAGTTCTTTTCTGTATCTTAGAAATACAATAATAATTCCTATGTTTATGTATAAACCTTGTGCTCTGTGTAGCTCCAGTGAGAAGAGGTATTAATTGCATCTTCTGTGGTGAACTGAACTAAGTCAGCAACTTCCAAATAGCTTACCCATTCAAGAGATCAGTTTTTGGACACTCTTCATTTACTACTGCTTTCAGACAGAGAAGAAGCATCTCAAAGAAAGAAACAGGGGAAAAACAACAAGGGAACAGAAGGCAAGATTCTTGGAAGGCAAGAGGACAGACATAAAGACAGCACCCCAGGTAAATGGTTTAAATAAGTACTCATCCTGTCAGCATATACAGAGCCCAAAGCAAGACCCAGGAAGCTGGGAAGGGCACTTTATGGATTGTCATATCTTCTGCATAAAATATCCAGGCAAAGATTTTGAAAGTGCACCAGATGATTTGAATGTTTACTCTGTATTAAAATAAATGGGAAGATAAACGTATACAAATCCTGTGAGCAGCTTTCAAAGTCTCAGCTCCAGTTTGCACCACTTCAGAGACCAAATTTTTAGAACACATCTTGGAAAAAAAATGAGATTAGGACCCTATTCAATTAAGCCCCCGGGTTTTTTAAAGAAAAAGTAACCTGGACTGGGTGGGTATAGCTGTGCCTGTCCATCTGCTTAACTAACAAGAACTTGATGGAAGAGAAAACCTTCACTACAAATCAGTAAGTACTGTTTCCCCCTCATTCCCAGTATACAATTTTCATTCTCTTGCCAGTATCACAGCCGTCAGGGGTGTTACAATGACACTCATTTTGTATTTTCTGCTTCTTCCAGTAGACTAGCTATAGCAAAAAATTTCATTTTGTATTTTCTGCTTCTTCCAGTAGAGTAGTTATAGCAAAATGGACAAAGTGTATTCTGGAGTCAGCAACTTTTCACTAAGAGCAGGCAAAATTAATGCGTCTCAGGTTAAATTGAACCAGAAGCAGCAGTTCTTAGATATTCTGATAGTATACTGTGCATTCTAGTAGAACATATAACAACAGTATTATTACCACAACAATATTATGTTTTTAGTGTCATTGGCATGCCAGACCCCTGGTGTAGTCCATAGTATTCATCTGTGAAGAGATCTCCAAGTACTTTTGATCTTTTACTGAGTTTCAAATGACTTCATAATAAGTCATATATCAAGAATGTGGACTATAACAAACAGATGTGTGAATACTTGTTTCCCAGTGGCCAGACCATCACCTATCAGTTCATGGATATTTCCTTCCCCTTGTAACCAGTACATGAACAGTCTTAGAGAAAGAGAGAGAGAGAGAGAGAGAGAGAGAGTGTGTGTATTAGCAAAGAAAAGACTTTTTTCTATATGGGTTAGTCTGCTATGAAGGCATGGTGGAAGTTTGAGTGCAAATCTCTTCCAATTGAGTACTTCCTTTTTTAGGAAATATTTTTTACATGTTCTTCTGGTTACATACATCATAGTCAGACTTTTATCCCTGGGAAAAATACAGTAACTAAAGGGCAGCCTTTATAAAGTAGCTTATGAGTAAATGGAATTTAATGGGGTCAATCATCCCCACATGCTTGTATATAGCTTTCATTAATATTAATAGGAGTTAGACATGCACAATGAACTGAAGAATAAACCATCCTTCTGTCAACAAAATTATTTTTTGCTGTTTTGGAAGCAGCAAGTTACTTTTCAAAGATACTATATAACAATTAATGTAAGTAAAAAAAAATTGAATGTATACAATCCCTATTCTCCCCATCATTCAGTATTAAATATGTGACGAAAAAGAAAAATTAGACATGAGCTAAGAAGCGGCAAATGTGTGTGTGTTAGCTATAATTTACTTCACATTACATGCATGTCTCCCTATAAATAATTAATGAAATGGAAATGAATATGTAGCAGGCTGAATTCTTCCCTCTAAGGGTTAAGCTCCATTTCTGCAAATTGGTTTGTGCCCTATTTCTGTTCTTGTGTCTCTCTGCATCTAGACATTTTCTTGGCATCTCTAACTCTTTTGAGGTTTGGGAAGATCTTCAGAGATTTGCTAGTAATTGACCTGTTTGTATTGCATATGACTGGCATTTGCTAAAGGATAATATAGTCCTGCATTTTGTTGTTAAGTGCTGGTCACGTTATTAACTTGTGGCCAAACCAGAATAAAGACTCATGAGACATCATTTTCCCTGAGACAACTTCATTTCGTTCTTACCGTAATCTCCATTATAAATGAAGCACTTTGGTTTTAGCTTAAAGAGTCACAGATCCTGTAACTTGTCAGCTACATTGGCCCAATAATGAATCCATCCATTTCTCTCTTCATTTTTTTTTTAAAGTTACTATACACTAAGGGTAAAAGATCAACATCACGTCAAAGAAAGATGATTTAACCTTCTGGCATTTCTTTACCACTAAATAGTTCCTGCTACTGCTTACTTGGTTTCAGAATGCATGCAAACGTCTTCTGAGAAAACAGGGCTATCAAACAAAGAAGGCCATATGTTCTAGTTCCCTTAGAAAGCAATAATAATTAATAAGTTTATATCTGCCCTGCCCCAAAGAGGTTTGTCTAAGCCTTATTAGTTTTAGCTTCATCATTTTGCAGAGATACATTCTGTTTTCAGTTACAAGACTGTAAATCTGGAGATGTTCTGCTTTTTTCATAACTTAAACTACTTTCGTTCTAGTTTAACACATCTGATTTCAGCAGAGTTCCTTTTCTTTAAAGTCCAGGAAATATAAATTAGAATTTGAGTCTAAAACATTAACCAAATGGATTAATATGATTCACTATGTGGTGCCAAAGGATTAAATCCTGCTGATCTTTGCAAGTACCAGTGACAACTCAGATATGATGCCTTGGGGCTTGGAATAACCTGGGGGCTAATTAACCGCATATAGGTTTTTTTATTATTATTTTAAATTAAATATATTCAGCACAAACCCCCGCAGACCAATATGAATTTTAAAGTAACTAAATTTCACCCCAAATCTGTTTGAGCTGTATTTTGTACAATGAAGTGGGATATTGTGAGATTCTGGCATAAAAGATGCCTAGCTAACATATTATCTGGCAATTATTTTGTTCTTAACACAAAAGGGGAATATGACTGATAATTTTAGAAAAAACTGTCTCTGTCAGTGCAATTAGTGTTGCTCTTATCTTGGGATTATAGGTTTAAAGGATATTAAAAGAATGTGGCTTTATTGGCCCTAACAAACATGCACCACACCCCAAAATGCATAATATTTTTTAAATTGGATGCTATCTATGTGGCATGGACCAGGTAAAACATAGCATAAGAAGTCATTCCCAAGATCTTACTGAGGAAGTTATCTGGGGGGTATGCAGGGTAGGAAGGAGGGGAGGAAAGGGGGACAGACTCTGTTTTGCTCCAAAAAGGCCTGAGCTGACCAACAACTGCTGCCTGTATTGCTGTCCAATAAACAACAGTCACCCACCCAAAAAAGTCTGTGGCATAGTGATAAAAATGATAAAACCAAATATACTAATCTCTCTCGTAATCCTAGCACAACAGTACAGTAAAAGAAACCAATTTCAATCTTTTTTTAAATCAAATAATATTCTCCAAACAAACTGCAAATAAATCAAAACTGTATTGACATCTCTCTTCAATGAGAAATGGTCAAGAGACCATATCTCTTGAAGTGCTACAATCCTATCCCTATGGCTTGACTATGTACTTCCTTTGTGACTTGTCTAATGAGCAGTTTTTGTTCCATGGAGGTGAGAGATCCCTTTGTTTTTTTGCAAAATAGTGCAAAACACCCATTCCCCTGCTCAGATGCAACATTTTATATGTCATCCAGTTTCAGTAGAGTTATACCTCATTTATATGAGTGTAAGAAGACTGACAAGCCTTCATTTCCCCTTTATATACCCAGCTTCCAATAATGTTTATTTGGGTTATACATGTTATAGAAAAGGAAGCTCTCTGACAAGATGACAAAAAAGCCTTAACCTGGAATTTTTTTTACTGTATGAATGGTAAAATGTTATGTTTGTACAAAACTAAGCACAATGGCCCCTGGCTTTTAAGTAGTACTGAAAAAATAACAGCAATAAAATGCCAGTTATTCATCCAAAGAGAGGGCCAGATCATGGTGTAGAGAAAAAAAATACATTCTACTTGTGTCATAGGAAATACCATGAGTTTTAGTTTGCCAAATAACTCATAGATTATATCATAGTGGAGGACGCTTGCTTTAGAGGTAACCTCCTATGCAAGAAGTTGCATCAATAACTTCTTTTTTAAAAAAGCCCAGGTTCAAGTATGGAACAAAGTAGAGGAAAGCCATGGATCGCTGGGGAACAGAAAAGGCATACCCATATGTTATCTGACAACCTGAATCAGGGTGACATTATCCACAAAGTAACATGTATATCACAACAAAAGAAACTAAACTTTCCAAGTAGATGCACAAGATTCACCCTTCGGAGCCTTCTCAGTACTCTGACCTTGCAGTCCTCAAAGCCGGTCTAAGACTTATACCACATCACAAGTATAATGGTTGTAGTCATGTTGGCCTAAGGACGTAGGCAGACAAGGTTCTTTGGGTAAATCCGATATCTTTTATTAGACCAACTCAAATAGGTGGAAAAATTCTTCTTTGCAAGCTTTCAGGTACAAACACCACAACACAAGAACACATTTATTAGAGGCTCACGAAACAAAATCATCCAAATTGTAACCTAGCCTAGGTTACTGTTCTTTTTTGATAAAACAAGAGTGAGTACTTAAATGATTCTCACGCTCATAATTGTATAAAATACATAACCCTATTGCACTTTGGGATGAATATATTATGAAACCACATGCACCATTTGTTTACCTCAAGAGTGTAGGTCTCATGATGTCTGGCTTACTGACATCATCAAGCATGTTGCCACTGATGAGATTTAGTCTGAATCTCCAGATCAAAAATCAACAGATAAAACCACATCCTATTTGTTTTCCTGTGTTTTAACAGCCATATGGTTCTAAAGTATTTTTGGAAAAGGCAAGCTGTATCTCATGAATAAATGAATGATTGTACTAAAACGAGCATCCACTGTAGTCAAGAGCCTTCATTAATGAGATCCAGATAGATTTACTTTTAAAAAGTATGAGATTTTGGTTCGTTGCCATATAAATCATCGACTACTGTGTGTGTGTATATATATATATATTATTTTTTCAAGACCTATTGGCTCCAAACATAGAGTATTTAAGAGTCTGACCGAGTTATGAAAGGTTCAGGTAAAAGGAAGTGGAAAAAAAGCGAAGCTATAGGATATCCATTAGTAAGATGACTAATATAACTACAAATCTGAGTTCCCATTTCTTTGGCTTCTTTCATAAGGATTTAAAGATAACTGTAGCAAAGGAAAGAGAAGTGAAAAAGAGACAAATCCAGCAAAGGGAAGTTATATTTACAACTGCTCAGTATTTTCAGCCTTTTTGTAAGTGATTTATGAAGTGTTTTTTAGTATTAAAGTTCTTCATGAGTTCATTGGAAAGATGGTCAAGATTAGTAATGAGCTAATTGCCATAAAACAAAATTTATTGCCAGAAGAGTCCAAAAATCCAGGCGTTTAGCTTCTGCTGGCAAAAATGAGGTCGTGCAGATGACAGAAAAAAGGCTAATGTTATTGCCAGTGCTCTGCTTAAAGAAATACACTGCCTAATTTAAAAATCATATTTTAAAACTACTATTTTTCTTAATTCATAGTTATATTTTAAGTTTTAAAATTGTTTCCTGTTTCAATAATAAACATTTTTCCTGTGCATGCAATTTCCATTTCACTCAGCTTGGCTATTAAAAAAAACTAATAATAATAATAAACAGTTTCACTTTTGCTTCTAGACAGTTCTGTTTTCAAGATTTCATTCAGTAGCACAGTACCTCAATATTGAACTCAGATTTGCAAATAAGACCAGTTAAAGCAAGATCAAGTGCATTATTTTTTTATTCCATAAGAACATTTTGGTTCGTGGCAAGAAAGTTTGTGGGTGATATCTTTTACTGAAATAACTGCAGGGTTAGCCTTACATACTCTTCTTCTCTATTGCTCTGTTGCTTTTGTGATATGTAAAATCTCGGTAAATGTTGCTGGTGAATTGATCAGGCATAATTTCTTTAAACCAAACATGTATCCAATGTATCCAAGTTGAAGGCTTTACAAGGGTGATTGGTGATAAATTTCTATCATGATGGGTGTAAAAAAATACACATTACCGCTTACCCAAAAAATTGCTTATATTTCAGCATGTCCAGTGGTTACTGAATAACTGGACTGGTGAATCAAATTGTCCAAAGGAAGAACACTCTTCCACTTGACTTCTTGGCTTTCCTCCCAAACCTTGAGAAACCTTTAGCTCAAATTATAGAATCATGGAAAAGTAAGGATGGAAGGGACATCTATCTGGATGCCATCTAGTCCAACCTCCTGCCTGAGGCAGGATCATCCCTATGCAAATTATCCCATGCAAATCCTTATCTAATCTATTATTAAAACTACAAAATCAAAATGAACCAATTTATTTTTTACCTTTAAAAATGGCCAGTTAACTATTTTAGAATATTTTAATTGTGCTGACATTTCTTGGTTCTGGCCTTGAATAAATTATAATGACTTAGGTAAGGCCTAGGGCCCAGCTGTCTCTGTGATCCATTTTGTGCCACTCAGGATTCACAAGTTGCTGGATTCCAGATGAAAAACTACCAGCAGAGAATTAAATTTACAGAAAGAAGTCCCAGCTGGCATAAAGCCAGCAGATCTGGGTACTGTATCATATGCTAAAAACAGGTTGGTGCAGAACTTGAGCAAAGTGGAGAGTTGAGCTCTGAAAAGGTCTCCAAAGAGGTTGCAGTGTCTTTGGTTGTAGCTGTGTTGAATTAAGGACTTAGGCAGACAAGCTTCTTTGGGTAGATGTGATATCTTTTATTAGACCAACTGAGTAGTTGGAAAAATGTTTTTTGCAAGCTTTTAAGCACAAGCACCCTTCTTCAGGCATAGAGGCTAGGAACAGACATTCAAAAAGCCTGATCCTGAATTGATTTAATCTTTGCAGGTTAGCCTAACCTGGCTAAGCTAAATCATTTTTGTAACCAGACAGACATCCTAGAGGGGTCCCCCCTCCTTGATAACAGAGCATTTTTCAGCTCTGTTATCAGCATTTAACACCCCATCAGAAAACAAAGCCTCGCTCACTACAAGTTTTTCTTAAACATCTTTTTGCAAAGGAAGGAATTCAAGGACATTACCATCTGAGCTGTTGATTACCTCCAAAAAGCCCTAAGTTGACACTGTCCTATCTGCCTTACACAGCATTAGCTAGTAGGCCTGTGCAAAGCGGCTAGTTATTTGCTACAGATTTGGCCAGTTCAGGGGACAGTGATTCTAATCATTCAATGATTCTAATCAATTTGGCCAAATTTGATTTGGAGATTCAGCCACCACCAAATTGGCTGAATGTCTCAATCAGACAGACTGCATCCCCTACCCACTCTCCCAGCCCCATCAATGGCTGCCATGCCTAGCCCCAGCTCCATGTTCTTTTTTAAAAAAAAAAGCCTCCAGCTCACCAGCTTCTGCCAGTTATGGCGAGGCAATCCCCACTGCCCCCCACAGCCCTGTGCTGCATGTTGGGCTCTGTCATGAGCCCCACTCTCCCAGCCCCAGCTCCTGGCTCTTTAAAAAAAAAAAGAGCCTTCACTCACCGGCTGCTGCCCAGTGAGGGGAGGGTGATCTCTGCTTCTCCCTGCTGCCCCACGCTGCATGGGGGGCTCTGACATGAGCCCCCTGACCCCTGCCCACTCTCCCAGTGCCCCCCATGGCTGCCCTTCCTTGCCCCAGCTCCTGGCTCTTTAAAAAAAAAAAGTCCCCACTCACCATCTTCTGCCAGGCAGGGGGGCGACCCCCACTGCCCCATGCTGCACGGGGGACTCTGCCACAAGCCCCCAGAAGCCCTGAGGCCACTGCAGCAGCTGGTAAGTGCTGGCTTTTTTTAAAAAAAAAATTAAGAGCCAGGAGCAGGGCCAGGCGAGGCAGCAATGGGGGTGGCTGGGACAGTGGGTGGGGGATGGGGTCTCATGACTGAGCCCCACATGCAGTGCAGGGCAGTGGGATCACACACCCTCCCTCCACCTGGTAGAAGCTGGTGAGTGGGGTTTTGGGGGTTTTTTTAAGAGCCGGGAGCTGGGGCCAGGTGAGGCAGCCATGGGGGCGGGGACCTGGGAGAGCAGGCAGGGGGCAGGGGGCACTCAGGGGGGCTCAGGGAGCAGGCAAGGGATGGGGCCTGGCGGGGGTCCCCCCATGACCCCACCCCTCCCACCCTCTACTTACCAACACAGAATCCGGGTCCAGCTCCCTGTGGCAGCAAGTGGGGACTGCCCAAATCTCCCAAGCTCTCTGAATCTTTTACAAATTGATTCAGAGAGCTTCAAATCAATTTGCACCTTTTTACTGGTCTTCTGATTCAATTTGGATTCAGAGATTTGGCCGCTGAATGGGGCCAAATCTTCTCCAAATCGAATCAGCACCCAAAGCTTCACACAGCCCTATTAACTAACATACCACATGCTGGCTACAGTCTTTACTGTGAGTGAGAGGAAGAAGGGATCTCTGTTTAAGCAGTGAGTAATGGGGCTGGGGAGAATGGAGGCACAGTAAGGCCAGCAGACCCTACTGTGCCTGCAAGTCTCTACCAGAGCTCTGACCAGGGAGCAAAGGGGACAAGCCAGCCCTGCTCTGGAGCAGAGTGCCCCACCTACTCCAGAGAGCATGCCGGAATGCTGGGGGTATCTGGTTTAGCTTAAACCAGCAAAGGGTCTGGGACAGACATTACACAAACTGGTTTGAGCCAAATCAGTTAAGCCTGATACTATATTCAACCAGGTTTATCTCAAATCAGTTTCAGCCATTTTCAAACTGTTTTATGTGCACTGAACATCTGTTCTGTTAAAAGTTTATACCCGTTTCTGAATACTTAAACCCGTTTATGTGTAATATCTGTCCCTAGCCAGGGAGTCTCTCCTGTTCAGACTTCCTCTGCCTGAAGAAGGGTGCTTGTACCCAAAAGCTTGCAAATAACTTGTTTCCAACTACTTGGTCTAATAAGAGGTATCACATCTACCCAAAAAAGCTCACCTCCAAAGAGGTTCACATTTATTTTTAAAGAGTTTTCAAAGTCTTTTACACTTCTCACATAGACAAGGACAAACACACAGTTTCCACTTTCACTTCTGTTGTTTCATTATTGTTAAAAGAATGCTGAGGTGCATCACAGGTTTCTTGATGGTGCACAGCATAATATAGCATTGCAGAGGACACATTTTCCCTGAGACAAGTGCACAGTTTCCCTTCTTTGAAAAAAGGAATAGATCTGATGACTTCCTCTTAATATTATAGTCATTCTTCCATCTTTCATATAAAACATTCTACAACACAAGTGACACTTGAATAAGATTTCCTAAGTTTTGCACTGCATTAGACATGTGCCAGTTATATATATGCCTTCAGCATAGTCTTTTCTTATTTTACCACCATTTTACATAACTAAACATCTCTTCAGGAATATATTGGTCCCTAGTGCATAAGATATTTGTAGGGGTTTCATCCCACCATGTCCATTATGGTGCTCTCTGTAATACCTTATTAGATTCAGTTTTCACTTGATCTCCAGGACATCCACATTCAATGTGATGTTCAGTCAATCATTATTCCTTTACAGTGACTACAAGCATCAGGAATGTCTTCTTGAATATATTATCTTATGGCAAGTTCATAGAACGACTCTTGCGTGTTCATAAAACCTAACTACTTGCCCATAACTGCAGCAACCTCTTTAGCATTTGGAGAAGATTAAACTAAATACATCTTGCCAATAGCATATAGGCAAAGGCAACTTTTATTTTAATTATTGCAGACATAAAAAGGGAGTTTTTTAAGAAGTCTGTCAATTTAAAGCTGGGTTGAACTCTGAAGAATTCCTTAGTGATTTGCCTGCTTAAACATATTTCCTTTAAATGCATTTGTTTGCTGCACAGACTGAAACTATTGTAAAATCAAATACTCATTTTTCAAAAGTCTGCTCTGACTTTGTTATGCTAGCATAGCATACTGTGCACACATATAAGTTGGACATGTGTGGTTTACTTTATTAAATATCTGGAAGAAAATGAGAGATCTTTAAAAAATGAGTAAGCATTATAGAACTAATCTTACCTTCCACCAAGCAAAAACCCAAACCTGTAGGGTGAAATCAGTGGGAGCTGAGGGCCACCATAAATAACTCTCACTCTCACCAATTTCAGCAAAAAATTTTCCTGACTCTCAGACCACTAGGGTCAATGGGCACAGTTCTACCAGTGGACTTTCTTTCAAGCATACAGTGTCCATCATAGGCAGAGCTGATCTTCTCACTTGACCCTTGAGATCCCAGTTTCAGATACAAGACCTGACAGACCATCTTTTGAATTCAGGGTACAGAAGACATTCCAGCAAAATGGGTATTACTACTCTGCTGGCTACATGGGACGTGATCTTTAATGAGGAAAGCATTGGGCAGTGCAGTGGTGCACACAGCCTTATTCTAAAAGAGATAAGTATTTTTAACCCTGATTGTTTTCTAGATGCTTTTTTCCCAAAATAATCTCTGTAGATTGTAGGTATTAACAAAATGTTGAGCCATTAAAAAGGCTTAACTCTGTAAATAGTTACTCAATATATGTTATTATTATAGCAGCAACTTCATCTTCACTTAATGGCATACTGTATTATTGCAAAAGAGCACCTCATGAAATTTTATGATGGCTGCTTCACTATTAGCCTATATCCAGAGCCATTGGGAATCTGCAGTGAGACACATAATTAGAGTTGCATTAGATCTAATTCAAACATGATATGTGTAACCTGGGTGTAGGCAGAAGGCACCTCCTCTCCAACTGAAGGGATTCAGCAGGTGTGTTACACTGTGGGGAGTGTGGCTGCCTAGCTGCAGGCCAGCTCACCTCCTTTTCCTACAGAACTGTTCAGAGACCAAGGACATCCAGTGATATTTAACTATTTACAGGTTTCATGATACAGCATTGTATAAAACTTGCAAACATGAACTTGTGTACATACGTCTATATACATCTATCCATCCATCCATCCATATATATATATACCTGGTATTTACAGATATAGGTTTACACAGGCAGTAGCTCTTGATAACCCTTGACTCAGACATAGGCCTAGTCCTCTGTGGCCTTCTGATTAGTCTGCAGCCTGTGCCCACCTTGACAGGACTCTTCAGGCAGCAAGCAAAGGAGCACTTAGACTAGGGACAGACATTACACATAAACCAATTTAATCAGTCAGAAACCTGTTTAAATCTGTAACAGAACAGATGTTCAGTGCACATAAACTAGTTTGAAAAGTTGTGGAAACTAGTTAGAAATAAACCTGGTTGACTGTAGTATCAGACTTAACTGATTTGATGCAAACCAGTTTATGCAATGTCTGTCCCAGACCCCTTGCTAGTTTAAAATAAACCAGAGTCCCTCAGCATCCTGGCATCCTCTTTGTGCTGGACGGGTCTCTCTGCTTCACAGCAGGGCTGGATCCTCCCCTCTGCTTGGCACAGACTTGGAGGTACAGAGCATCTGCCTGGCTTCTCCCTGCTAAGCAGGAATTATTCCCCCCTCCACTCTACCTTATGCAGACACCTCAGCATTAGCTAGCAGACCACATGCTGGCTACAGTCTGTGCTGTGGGAGAGGACAGAGACAGACAGGATTTTTGGAGCTAATCAACAGGTACCTTAATGTCCTTCCTTGGAAAAGCTGTTTAAGAAGAGCTCCGTTAGTTAATGGAGAGACGCTTTGTTTTCTTAATGGTTGATAAACACTAACGGTAATAAACATTCCCTGCTGGGTTGCTTGGGGCAGGGGAGGAGTGATAATCAGAGCATCCTGCCCAGGCCTGAGCATGCCCTGCTCAGCTCTGCCCTGTGGAAGCAAAGGGAGGGCTGCTCTAGTGTCATCCCACCCCCTCCCCCCAGCTCCTAGCCTGAGCCAGTGCAGGCATATCCCTGATATCTGGGATGTCTGTCTTGGTTACAAATTGATTTAACCTAGCTAGGTTAGACTAACCTGCAAAGATTGAATCAATTCAGGCTCAGGCTTTTTTGAATGTCTGTCCCTAGCCTTAATGATAAAACACAAGTTAATCAACAAACAATGACAAGAATATCTGGCAATGATCATACAAGAATTGTACATACACAGTCAGGTTACATCAAATGTAATACACATACATACAAATAACCCATACAATGAGATCAGCTATAAAACAGCTTACAAGTCCTTTATAATACAACAATTAGAACTCAGGGTTACAACAGGATTCCCAATGGCATAATGAGCCAGACTACAACAATGGCACAGCAGCTGTGCCCAAAGGAAAAAATGGCAACCTAGGAAAAGATCCCATTACCTAAAAAAAACATCATTACTCTCTCCCAGGTCAATCAACTAGGAGGGGCTCATAACTATGACACTACCCTCAACAAACAGGGGGGCCCTAAACTCCCCTCTGTGCCCAGGGATGAATCATCTCCACTCCTTGGGGGATTCCCCTTGATCTCCCACAGTAAGTAATGCTCCTCCTCTACTGTGGGAATCCTTTTTCCAAGTAACTCATAACTCCCAGCATCCTCCCTCACAGGGGTGGTCAACCCATCTGGTCACTGCTCATGGCAGGAGGCCTGAGATTCCTGATGCAGCCACCAGGGCCTATCAACCCTTTTCAGCTCACTGGGCACTGCCCTGTGCACAGGGACCCATGATGCCTTATGCAGCCATGGCTACCTGTCAGCTCTATGGCCCTGTGCACTGATCCATGCACCTATGGCCCAGCTCCTGCCTCATGTAGGGTTGGGGACCTGCACTGCCTTGTGCTGTTGTGGGATCCCCTCATCTCTGTCCATCATCCCCATGCACCACTCTGTGCACCAAGAAGGTAGGGCTCCTGCTTTGTGCAGGGTCCGGGACCCATGCTGCCTCATGCAGCTGCCCGAGTCTAATATGCTCTCGCTTCCTCAGTACACTGATCTGTGTACCATCACTCCTGCCTTGTGCAGGCTTGGAGAACTGTACTACCTTGCGCAGCCTCCACGGTCCCATCCACTCCCAGACCCTCTGTGCACTGATACGTGCACTGACACCACAGCTCCCTCTGGCGCTGGTGATGCAGTCACTTGCTGCTCCCTGCTAGGCAGCGGTGTCTTCTGGGGCACTTCTAAAGCAACTTCTCTGCCCTACTGGTCAGCTCTACCAGCTCTTCACAAACCCTGTCTTCATCATCCCTCACCAACAGCTCCCCATGTGTTAGGCATGCAAGCTTTTATCCTTTCTGGAGGCTCTGAACCCAGATTGAAAATGGACCAATAGGAAAGTCTGATGGGTTAGTTCCCCCTCAGGTCCTCTTCTTCACCCTGCCTCTAGGTCAGAGTGGGGCAAGCTTGCCCCCTGCCTCCTCCTGATTGGTGGAAATGCTCCACCAATTAGCCTGAGCCATTTTGGGCTCAAGCTAACAATCCAGGCTGCTGGTGAGCCCACCAGCCAGCCTGCCACATACGTAAAATGGTATAAATTTGATATTAATAAAGGGGTGTAAAGGAACTTAATGGAGTCTGCATTTAATGTAAATTATATGAGAAGAAACAAAGAAAGAAAAAGCACCTAATAAGAGGATGTATGAAGATGTGATTTAAAGTCTCTCTCTGTCTGTCTCTCTCAGGTGTACATATATAATTTTAGCTAATACCTACTACTAGCTATGCCATGTAGATATTACCCAAATTAGCTTTCCCTGGGCATGCTTCTATCCAGTTACATGCAACTTATGCTACATTCCAGCTCACCTCTGAAAGTGGCCCATTACTTCCTGGCAAATGGGTCATGAATGCAAGCATCTTTAAAACACATGCACATTGTAAAAGTAGCCTTCTAATCTCTACTTCTTATTAATTGGATTTTTGTAATATATTCCATTTGTACTCGGGTGCAACAGTGCTTTCTTTTACCTTCTACAGCTTCTTATATCTTTGTGCAATCTCCCATGGTATCAAAAGCCCAGGGATTTTTTAATTCAAACAGTCCATTTAAAAAAAATCTCAGCATTAGCCAAATCCAGGAGGAGAGAAAAGATTAACCTAGAAAAACTAGTAGTCAAGTAGCCCCATGCAACTATTGTTCTCTCAAATAATTGTTCTCCCAAAACTTTGTATTTGATCCTTTGAAATTAATGGGAGTTCACTGTGCTTACTCGTTCATGACTAGGGATCTCAGTTACTATGCAGGACAGAGTGCTCGGTTTCCCAGTAGGGTTGTAGCCGTGCTAGTCTAAGGACATAGGCAGACAAGGTTCTTTGTGTGAATCTGATATCTTTTATAAGACCATCAGATTCACCCAAAGAACCTTGTCTGCCCGTTTCCCAGTAGGGATTCCTGTAGTCAATTACTATGACCCATACTAGACTACAATAATGTTAAGTAGGGCTGTACAAAGCTTTGGTCCCTGATTTGATTTGGCAGAGATTCGGCCCAATTTGGTGGCCAAATCCGAATCAAATCAGAAGACCCTTTAATCTCTCCAAATCAAATTGGAACCCTCCAAATCAATTTGGAGAGATTCAGAAAGATTTGTAGATTCAGACATAGACACAGCTTTAAGTGTTTTTTCTACATACCTCAAGGTAGCACGTGGCTCGTGCATGCTGTGATGCTGGGATGGATGGATCATCCCACAGGAGCATGGGGGGCTCCCCAGCGCACTCAGCAGTGGACCCAGAAGTGAACCAGAAGCACTTCCAGTACACTTCCAGGTACACTGGAGAGTGCATGGGCCCTCCCTCCCCCCATGTCCCTCCCAGCTTGGTGACTGGTTCCTTCTGGGTCTGGGGTGGCAACCAGTATCCTGCAGCCAATCACCGAGCCAGGGAGGCAGAGGGGGCCCCCCCAGTGCACTCCCCAGCAGACCTGGAAGTGGACTGGTAGTACTTCCAGTCCACTTCCAGTTTTGCCACCGAGCATGCGGGGGGGCCCCTCACTCCTGTGGGATGATCCATCTGCCCCAAAATTGCAGGGTTCATGAGCTGCACCTGGTACCTCAAGGTATATAGAAAAAACATTTAAAGCTGTGTCTATGACCGAATCGTTGATTCTCTGAATCTGCATCGAATCTTCAGATTTGGACAAATCAGGGACAGTGATCCAAATCAATGAATTGAATCACTGTCCCCAATTCAGGCTGAATCCAAATCAAATACAGCCTGTTTTGCACACCCCTAATGTTAAGGTTTGTCTTCTAGGTGAAGGGGAGGAATGCCTAAAACATGCATCCTCAGCTCATTTGTACCCTAGATTTGGACCTGTCTTCCTTTCTGCAAAGAAAACCCAGCTGTTTCATATGTATTTGTAGGGAAAGACAAAGCTCAATGGTTAGATAATTTGAACACTAAGGCTCACTTCAACTTTGCCCATGTCTTGTGACATGTAAAACTATTTAACGGTTTGATTTTGCTTTCTTCGATTCTAATGAAGATTGTATTTTTGCTCTTCCTTCTTATAAGCATATTTGAAGGAAAGATCATTTGCAAAAAAATGTGATCTACCAGTCTAACCCTTAAAACCCATTTACTGTGGATTTAAGATAGAACATTCGGTTCTTTAAGCAATGTTTAGATAATACCACTATGCTGAAAGATAGATGAGACATTCTCAAGATAATACAGCTTTTAACCTTTCCTCTCCTCTTCCATGACGGGGGAGAATTACAGTAAATGATGGTTACCTTGTCTGTAGTATGGACAATTGATTTGACCTGACTGCCTCTGATGCTCTAATGGACTTTGTGGCTGAATCCCTAGAGATATAAAATATGTCCAAGTGAATTGGGGCAGGTTAAAGAACAGACCTGCTTTTCATGACTGGATCAAACTATAACAGATCTCCTAGTAGTTCTGAGAAGATTAAAAATGATCAATACCCAGATTATTTTTTAAAAATGTGTTGGACCCTGTGAATCTACCTTGCTTATTTTTTTCCTTCAAACACTTTCTATAAACACTGGAATTTCTTTTCTTCCATGTTGACCACATCTGGGAAGGGGCTGGCAGGGTATTTTGCTTTTGTAAAAAAATGTTTGCTTTTATTTGTTCTCCTATAGCATAATTCCTTTTATATTCAGGGCAAGATTCTCAGCAGGCATGAATCAGCATTTCTCCTCTGAAATCATTCCAATTCACACCAGCATTGAATCTGGTCTTAGATCTACAGAGGAAACCAAAATCCAAAGGTACTTCCTGGAGATAGAAACATAAACTCTGGTCAGTTCTCCACCCATGATAGCAACAATTCTAATTTAAATTTGGTTTTAACTGGGTGCATCTACATGTTCATTAATGTGCCATAGTTACTGCACATTGAGTTTAGTACTTGGATAACCAAGTACTAAATCAATGTGCAGTAACTCGTGCTATTGAGCAATAGCACCAGCACACAGGTTTTTTCAGACATTAACTGTGTAGTAGCCTAATACTACGGTGCAGTAGCATATTAGCACAGGCTTTTCCTGGCATGCTACTGTGCAGTGTTATTAGGCTACTGCGCAGTTAGCATCTTGTGTAGACATACCAATTTACAGCTTTTTCCCTCTGTCTGAAACAGGAATCAAAGTTTATTTTTCTCCTATTAAAGAAAGAAAGAATCCTTGGCAGTTTTTATCATTATAGTTGTTCATGCATTTAGTAAGTGTGCTAAACCCTAACTGCATGCTTAACCCTAAACTAATTTCATTGATATCAATGAGATTGTGTGCAGGCTTCAAGTTATGCAGTCACTTAATTTCCTTGCTGAACTGGGGCCTTCATGAAAAATGATACCTCAGTGTTCTCTGTATAGCCTATTTATGTTAGGTGACAGACTGACCAGAGATGTATGAGCTAGAGATGAGCCTATATCACATCCAAACATTTCCAAACAGCTTGCATTTTGGTTTGCATCAGTATAGAGATAAGAACCAGTCACAAAATTCATATTTGGAGATAGAGAAAATTTTTCCCAGTGCTCAAGGGTATTTGGATTGAAGACTTTAGTTCTGATCTGATTCAACTGCAAATGAAGCAAATAAGTCAGATATGAATGAGCTTGTATGTTGAAGAAATGACATTTCTGGAGTCAAGACATTTCAGTGTAACACTGTGCATCCAGTTTATTCTACAGAACTATCATGCAGTCAGATCCATGTAAGAATTCAGCAATTTTACATGTATACATACAATTTTAAATGATGGTTTATTTATCCAGTTGGGTTTCTTATATTATGTTTACCTTTCACTTCCCTCTGATTGTTTGTTTAAAAAGCTAAATTTATAACAGTGCCCTATGTAAGGAATATATTATTTAATTTAAGAAATTAGTATACACAGAAAAGTAAAGGCATTTCACTAACTCTTTACTGCATGCATTTCCGTCACCCCACCCACATTATCCATATTCTCTGCTCAGGACAAAGTTGAATACCTAGCATCTATGGGTTATATGAAGAACAACTGGTGACCTCTCAGATCTATCTATTCTTATATTTGGAAACATAGTCAGGTGTTACAAGCATCAAGTCATATGAAAGGTCAAAGTTGAACATTACATTATCTGAGTAGATGACACCTTATTCTTATTCCTCAACAATTCTAACAACTTACAGTCCCTCTCCGTCTCTTTATGAACACAGATGTCATTTTAATGGGGGTAGAGCCAAAGTGACAAGAAGGTGACCTGTAAGTGAACTCAGGAGCAGGTGAGGCCTGTCTGTTTCTAATTTGAAACTGGTGTCAGTCCTGAGGAATGGTTGGCATAATCACATTTGTAACTGATATCCTATAAACTCTGCAAACATTCACAGTGTGTCTGTTATGAGCAATATGAAATTAACTATTCATGTTTATGACACTGGACACCAACTAAATCAAATAGACTTCAGTAACTATCACTTCAGTGTGCTTTTGAGAAGAGAACACTGAACTGGTTTGATCAACGGCAGATTATTAATGGTGTGCTCTCATTAATATAGGTATTGGTGCTTAATTTGAAGACATGACATTAGTAACATACTGAGGCCTGAGAAATAATTTCTCATTTGGGTTTATTCAAGTCAAAATCTCTCGTCATCCTATGTCCAGTTTTAAATGACAGTTTGGATTCTTAGAAACAAATCACATTCTGCATCTGAAATATTTTCAATAACTGACATGAGGCACTGTGTAAATCATGCCCCTCAGACACATAAATTACCAGCTGCACAAATTCTGCTGTTAAGACTTGCAGCCAAGTGCATGGGTTGGGGATAGGCAAGGTGCCAAATAGTGTTAGAGTTACAGGGAAAACAAGATACTTGCTCACCAAACAATTTACCCCTAATTTACTCTTGCTGAAGAGCAAGAATGAACAGCAAGAGCTAAAGCAGCAATAACTGCTTTAACTTGTTTCACTTTATAGCTGAACATCTTTACAAAGCAGCCTTTCCCTCCTGTTTTATATATTCTTTTCAGCCAGTATTTTTAGTAGGAGAGGGTAAACTTACAGTGTTTCAATCTGATTTTGGATTAAAGTCAGGTTCAAACCTAAATTGAGGTTCTAATCAATGGCTGCAAAATCTCAAAAATTCTTCTGTCGTGATTTCAGCCCAAATGTGCAGATATCTTGCAAGATCAACTATTCTTGTGATGTGATTACTGCCAAATTGGTCTAACATACCAAAAAGGCTATCTCCACAAATATACAAAGTCAAAGCTGGAACAGAAAATATAACTATGTTCAATTTTTTTTAATGTAACATGGAACTCCCTGAGAATGGAATTTGGCTCTCAACACTTCCATTCATCCCAGCAGCTACTATTTGCATTAGAGAGTTTTTACTGCAATCTGGTGAATGTTAGCACGTTATATATAAAGCACGTAATTAACGCTATACTGTTGTATAGTAGGTAAATAGCATGTATCCCTATTTTCTGAGTGAGGAAACTGAGATGCAGGGAGATTAAGTTACTATATAAATATGTAGTGTCAGAGCTGAAATCAGAATTTCAGAGCAGAGGTATAGCTAGACACTTCTTCACCCTGAGCAGTAGCATCAAACCAAGCAGTTGCAGTCATTCAGTCTCTGCTACCTGCAGAAGCAAAAGGCCAGCAAAGGTATCGGCTGCTACTTTTGTGCTCATGATTAGGACAAAACCTACCTAATTCAAGTGCCCCGCTTATCTCCTTAGTCACATTACTGCTTAGGGATCTCTTACTGAGTAGCAAGAGACCTCTTATGCTATTGAGTTCAAACCTCTCATAGCCAGAGTTTACACTAGCTGCTCAGCAGCAGCTAGTATTATCTGGGAGATCAGTTTTCAAGCAGTTAGCTGGGATTTGAGACAGCTTTTGCTATGGCTGTCTGAAAAACTCAGGGATTTGGCTGAAAATTTCATGAGACCCAAAAGCTCATCCTGTATATTTGAAGAACTAACCGCAAATAACCCATAATATTTAGGAAAGATAAATGACCAGTTATAACTCTAGTGATTAGTCTACATCTTCCCAAAACCTCAGCTCTAAAGATCAACCCTAGTTTCTGAGAGGGAAAGATAAGAACTATGGATTCAGTAGTGAATAACCTAGATGTAATCATCCACAGATGTGATCACTACAGCAGAGAATGAGTGTTAAAATCTAAATCAGATCTTAAAGCAAAATTATTTGGTGTTCAGATATGAGAGGGTAACATGCAATTAGTCACGTATTACATTTTGATAAAAATCATGGTCATTCAAGCCTTTTTTCAAAACCAATAAAATATTTTATGCTTCGCCTCCTACTAACACTAGTGCAATACAACATGTGTTTTAAATAGAGAGCCCACCTCTGTGGAACACAGCCCAGTACAGCAGCATATGTTCCTCTTTGGTTCAAATCAACATAGAATTGTGGCTGCTGAGCCATGTATGCCTTTTAAATATAGTGACATTGAATTAAAAAGAAAATAACTTCAGAGGCAAAAGTTGCTGTATTGTTGATGAGGAGTTTGTTTGGTTTAATTAAGAGGTGGGCTTTTTTTGAATCCACAATTATTTTTAAATAACCTAACTGTGTGAGCGGACATATAAAGTCCCACTTACTAACTCATGAAGGCGTATATTTCTTCATTCACAAGTAAAAGGTAAGGTTGGTATGTATCCAACAGCAAAACAAAATCATTAAAGTAACACATTCAAACAACAGAAGTAACAAATATGGCTAAAAATCCATCTTAATTCACCATGGTATTTTGTGAAAATGTACAGGATTTGTGTATAAATGGTTGTGATAGATGATAAGCCTCCATGTAGACTGTTGAGCCATCTCACCACCACTTGTGGCCCAGCAGTAGGACAGAAGTTAAAGGAAAACTGCAACCATCTAACTTAGCCCATCAAATGGAAAGATAAAAAGTAATTGACACTTTTAATAAACCATGAAGGATTTTTTTTAAAGCTATTGATTGGAGCTGGCATTAGTGAGCTTAAAGCAGGAGGTGCTTTTGGTCATATTGTTTTATTTTTGACAGAGCAGAACACTGTGTCATAGTTATTGTGTTCCTGGCTCAGGAGCTAACATGCAGAGTTAGTGTGGGTGTCTGGACATGGTGCTGTCTTACACCATATAAATCCACAGATGTAGAGACAGAAGGGATCATCACAGCGATTAAGGCTAGGGAAAGATATTACACATAAACTGGTGTAAATGATCAGAAACTGGTTTAAACCTGTAAAAGAACAGATGTTCAGTGCACATAAACCAGTCTGAAAATGGCCGAAACAGGTTTGAGATAAACCTGGTTGAATGTAGTATCATATTTAACTGATTTGACTCAAACCAGTTTATGCAATGTCTGCCCCAGATCCCTTTCTGATTTAATTTAAATCCTGGTATGCTCTCTGGGCTGGTCAGGGCTCTCTGCTCCACAGCAGAGCTGGCCCCTCCCCTCTTCTCTCTAGCCAAAGCAGGAGTGGGGCATGGCTAGATGCTGGCCTGCCATGGCCCCTGAGGCAAATTCTTCCTTCCATCCCCTCTCCCCACAACTGGCAAACCCGGCAGACCTCCATGGCTTTCCTACAGTGAGGCAGAGACAGAGTTAATTCCTCCCTCTGTCCAGTTTGCCTACAGTCAGGGAGGAGATTAATTCCACTACAGTCCCAGAGTGGGGGAGAGAGGCAAGACCTGCACCTGCTAGCCCTGCAGGACCAGACTGAGGTGGGAAGTGTTGGTAAAGACCTGACAATCATCTTGCATATGTGCTGGAGATGTAGTTAAGGGAAGTTGCAGACACCCTCTGGCTGGACGTTGCAGACCAAAGAATGCAGAGACCTATATTTAAATTATAAAGAAGAACCTGTGAAACCTAAACAAAGCTTTTCTGAATGTCTGGCTATAAGGAGGCACTCTACCCTCAGGATTAGTAAGACTTATGCAAAGCTTTCTCTTGTCTTCCTGCTTTATATTTTAAATTAGACTAAGTTGTGTATGCTGTGTTTTACTGGGCTCTATCTTAGCTTAGGCAAAGATTTTTGGTAGTTCCCTGTTGTATGCTTTTCAAATTTCTGTCTTCAATACATGCTTGCTTCAAAGAAAGCACTTATTCCTCTTCCCCACTCCTCAGTCTGGCAGCAGCTGCCCCTTCACCCCAGGTTGGTGGTTGGCATCCCATATGTCGTGTTAGCCCCAACTGGTGCCTGGCCACACCCCCTCCAATCCAGCAGGAAGGGGTGAGAGCCTTGGAAAGCATCTCTCTTCCCTTCCCTTTAGCAGTAGCTGGCAGGCATGCTCTAGCACCCCCTGGCTTCTGGCTTTAGCCACTGCAGGCATGTGGCTGCATTTCCTGATTTAACAGAAAATATCTGTCCAGTTACTAATCAGTTTAAACTGTGCATCTTAGACTAACCTGCAAAGAGTGAATCAATTCGGGCTGAGGCTTTTTGAATGTCTGTCCCTAGCCTAAATGCGATTTCCCAGATAATATAGATCATAGAATTCACCCAACTATCCCTTGTTCAACTAGAGCATATCTTAATCAACCTAGAGGCTCCACATTGTCCTATCTTTTTAGTTAGAAATTCTTTTGCAAGTTGCTAGATGGTCTGCAACTCTTCTGATCTCCAAGGTATCAGGAAGACAAGAAAAGGAAAGGATCCTTTGTAGAAAGAGGAAAAGAGTGGCGTGACATTAAGGACTTTTCTGAGGGATCCAGCCTTGAAGTATTGACATTTGAAAAATACTCCACATATCTATATACAAGGAGCGAGAGAAAGCCACTTAGATCAGCACATAATTTGCTTTAAGTCAACATTTCATAGTTTCATAGTTTCTAGGGTCAGAAAGGACCTGAGCAGATCATTGAGTCCGACCCCCTGCCATGGCAGGAAAGAGTACAGGGGGTCAAACGACCCCAGCAAGGTGTACATCTAGCCTCCTCTTAAAGACCCCCAGGGTAGGAGCTAGCACCACTTCTCTTGGAAGTTGGTTCCAGATCCTAGCCACCCAGACCATGAAGTAGCACCTCCTGATATCTTACCTAAATCTACCCTCTGCCAGCTTGTGACTGTTATTCCTGGTCACTCCCAGTAGTGCATGGGGGGACAGGGACTCCCCGAGTGCGTGTTGGTCCCCTCTGACTAGTTTGTAACAGGCAACTAGATCCCCCCTCAGCCTTCTCTTGTGGAGGCTGAACAAGTTCAGGTCCCTTAGCCTCTCCTCATAGGGCCTACCCTGCTGCCCCCTGATCATGCGAATGGCCTCCTCTGGACCCTCTCCATGTTGTCCACATCCCTCTTGAAGCGCGGCGCCCAGAACTGGACATAGGACTCCAGCTGCGGCCTGACCAGTGCCGCATAGAGGGGGAGGATCACCTCCTTGGACCTGCTTGAGATGCATCTGTGGATGCATGACA
>NW_017728907.1:4367904-4397757 GCF_001723895.1 Crocodylus porosus | reverse complement strand
TGGCCCCTCATGGATATGCGCCAGAATAATTTTCTCAACTAACTGGCCTATAGTTTCCCGGGTCCTCCTTCCTCCCCTTTTTGAAGATGGGAACCACATTGGCCCTCTTCCAGTCCTCTGGCTCCACACCAGAGCACCACAAGTGCTCATAAAGCCATGCCTGTAAAGCCAGCTTATCTATCATAATCTTGTGGCCATGCAACATTTGACCTAACAGCAAGCCATTATGTAAAAAAATCATTATGTCAAAAGGCAATAAAACCTATGAGCCCCCAAACAGATTTTAGGACCACAAGTTAGTATAGCCCTGACTTTTGAGATGATAAATTATCTCTATTTTCTTGACATAGTCTTTGAAATACCACAACAGATGTCAATACTGGATATATCATTGAGACTAGAAATATCCCCATTTGGGGATATTAGGGTATTGTCCCAATCAATGGGAAGTACTGAGAAGGTTATGCCAGTGTAAAATAAATACATCTTCCCAATTTCCAGTTCTATGCTTCATTTCCTATTTATAAATCAGGGCTGTCTAGAAAATAAGAATTCTGGTTGATTAAAAAACCCTAAACTTCTGGATTTTGTTTTTGTTTCACATCCAAGAAAGTGTAAGTGAGAAAGTAAGCATTGGGTGCATCTACATGTGTGCATTTACTTCTCAGTAACCAAAATTACTCTGCAGTAAATATGGCGACTTATGCTGACATGGGTGTAAATTTGATACCTGCATCATGCAGGTATTAAATTTACGCCTGATTAGTTACTGCACAGTAACACACATGTAGATGCCTTACTGCACAGAAACACTGTGTGTGGACTGACTTGGGACTAAAGTTAGTCCTAAATCAATCTACATACTGTGTCAAAGTGCTTTAATACCTGCACGTGTAGACACTGGTCTATTCCCACATACTGCACAGTAACTTACTACACAGTAACTTACTGCGCAGTAACTTTAAGTCAACATAAATGCACATGTAGACATGCCTCTTTAGCATCAATAGTTAGGACAGTCAGCTATAATCGGAGACCCAGTTTCAAGCTCTTTTCCTGCCTTGTTTGAAATAAGGATTTTAAACTAGCTCTCCCACATCCCAGGGTAACACCTAAGCCAAAGAGTCAGTCTCTGTAGTCCAATGAATATTTACACAAAGCTGACCATTCCAATAAGAGAATCTGGAACTATATATCAGTGATTATGGCATTTATCTGGGATATGGCAGACCCTGTTCTGACTGATTAAGGACAAGGACTTGAATCGGGTGCCCTAAACTCAAGACTATTCTCCCTTTCTGACCAGAAATTCTATCTAGGGTTCAGTTTCTTTCCCATGGAAACTCATGATTCTGTAAAAAGTTAGTTTCAATGATATCCTTAACAGTGTTCATATGTATTGCTAGGGTGAATTACAAGTCTTCACATAAGATGCAGAAAGAAGTGACATTTTTTGAACTATCTAGCCCCTGAAACTGCTCTGCAGTCATGTCATAACGCACGTGCATGGCTGCAGACTGCTTTTAAAATGGTTGCTGATGCACAAAATTAACCCTAGTTAAATCAGGTATTACATTAGGGCACTCAAAAGCAAAGCATCATAGGGAACTTATGTTCCCTCCAGGGTTAATTTTCATGAAATCCACCAGCAGGTCTGGACTGGACTGGCTATCAGCCCAGGCCCACCCCCTGGGCTGTCAGGCAGAAGGAGGAAGAAGGAGGGATCTGCCAACTGCAAAATGACTGGAGCTTCCCCAGCTACCCCAGCTGGTATATTCAGGGGAGCTGGGATGGACCATGAGGCAAGGGGGCTCCATTCCCCTCCCTCCTCCTCAGCTCTGGCTGTTCAGCAGCCAGAAGCAGCCAGCACAGAGCTGAGGGGAAGAAGGCAGGGAACAGAGCCCCCTCACCTCAGGCCTGCCCCACCCCCCCCGCTTCCCCCAGTACCCCAGCCGAGGTAGCCGGGTGGGGACTGCAAGGCAAGGAAGCTCCATTCCCCACCCCCAGCACACGCACGCGCACGCACACACACACACACACATACACACACTCTCCCCCTCCTCAGCTCTGGTTATTCAACAGCCATGAACTACATGCTGGCTACTCCCACCTGCTGAATGGCCAAAGCTGAGGGAGGTGGAGGAATGGGGAGATGGGTGATTCTGCAGCCTCCTCAAAGACTGCTGAAGCACCCCTACCTGCTTGCCAGAGCAGGTGCAGGATGGCTTCACCATCCCCCCTGCCTTCCCTCCCCCTGAACCAATAGATTAATGTCTCTTAGGTCAAGAGGAGGCGCTAACTCATGGCTCTTTATGTAAAGTGCCATGAGTTAGAGCAGGGACCTAACATCTGTCTGCACCCATAAAGTTCTTGCTAAAATCACACGATGTTATGCAGGGATGACAAATTCATCTGGCCCACCAGACTAGATCCAGCCCACAGGGCTTCTCAGGGGCAGGATCTAGACCAGATGGACAGCAGCTGGGCAAGCAACATCAGGGAGCCATGGAAGTTAATGCAGCTGTTGCTCACCTCTTGTCACCACCTCGAGTCTCCAATGTGACTCTGTGTCCTGGATTTCAGTTGCAAGTCCTATTCCTGAATTCCCAACTGCTCTAGTCCTACATGTTGTATGTTTGATACCCCCCTCCCCCCATTTTAATGGTTAGAATTTTGGTAGCAGTGGAAATCACATGGTAGCTGACCTCAGATGCAGAAATGTATGGTGGTCACAAAAAGAGGGCTGCTAGTGTAAATGGTATCATTTATATTTACAGAAGTGGGGGAAGCAGCAGGCTCAGTTCATCTTCCAGATCCCTATCACTGCTGCATTCCACTAAAAAGTGCTATAGCACTATGTTCAATGAGACTATTGTGGGCATGTACTTGGGTAAGTGTCCCAGAGTGATAGGGATCTTGAGTATAATTAATGGTTGGTGAAACAAGTAGTTATTTATATTGCTGCACACCTTTAATAAATGAAAATGAGTCATGTGTCTGGGTCTATGGGCTGCAAGTTATGTCATACAGGTAGCATTTAAAGGAAACTGTAAATATTGCCAACATATCTAAACAAGAATGGGTACATTGGTTTGGAGAAAACAATAATGACCCTGAGCCTCCACCTAATTGTTAAACTGAACCTGAAACCAGTTTCAGTTTGCATTTATTTTTCAGAGTTTTTTGTGAGCTTCCCGGACTTGAGCCAAGAGGAAAAATGAATCTCCCTACCAATAATCTCCATTCCAAAAGCATTCCAACCTTTGGGACATTGAGCCAAACCAAACCCAAACTCTGAACCTTAAAATCATTTACAGGTCTATTCCATTTGAAATTAAATCATATCCCTGGGTGTTTTTTAAATCCATTGGCAGGAATAGGATGGAGGCCCCAATCCAGCAAAATGACTCAGTGGGATTTACAGAGGCAGTTAGAGTACCTCTGCTTTGCTGAATATGAATGGACTAAAATGAATGCTGGAAGTCAAGTATGTGCTGAAATGCATTACTATGTTAGGATCTTAAGGTTTGATTCTATTGTTGTATCTTTTGCCTTTTGCAGAACACCATTCATTTCAGTTAGACTCAAGGAAAGGATTCACAAAGACCTGACCTGCCTCTTTACCTGGCCAAACCAAAAGCCAACATTAATATGACAGAGTACAGTATGTTATATGTTAAAGTTGTGGAAGGGACTCTTCTGTGGTTTCCAGTGCTCTAACTAGCCAAAGAAGAATGTAAGAATCTAAACTTCCCGCTCCATTGTCTGGTCTGATGCTATTTTTGAATGGAAACTAAGGCCATCTGTCCCCAGTGATAAGCTGGTTTTTATTATGAAATATAACAGTTATACTGTACATGTCTGTTCTGTACACTGCAATTTACAGAGCTGTTCTGCAGAATGCTATCATTGACAAGGCACATTTTAAAACAGGGCTTGTATCTCTGAAATTTTCATGTTTCTGAGGGGAGGGAAGAAGTCACTCTTTAGCTGAAAACTTCTGTTTGGAAAATATTATTGAAATGCCTACAAGATTGCATGTCAAAACATTTTTATTGTTTGCTGTCAAGAATTACATTGACATACAGTAGCACTTTAACAACTGAGATGGAGTAGTGTGGTTTACTGTGGTCCCTGTTTGTCCATACTCTCCATATATAATATCAGCCCAGCCTTTTAAAACACTCCATGACTTTTTTGAAAGTTACAGGTTTCATCTTTATAAATGCATATTTTCATCCTTATGCTTTCAAAATATTTATCAAATGGGCTCAAGAAAAATACAGTATAAATTAAAATAGGGAAACATTAGCATGTTAATGAGCCATACATGACTGAGTTACTACAAGGATAAGATGTAAATTTAAAGCACATTAGCTACTCCATGGCAAAAGCACATGTGCACATTCAACCCCTATGGTAAGTATAAAGTAACTTGTTCCTAAATGAAAACAAAGCTAGCTCATATTTACTCTAGGTAAAAAAAAACCTCAGGTAAGTCCATGCTTTATGGATTCCCCTATAGCTTGCCCAGTGCAGTCCCCCTGCCGTGTGAGCGTTCCTATGCATTAGGAGGTGCTTTCCTAGCTATTCCCTTCATTTCTCCCAACCCCTTCTGCACAGGCTTACACTCCTGGAAGGATTAGCCCTGCACAATCCTGACACACAATCCATTTTCCTAGCTTGTGACAAGTAGAGATGTCAAGGATAAAGCACCACACACAAGTCCAGCAGACTGATCCCATGTGTCCCTTTGGATTTATACCAAAGAAGATATCCTTCAAATATGATTGTAATATCCAGTGTGTATTATTTCTACATTTTGGGTGTGCTACAGGATTCAGGGATGGGGGGGAAAGACAACCCATAATTGTAAACAGCAACACTGGCAAACATCCACTAGATGTCAGTCAAGCAGTTAGCATCAATTTACATTCATAATATAACTGGACATGTAGCAGTTTTCGTTTGAAAACATAACAAACAAAAAGTCTCTATGATGCATCTCTAATTCAGGCTGCACATGCCAGAGGCACTCTGGCAGGATTCATTCTGTCCTGCTGGAGGAATGTGTCTGTGTGTGGGTTTTCTCCACAGTGAATATTTCTACACAACCCCTTGACATTTTTTTGAAAGATCCTGGTATCAGAGAATGTAGGCATGTCAGACAAGGAAAACTGGACACTTTGAATAGAATGCACAGGGCAAAATCATTGGCCATTCATTCCTGGAAATACTGGCCTGGTGACACTTAATACAAGTAAACATTATGTTGAGTTGGTGATGCTGTATGGTCATCCTATAAAATGTTGCGTTCTAGAGATTGTACATCTAGGAATGACTTTCAAAATGCATTCATCTATATAGATTCAAGGATCTCATGAGCTTCTAGGGATTGGGGGATTACATACAGACACATACATAGAGGTAAGTGTTCCAGTTATTCTCCTATCCAGTGTATGTGTGCTAGTATATTTCTAGGTCTCCTATTAAAAAGTGGGATAAGTGCCATAAACTGTTCAAGTTACAAAACCCTCCTCATCAGATCTTTCAGTTAACAATGAAAGAAAACTTCAATGTGGTACGTTACTTTTGAACTCTTTAAGCACAATTATCCTGTATCTCAGGTCAGCATACAAATCTCAAATTCTATTTGGATTGAGATTTCACAAATAAATGTGTGACCAGTTACAGGTAAGTCTTCTGCATCATCATATACTAAATTCAGAAAAAGTCAGTTAACCAGTTTGGAATCTGCTGTACAATATTGGGGCAGGAAATATAAGTGTTTCTATTGCAGTTTTTAAAATTCATTTAGCCTATAAATTATTTATTTATAGTAGTTATATTTCTAGTGTCTTCTTATCAAAATTCAGTACAAAATGTGAAAAATAGATACCTTTATCTTGTCTTAACTACTCACCATATTATATCAAAGAAGTGTTATTAACCACAATGCCCAACAATACTTCAGATAATTTTTTTTGTTTCCAGTCATTTTGCATTTTTGATCTAAGTAGAAGTTGAATGTTTGTATACTAATGTACCAACTCTCTCTTTCTGTGGGGATGTATGTCAGAGACACTAAGATAATTGACATATAGCTGGCTCTGTGCTACTGTTGCTGTGGAGGAATTCTATACTTCAAAGAAAAGAATGCATTTTCAAAATTCTCTTATTGAAGTTGCTGCAGCTGCTATGGGTTCCTCATTTAAGCTTTCCTAATTTGCTTCTCAGACCGCATCCACACGAGTATGGACATTTCTTTCCCCAGAGACAAGAAGTAGCGGCACACATTTGTGCTGCTGCTACTTGTCCCAGGAGAGTACCAGTGCCACACACCCCCTGGCGAGCAGCAGGTTACCCCAGGTGGGGTAGGGGAGGCTGGGGCCAGCAACTGTGTTGGCCCCAGCAGCCTCACCTGGGGTCCTGGGCACCTTCGGGAGCTGCAGCCATAGCAATCCTGCCACTCAGAGCCTGGATGGCAGCCAGGCTCCAGTTTTGGGTGGCATGCGCCACCCGTGTGTGCCACTGTACTTTTTTTGTGCATGTTTTTTTTAACCTCAGGATCTCTCGGGGTCAACCCCCACCCCCGAAGTGCAGGGAACATTTGAATGTGTGGTGTATGGCACTGCACAGCTGTACTCGTCTGGATGCGGCTTCAGTGGATAAGTGCAGGGGCCAATAAAAGACTCTGAGCCAGAGTCTGGCCACAAGTACACTAGCATGAATCAGGAGTAACTCCCCTGAAGTCAGTCAAGTCTCATAAAAAATAGGCTCTCTCCTCATATCATCAAGATTTGGCAAGCATGATCAAGAAATGAACATTAACCAAAGCTTGGATCTGCACCAGGACAAATTTTACTAAGATTTGCCTCCAGGTGTAAGTCCATTCTGGGCAGTAGCACAACTAGCAGGGGCCGGTGGGGAGTGTGGTGGGAGGGCAGCTAGTGGGCACCAGCCCCAGGCTTCAACTTTGGGGGTGTTTGGCACAAAATAGAAGCTGTCATTGCAGCTGACCCAGCCACTGCAGCTGCCCCATGTACCACCACCTTCGAAGGTACAGACCTGCTCTATTCTATCAGTGACTGGGGGTGGGGCTTGTCAGTTAGTCTTATTACTAATAAATTAAATGTCCAGATCCAATTATCCCATTTCCACTCCACTTTAAATTTGGGTGAGTTTTGATCCAGAGTCAAATTTGACAGCTTGGGTTGATCTAGATGAACCTCAGGACTCAAATGAAAATTAAGATGCTAATAAAGGTGAAGAATCAATGAAGTTGTTCATGAATTAGAGTTCAGAAACAGTTCAGAGGCCGAACTCCCATCCTTAGGCCTGGCACCACAGGTAGAAGTATCTGTGGCTGATGACTGGAGACACTGGAAGTTGGAGCAATTGAGGAATGTGATTAACTACCATGTCAGCTCCAGTGGCAATTAGCACTCCTGCAAAATGCTTGGAAAAAATGGACATGTAAATGGCAACAAGAAGGAGCAGGAGTAGGGGTGCTGATGAAGCAAGATTAAAACAGAGGAAAGAAATTTAGGAAGATGATGGAATAGAGCACTTTCTGTAAAACACTCTTAAAAGATTGGGCATTATTTTCTAGTCCTAGTCCCTTGATGTGTTTGTTGAAAAGAGTAATACCCCCATCACATTACTACTGGTAACTGCTGCAGAATGGGTAAGAGAAGGAAAGAGCATAACAGAAGACAATGTGGTTAAGATTTTCTCTTCATTAGCCTGATACACTAGAGTGTGTCTTTTGCCCTAAACTTAGATAACTTAAAAATGGCTGAACTGATTGTTTTGAAAATGTATAAAAGGTTTCACTCCTGGGCAGAGATCTTTCAAAACAATAAAGCATTTGGCTCTTTAAAATGTTTTTGAACATTATACTGAAACACTCTTAACAAGTAGCTGCATGAATAGCACCACATTAATGATCTCAATCCTTGCTGGTAAACTACTGCAGTGCTTTTGAAGTAAAAAATTCAAGCTGGTTTTGTTTGTTTATTAAGAGTTCCTCTCTCTATCTCTTTGCATTAATTGAATACAGCTTTGTGCAGTATTTGCAGAATTTGTGAGTTAATCAAACCTTGTATTTTCTGCCACTTTGAGATAGCAAATAGAGTGGAAGAGGAAAGAGAAAAGCTGTTCTCAAGATACATACTGACAAACATTAGAAATGTTTGTGGTATATTGGAACTGAAAGATAATGTTTTTATAGATGCTTCTTGCAAATGAATTACATGTGCAAGCTCCCATGTAGACATCAAAATAAATAGCTAGAAGAGTTCAGTTTAGTGTGTCTTGAATACTTTTGCAAAATCTGGTCCAAGTTTGAGTATCTAAATAGATGCTGACATCTTTTGTAAATCTGGCTTGGTGGTGACTGCTAAGTTATTTTTTAAGTCACTTAGACACTTTCAGGTTTTCAGTTGGAAAAATATATATATATCATTTCGAGTCAGGCCAGATTTCACCTGGTTGAAACAAAGGGAATCATTTTATTTCAGGAAAGCTTGGCATTAACTTGTACCTGTCTTTTTGCTCGGATTTTTCACTATAGGCTGAACTACCTGGATGGAATACATCTCCCTGATAAAATGAGACAATTTAGCAAAATTGCAATTCAAGTGTTCTTTTTCCCTGAGAAAACCACATTTCCTGTTTGGGCAGAAAGATCCTGGGAAATTCCCAAGTAACTCTACTAATCAGGAATACAGTTTGCTTGGGACAGAACACACATTTGCCCTTTGGTGACCTGCTCTGGCTAGCAGGCTGCTAGAAAATGCAAGCACAGCTGAGCGGTTGAGCAGCTGGGCCACCCCCTGATTGGCCAGCACAGCCCCTCTCCCCAGAGGGCAGGGCTGGGAGCTGTGTGGCTGTCAGCCGATCTGGGCAGTGGGGTGAGGGAGCACTGGGAGCTGCACAGCTGTCAGCCTGGCCAGACAGTGGGAGCAGAGGCCTGCAAAGCAGCCTGGGAGACTGGTGGACTTCAATACAACTTGAGTCAACGGGGGATATGGTACAGTAGATGGACCAGTCTAGCCTAGATCATCTGATATCATATCAATCCAGGTCTATCTTAGACTAGGATCTGCCGTTTTTTTAACTATGTGCACTGAACTAGTAGTTTATGTGGACTGACTTTCTGTATAGTCACCGGTGTAGACCAGTTTCTGAGTACTTATACTGGTATAAGTGTAATGTCTGTAACTAGCCCAAGAGCCTAATCAAGGAACACCAGCAGACCTAATGCCCGAAGAAGGGCACTTGTGGCCAAATGCTTACAAAGAGCAATTTTTCCAACTATTTAGTTGGTCTAATAAAAGTTATCACATCTACCCAAAGAATCCCAGAGTAATGGATACAAACTCCTGGAAGGCTGCTTCAGGCTCAATTCCAGGAAAAAATCCTTCACAGCAGGGTATCCAGACTGTGGACTCCCTCCAGTGGTGGTATAGTCACCTACCCTGGAAATCTTCAGAAAGACACTGGACAGTCACCTCACTGGGGTCACTTGACCCCTGTTGTCTTTTCCTACCTAGTGCAGGAGGACTGGACTCAATGATCTACAAGGTCCCTTTCAGCCCCTAACAATCTATGAATCTATTAACCTTGTCTGCCTACGATCAAGGAACAGACATGTACTATGTATATTATTGTCCAGTCAGCTCAGTGTTTGGTTAGCAACACCTGCAATAAACAATTTACCAGTAACTTCTTGGGTGCGATAAGTCCTCATAAAACATTCCTCAGACAACCTTGAACTACAAACAAATTGGTAAAAATTGTGACCTGTTGGTAGGCAATGGTTTAAGAAAAGGGCTAAGCTCACAATATAAAAAGACGGCAATACTCCCTTAATATCACAAGTTGATATAATGCTGTGAAAAGGCACTTAGTAGCATCCCAACACAATTCTGCCCCGTCATACTGATCTAAGGTGCTCTGTTTTCCATCCTCCTCTACCAGTATCCAAGTGCTAATGTGCAGATTAAACACACCTATACATTTGTAAAAATATAACAGCTATATTCTGTGCTATTTATATATCAGAAAACATAATAGTTTGCCAACAGTTTGAATCATTTTTGAATCCCTCAGTACACCTCTAGGTCAGGCATATGCCAAACAGTTTGTCAGCATTTGGGGAAAATCTGTCCTTTTGCATCATTTCATTGATTGATTGCCTGATTTGTGAGCTTGTTTTCTTTTGTAAAAGCAATGAGAGCATGATTTGTAATTAAGCCAGTGTGAGGTCCTTTTGGGTTCAGAGGAGCCAAAATAAAATCTAGGTATTAGCCAATCTTGCTCCATTTAGAGATGGGAAGGTTAGATTACAGTGTGTGTGTGTGTGATGTCACTTTTCATGCCACATGTAATTATGCAGCATGCTTACCTGGCACTGAAGTCAATCAAATCTTGTAAAGTTGCTGCTGCTGCCTGCTCTTTTAGGAAACTTAGGTTAAAAACCTGAATTTTTCATCTCTCGAGATTTGAATCCAAATTTCTGTTCCAAATTGAAGCTTCTGTAATGTATCTACCATGTAGGCAAGCTTTGCAAAATTCTACTTTCAAAAAGCAAACATGTATTATTCTACTCGTAAATAAAAGACCACTAGATTATTTTTTTCAATTTTTTATAATGATGTTTTTATGACTAGGCTAGTAAATGTTCATAATCAGTTTGCAAGGTTAGCTTATGCAGTATGTGATTCATGTTCTTTATTTCCAATAGCAGGCCTGTGCCAGCAATGAACTATTTAACAAATAAGGAATTCATCAAATTTGTCCTATTATAGGTCAATTCAGAGAAGTCTTACACCTAAAGGCAGTGCACTGATGCTGGGTTATTGGTTGTAGCCATGTTGGTTTAAGGATGCAGGCACGCAAGGTTCTTTGGGTAAATGTGATATCTTTTATTAGACCAACTCAAACAGTTGGAAAAACTGTTCTTTGCAAGCTTTTGGGCACAAATGCCCTTCTTCAGGCATAGGAAGAGCCTGCTGTGTGCTCTGCTGGGTGGAATAGAAGACAATAGAGGCTGAAGAAGGGTGTTTGTGCCCAAAAGCTTCTGAAGAAGAATTTTTCCAACTATTTAGTTTGTCTAATAAAAGATGTCACATTTACCCAAAGAACCTTGTCTGCATATGCTGTGATACTGTATTTTTCAGATTCACACGTTCCTAAGTATTGTCTGTCTTCTTTCTGTCTTGCTCCTTTATCAGTCAGTCATCTGAGGTCAGACTCACCTCAGTGGCTCAGCACACTGATCTAGATCCTATTACATTTAGAGGCAGAAAACCTGAATCTTCGCATTGCTGACCTTATTGTTTTACAGACTATTGATTGCAAGTCATCAAGTTTCAACAGTGCAAGGGGGTCAGTCTCTGGAAAAAAGAGAAACAGAAAGAAAAAATGTGTTCACACACATGGAGCTCTATTCCACCTGGACTGACAAACCATATTAGTCTGATTTCATGTAATTTGGATAAACAGTAATGCCAACTGGCTCTCACAACTATTATATGCACAATCAGAATTCGGCCACCTAGAGTTTCAGCCACACATTAGAACACACCACTGGTATGCAGCAAGAGGAAGAGTGATAAAGAGGTAGCTGTTCAAAATCAAAATGAAAAAGTAATTGTCTAACTTAGATTGACAAGTTATGGCTTGTGGGCTGGATCTAGCCCTCAAAGGGAAGGCCCAACCCCACCTGGGGCATCACAGAGGATTGGGAGACAAACAGCTACCCTGAACCACCTTTCCCCTCTACAGCATCATCCTTCACAGCCTTCCCTGCTGCTCTCCCATTCCAATATGTATCCTTACTACAGGGAAGCCAGGTTTCTGTAGTGAAGGTAAGCATGGGTGGCTTCAGTGGAGGGCAGGGGACAGAGATTTTCCACCTACAGCAAGGAGCCAGTTTGCAAGCTACAGGTCTATGACAGCAAAAGGATGCCAGCCCCTGATCTAGTTAAATGACTGGCATGAATGCATACACCCAGATCATAGAAACAATTTTAAACATTTGGTCATGGAAGAATGGAATTTTTGCACAGTAGGAAAAATATCCTTCTCTTAAACTTTAGAAATCCAGGGATTTTCCCAAAGTGACTAATGACATTTTGGGGCATCTCAAGTTTTTAGCTTGAGATAACTTAAAGAGCATCAAATTTACTGATGGGGCTAAAGGGGATTGTAAATCTTAGTCATTGAAGTTGATGAGAGTTTTACCCTGGACTTCGTAGGGTCCTAGGCACACATAGTCGGTCAGTCACTGCCATGCTTGGATTCTACTATTATATTTCTATTCTCTCTCTTTTTTCCCTGTCAGCATATTACAGATTAAATTGTCTTAAGAGTCTGAAAAAGGCTGGGCATTATATTAGCTGTTTCACTTAGATGAAAATAAAAAGGTCTAGATTGTGTTGTTCTTCTGTCCAGCTGAGCATGAGTAAATGGGAACACATGCCCTCCTTTTAGTACTCCAGTGTAGTGGTCAGCACAGTGGTAGTCTCTGTGCTTCTCTGGAAAAGGTAGAAAGACTAGCCCCCAAAGTCACAACAATAAGTTTCAGGGAAGATATCTGATAGATCAAGTTGAGCCATGGTCTGACCACACTGCCTGCAGCAGTCAGTGGTTTTGGTTCATTATAGAGGCTAGGGACAGACATGACACATAAACTGGTTTAAGTGATCAGAAACTGATTTAAACCTGTAACGACGTGAGTTCAGTGTGCATAAATCAATTTCAAAATGGCTGAAACTGGTTTAAGATAAACCTGGTTGAATATAGTATCAGACTTAACTGATATGGGTCAAATTGGTTTATACAATGTCTGTCCCAGACCCCTTCCTGGTTTAAGTTAGACCAGAGTTCCCCAACATCCCAGATGCTTTGCAGCCCTTGGCAGGGCTCTCTGCTCCAGAGAACAGGCTGGCCCCATCCTTCTGCTCCCTAGCCAGAGCTCTAGGGGAGACTGCAGGCACAGCGGGGTCTGACTGGCTTCCCTCAAGCAGGCATTCCCCTCTCCCTTCTTCCCATCTCCTACAGTACAGACCCCAGCCACAAAGACCCTAGGCATGTGATATGCTAGTTCATGCTGAGAGGTGTCTCTGTGTGTGTGCCTCTAATTTCACTGGGACAGGAAGATAGAACAGTGTCCACTTAGGGCTTTTTGGAGCTAATCAGCAGGTCAACCGATAACGTCCCTCCATTCCTTCCTTGGAAAAAAGCTGTTTAAGTAGAGCTTGAACTAATGGGAGAGACTTTTGTTTTGTTGATGGGCTGATAAGCTGTGTTATCATCCGCCTGCTGGTTTTCTCAGCCCCCTGATAGTTTGCAGCCCTGTCAGGTTTGCAGATAGTATGAGGAAGCAGGGAGAGGGATATTTAAAAGCTCCCTATCATCAACAGATGCATGCAGTTCACACCCCTCTTTTGCCTCAAAGTGCTAGCTGGGGGCTGAGGTCTGACAACACTCTTCCACCTTGAGCAGCGTGCAGGGAAAAGCCTAGGACAGTACAGGCCACGGTGGGGGTTTACACCTCACCCTAATCAGAGTGTCCTGCCAGGGCCTGGCCATGCCCCTCCTCCCCCTCAGCTCAGCACTATGGAAGGGAAGAGAGGGCTACTGTAGCACCCCCTGGTTGCCAGCCTGAGCCGCTGCAGGCACGTGCCTGAATTTCTTCAGTCCAGAGGGAATGCCTGTGTACTTGCAAACCAGTTCAACCTAGGCAGATTAGACTAACCTGCAAAGATTGAATCAATTCAGGCTCAGGCTTTTTGTACATTTGTCCCTAGCTAGAGGGAGCATATACAGCCCCAAGGCTACTCTTCCTCATGGTAATGTGAGCCAGTAAATTCCAATTCTTTACATGCTATCTTATTCACTGGTCTATTTAACTTTCGTCTTATTTCATAGTGAATTCCTAATGAAAGTGATGGTTAAACCTGTTAGCAGAGACCTGAAACACTCATCGCATGTGTATCTCCAAGCTAAGAAAGCCAGAGAAAGAGGCTAAGCCAGCGTAACTAAAGAAGGCAAGGAAACTACATATACATTTCAACTTAACTAGCAACTAAAGAAAACAAAAATCTAAATATACATTTCAAGGTGCATTGAATACAGGAAAGATGTACTGTACATGATATCCTCATATTTCTCAAAGCAGGCATCCAGTGTCTCAGGTGTCATCATAGAATCATAGAATTATAGAAGTAGGATCCCCCCTCAGCCTTCTCTGTTGTTCCCAGATCATGTGGGTGGCCCTCCTCTGGACCCTCTCAATGTTGTCCACATCCCTCCTGAAATGGGGCGCACAGAACTGGATGCAGTACTCCAGCTGTGGCCTGATCAGTGTCACGTAGAGGGGGAGGATCACCTCCTTGGCCCTCCTTGAGATGCACCTGTGGATGCACAACAAGGTCCGCAACCGTGACCTCGCATTGTTGGCCAATGTTCATCTTGGAGTCAGTAATGACTCCAAGATCTGTTTCTGCCTCCATGCTCTCAAGAAGGGAGTTTCCCATCTTATAAATGTGCTGCTGGTTACTACTGCCCAAGTGCAGCACCCTGCATTTGTCAGTATTGAAGCGCCTCCTGTTTTTGCTAGCCCACCCCTGTAACCTATCCAAGTCTTGCTGCAGTCTTTCCCTCCCTACTAGTGTGCTCACCTCACCCCAGATTTTGGTGTCACAAATGGCTCAATCATTCCATGTATGTCTGGAGTTTTGTAAACAGACCATCACTGGTATAAGCTATTGCAAATGTGCCCCATTGATAGACAAATACCCAAAGACTGGTCTGGTAACCAGTGCCTCTAATCATCCTGTTGAACCACTCAAAACCCATCATATTTAATTGCTAAGCTAATCAGTAACTGTGAAAAACACAAGTCTTCACAACTGAACCAATGGACCAATCCAAAAACAGGAACAGGCAATTTAACAAATGTAATACGATGGTCACTTTTTTTCCTCCCTTTTTTGTCCAGACTTTAATCGGCCAACTATCAAGAAAATGCTTTGAAGCTATACAATGAAACAATATAAAGTAAGACAGAGCTTCCAGCAAGGTGTGTGCAGTCTAGGGGAGACCAAGAAGCCATCCTGCCACCCAGCTGGCAAGTGAAGGATCCACACTGTGAGGCTGTACAAGAACTGCTTCCTGCCTGCATTGGGTAAAGATCTCTTTGCAGCTAAGATAATATAAGAACTAATAGCTCATTTTATATTGGAAAAGAGTTTTTTTCTGTCATTTAGTTTTCTTGGTAGTTATTAAAGCACACCTTGTTGGTAGTTATTAAAGCACACCTTTCTGCTACTCATCAACCCAATGTCATGTCAATTCTTAGAACACTAAGTTTAAAAGCCCATTTTTAAGTGCAACAGCCACATGCCCTACACCACTTTTGTTTGCATTAGTTTTTTTGACACTGGGATCTCCCAGTGTCAAATTTTGGCACCACACTGCAAATTAGCAGCTTGGTGAATGGTTACACATGCACTGCATGCAATTTGCAACATGTCAAACAGCTTTGAGGCACCGCACAATGCATGTGCATGCTCATTTGGATGTGCCCTTAGGGCACTGACAGAAGTGATGTTTGTGGCATGATTGGCCCCTTGAAAGTACCCTACAGCCATGCCCTAACAGAAGTACACAACTGCAGAGCACTCTAAAAATGCCCAATCAATCAACAAATGAACCCTCATGTAATGAGGGTTCAGATGAAGGCACTCCGAAGTGGGGAACCTCTATTAACTTCTGTCTGTATCTGCACAAGATTAGGCCTGGACTGATGCTGTTTAGCCCCACTCCTGGTGCTATCCACAGGAAGTGAGGGGGGAGAAGGGGGAGGGAGGGAGCTCCAGGCTGGGGTTTGTCCAACCTGAGTTCGAGTGGAGATAGATGGATAGAAGCCCACCCCTACCTTGTGGGGGGGCTCCAATTCACTGCCCCCCTCCAACTCAAGCTAGGCAAAACCCAGCCCAGAGCTCCCTTTCCTCCTTTCTCCCCCCTCCCATCCTGCAAACAGTACCAGAGTTGGGTGGGGGTGGCAGTGGGGGTGGGGCTAGGGTTGAGAGGCTGAAGATAGACAGTTCATCCTGGATTGGCTCCAAAGTGGATCTCACTCCCCCAACCCCTCAACCCAATAGAAAATTTATGTTGGATTGTGGGAGTTGCTGTAAGTCATGGCACTTTCTGTGAAGTACCATGAATTAGACTGAGGAACTGCACATCTGTCAGGGCCCTTACTTGTAAAATCTTGTAAAATCTTGTAATGCACCAGCTGAGTAGCCATGACCACATTTTCTACTGTTTGGCCTTTGTTATGTATAAACTCTGGCTATGCACTCAGAGCTATCAAACCTGCTCCTATGAATGATGGAAAGGAACTTTTCATGTTGGTGTAGATTCTGGGTTCTCCCTGCTAAACACCAGGTTTTCCAGGTGTATGTTAGCAAGAACTCTGTATAATGATAAGCCATTTTCTTTCAAAAAATAAAAAGGTTGTAGCTTTTCATCTGTCTGGCTTTTTGTGTTTCCATACTAAGTAAATAAAATATAAATACAGATTTCAGTTTTTATTTAGTCCCTAAGTGATGTGATAGTCCAATTGGAAAGTTGTTTGATTTTTCATGAGAGATTTAATGTTAATGTTAATTTCCAAAATTCTCTATTTAAAAATTATAACTCTAGCAGTGGAAATCACAAGAAAAAATAAGCCTTATCCTTTTGGAAGCAGAAATTTCTCACTGACCTTTTCCAAAAATATTCCTAATTTTATATCTAATAAGAACGTCAGGACTGGATATTGCCATCAAAACACAGCCCTGTAAACCAGGATGTATCCTTTAGTAGTAGATTCAGGCTTTTTGAACGTGAATCACTCTATGGATTTCAAGTGAATTTCTGATGAATCATTTTCCAAATGAGATGTATTCCAAATGTTTGCTCATTTAATTAGAAGTTAAAAGATATTTTCCTTTGAATGGACCTTGCTTCTGACCCTTCTTGCCTGTGTGTGGTTTATATTGTTGCTGCCTAATGAGATATAGGATATGTACTAAACATTTACACATTAAAGGCATCCTTCGTTCAGCATGAAGGTGTTGATACATCAAGGATACCTCAAACATGCTGGGATTCCAACAACTTGTCAGACAAATTAGCACCACACCACCTCGACTGGGGGTAAAATTGAGTTTCACATTTCTCCCTGGTGGAAAAATATCAAAAATCTCTGTAGTTTAATGCTTCCTTTGTTAATACAAACACAAAGGCTTTATCAACTCTGTAGTGTAAATTATAGCCCTCACTGACTATCTGATTTTTAATTCATTGGTTTTAAATGATCCCTGGCAATTCATAGCAAATCCATTGTGTCGTTATCTCTTTATGCCCTCTTTGGGCAGACGCTTTTTTTCTTTTGAGCCTTTTCAAAATTTGCCCTTTATTCATAAAAATATTAAAATAAAAAGAAATCAAAGCTAAAACTCCATACAGCAATAACATTCACAATTCTGTCCCAAGAGATTTTTAGCTCAAATTCTGAAGAGTGAGTTGAATGAAAGGGCCATAGGGCTATGAAAATATTAGGGTCTACATTTTTATTGATGGTGATTAGTGATTTTGAATGCTTCGTTTAGCTAGTCCCCAGCATGAGACCTAATACTTAGATGTAATAAGCATCTACCCTCAGGTATCCTACATCAGATACCTGTGCTGATATATGCACAGGATGAATCCATGCATAGTAAAGGACTGATTCAGATAACACATACAGCACACAGGATCCTGAAGTAGTTTTGGAAATTCAATTGCTGAAAATTTTCAACAGCAGGTTAGATAGACACTTGGCTGGGATGATTTAGTTAGGGATGATCCTGCCTTGAGCAGGTACTGGACTAGATGACCTGATGTGGTCTCTTCTACCCTCCTTTCCTATGATGTTATGACATGAAGGAAGGGAACCAAGAACCACACCAACAGGCTGTGTCACAAACAGTTCTTCAAACTATTGATAAAGTTCATGGTGGTTTTATCATCACCTTATGAGTGTACTTGCATCTCTCTGTCCTGCAGGTTTGTGTGCCCCCACCTATTCTTTCCTCCTCCTTTCCCTATTCTTTTTTTTTTTTTGAATACTTTATTTCTAGTTAGTACCACTGCTCTCTTTAAATCCATTCATAGCATCTGACAAAGTAGGCTGTAGTCTATGAAAGCTTATGCCTCTCTGAATGAGTCTTTAGGCCGGGTACAGCCATTACACTTTTACCAGCATAAGTGATCAGAAATCAGTCCGTACCCTTAGCAGAGCAGAAGTTCGGCACACGTAGACTGGTTTAAAAATGGTGGAACCTGGTCTAAGTTTTGCTACCCCTCCCCCCAAAAGGGTGAATACTTGTTCTGTTTACTACTGATCTAAACTACACAACTTACAGAAAACCACATAACTTAGATTGATTCTGCCTCAGGCTTTTTGAATATCTGTCCCTAGCTTAAGATGCCACCCTTCCCTGCCTTCTATATAACCACTAGAGTGAACCTAAGTTTGTTCTGAATAGTGCCGGCATATAAGCTTGCTTATGCCAACAGGGAACTGTCCAGATAAAAAATAACTGTGCAACTCCTTTACCTATTACTTTTTCTGATTTGTCTGTAATGGATTTTTCTGATTCATAATGTGTTAACTAGCCAGAATTTCACAGCAGATGATAAAGGAAGGAGGGCAGGTATTTAGCATTACATGAAAGAGCTTCCATAGTTCAGTATTGTTTAATATCTTCATTACTAATTTGGACACTGTAATCAAATGCACAGTTAGCAAATTGCAGGTAGAACCAAGTTGGGTGGAACTGCAGACACTCTGGATGATAGAGCTAGGATCCAGAATGACCTGAATAAAATGGAGAAATGGTCCACGAGCACACAGATGATTCAAGAAGAGTAAGTGCAGAATGCTGCACTTGGGATGGAATAACCACATGAATAAATACACATTGGGGAATGACTGGCTATCATGCAGTACTGCAGAGAAGAAAGGACCTGGGGCGTTACAGTGGTACCACAAGCTAAATATGAGTCAACATGTGCTCTTGTTGCAAAAAAGAGCCCAAAGCATACTGGGTTGTATTAACAGAAGTGTGACTTGCAAATCAAGGGAAGTGATTCTTCCACTCTATTCAGCACTTGTGAGGCCTCACCTGGTGTCTTGTGTCTAGTTTGGATCCCAAACTTCAGCAAGAAAGTGGACAGTTTGTAAAGAGTCCAGTGCAGGGCAACAAAAATGATCAGGGCCTAGGAACACAAGACTTACAAGGAAAGGCTGAAAGAACAACAGTTATTTAGTCAGGAGAAGAGCAAACTGAAGTGGGATTTAATAACAGTCTTCGAATACCTGGCAAGCAGTTACAGAGAGGATGAAGATGGACTTTTCTCTGTGGCCACAGGCAACAGGGCTAGGAGCAATGGTGTCAAGCTGCAGCAGAGGAAATTTAGGCTGGAGATTAGGAGGATCTTTCTGACTCTGAGGGTAGTCAAGCCATGGAACAGGCTACCCAGAGAAGTTGCAAAATCTCCTTCTTCAGAGACTTTCAAAAGCAAGCTAGACAGACACTTGGCTGTGATGTCTTAGTCAGGGAGCTCAGGCTGAACCAGATGATCTTCCAGCCCTATTTTCCTATAATCAAGCCACTGCAAATTAGCTTCCTGAGTAAAATGTATCAGAACAAGTACATACACTTCAGATGATGGAATTTCTGTTTTGTGCACAATGAAGAAGTGACTAAGGAGTCCAAGGAAGCCAAAATAAGGCAAGCTAAAAAGAAAAGAAATCCTTGTATCTGGATGCATGTATTGACTATGTATGGATTACACACTGACCATATCAGAGGGATCTGATAACCCTCTTATGGCCAGAATTGTACATAGATTTCGGTATACTGAGCGCATCTACAGGAGACATTTACTGCACAGTTGACTATTTAACTGTGCACGTCTCAGCATCTATACATGCTTCCCTATTAGGGTGCCTTAAACTAATAAACTGCAGCAGTAAAGGCAAGTCCTACTCTGATGCAGAGTTTTTACGTGCACAGCAGTACCTGTGTAGATGCTAAGCTGGCTGGCTGGGGCACAAGGGTGTTTCAGGGGCTGTCTGCTGGCTAGCCCCATGCTGAAGCTCTCTCATGCCCCATCCAAACTCTCTGCAGTACACTGAGCCCAGTCGAAGCAGCCATGGTCTCAGTGTGCTGCAGTCTGGGGACATGTGTAAACTGTAACCGGGAGCCTCCTGGGAGCAATAAACTGCGGAGCAATAAGCTGTGGAGCAATAAGCTCAGCCGTTTATTGCTGTGCATTAATGGTATGTGTAGACATGCCCGCTGTGTACTAGTCCGTGATCTTCTGACTTGGTTTGTGTGGATCTTCAAAAGCATCCATATGAACTAGCTGATATGTATCTTGTTTACATATCTTTGGCAATAAATGTGTGCGCAATCATTACACATATAAATAACTATAATGAAGAATCTTTAGAACTTCTGAACATTAAGAAGATAAAGTAATTTTGGTTCACATGAATCCCATGAGTATTTCAATGCAATGCATCTGATACAACTGTAAAAATTTGCCAGTTTTTAATCTACAACACTAATTTGTTTTTGTGCATCTGGAAAAATATTGGTATTTGAATAAGGCAATGATGGTAAGCATTAATTGTATGTGGTCTGTTGCCTGATATGTAAAATCAAATGATAAAGATCACAGTTCCTTATTAGTCAAGACCACCCACCGTGTTGGACACCTTAGATGATCAAACAGAAGACATTCTTACACTGAAAACGTTGACATGCTCCTCTGCTTTCTAGCATAATATGTTACAAAATGAATGTTCAACAAACCAGCTCTTTAACTATGCAACCCAGTTTATTAGATTACAAAAGTTTTTCCAATTACTTCAACAGCAAACTAATATTATGCAATGCTATCTTCTTGTTGACCTAATCATATTTAACAAAAATAGTTTTGTATTAATTTGTTCATTAGTACTAGAGTTGGATAAAATATTAGTTACCTACACTAATCATTCTGAATTTTTCCTTATTTTCTTTTGACAATATATTTGCCTTCCTGTCTTGATTTTTTACAATATGTTTGATATTCATAACTAGTCCACTAAATATTTTCGACAAATAATTTTTAATCTGCTGTTTCATTCATTGCAAACTCTTGAGTTTGACTATTTGCTGTTCATTCCTTGTATTAGTCATTTGAGTCACATGAAATTGTTTCTGCTTTTTTATTTGAATGGCTTAAATTCTTTGACCAGGACAATAATATGCAATGTGCATTGAATATTTTTTATCATACATGGATACTCTATTTGCCTATAAGGGACAGACAACCTTTACTTAAACTCTTCTGCAAACAAATCCTGTTCTGATAAATGTTTCAAAGTAGTAAGTGACTCATAAGGCACGCACACATGCTTAAAACAGTGTTTCAGAAATTAACAAGCGTCACTAAGGACTGTCTTCAAGCAGTTCTAATTAGGAGTACAGTATTTTGAATGCCTTCCCTTCTGTTGCATATGAATTTATCTTGTTTTTCACTGCTCAATGCATTATCTTTCAGGACTTTCAGGAGCAGATTCAAAGTAGAGCATGACTTTTGATATTGTAAATAGGTATGCACAAAAAACCCTGAGATATAAGCTAACCTGAGTTACTGTGCAGTAACCAAAAATTACTATGCAATACACGTATGTGTCTACATGTGCACATCCATACTGAGCAGTAACTATGGCAACTTACACCGACTTGGGCGTAAATTTGATACCTGTATCATACAGGTAGCCAATTTGCGCCCAATTAATTACTGCTTAGTAACGCATATGTCGATGTGTTATTTCACAGTAACACTGTGTGTGGACTGACTTGGGACTAACATTACTCCCAAGTCAGTCCAAACACAGCGTTTCTGTGCTTTAACACCTGCAAATGTAGACACTGGCCTAAATCCACTTACTATGCAGTAAATTTACTGCACAGTAAATGCATGTGAAAAAGAGTGGATTGAATTTATGAGAACTGAGTATTCATTTTAAAATATTCCTCATAGATCTATAAAGCTTCTAAATCAAAGAGGTAATCTAATTTGGAAAGGCTTTCATTTAACACCATGCATGAACAAAATGCAGGGGATAACTGTGTCTAGATAATACCTCACAGAGACAAATCATGTCTGTTCCTCAACAGGTTCTGTTTGCAATACAATCATGTTGTTTCCAGTGCCTAGGGTGAAAAATGGTTATAGTCTAGATCTATTGCTGGATTTCCTTTAGTGCTGCTGTAGAAGAGGTGTTTGAGGAAGGATGGTGAGCTGGAAAATGGGAGATTATAACACTGGTTATTTCATTGGCCACCCCCTCAAACAATTAACAATAATTTAATGTAGATTTTTCTGTCCCTTTTTTTTAGCGTGATGATGTATTTAAACATGCATTTGCAATGCATGAAAATGCACAGTTTAAGGGCCAGGATCAATTGAAATGAAGCCTACACTTGTTCAGAAGATTGATCTGCTTTTGGGTTTCTCTCTGAAAGTTTGGCACAGCTTCAACTCTGAACTCTGGTGTAACCTTTGGCACTACTATGGTCCTAAAGGTGTAAGCCCTTAGTCATAGTGTTATATGATATCTTTGAAATGAAAAATAAGGTAGTGTAAGAATGATGATATAGCCATGATTAGCAAGGAATTATGCAAGGCAAGGATTTCTTAGGGTGTATAGTTGGGATGAGGTTAGACAAGCTTTCAAAACCAAGACATTGTTTTTCAAGTGACCTAATGAAGAATGTTTTACTTCTGAAAGCGTGTCTAATTCTATTCCAACCACACAGTTGGTCCAATAAAAATTATCACCCTAAGAAATCGTTACCTCTCACTAAATAAATGGAATATTCTATACTTGAAAATATACACAAATGTTGATTTTTTGGGGGGAGTACAAGTAAAAAACCAGAAAAAAGGAATTGTCAATTCAGAATTATAACATTATAATAGAAAAGCTTAAGCCAACTGGCTCAAAGATAACAACATTTACCATCCAATCTGCCTCACTCTTAGAATGTTGTTATTTGCTCTTTAGATTGTAATAATGTACAACATAGTCCATCAGCCTTTTGGAAGGTTAAAGAAGAGCAAAGCAACGTGCATGATTATAAAATGTTGAAGTGTATGTATTAACTGAAAAGAGTCTTCAGTCTTGAAGGAAAATATCTTCTCCCACTAGGATTCCATTTATCTCACCCTGGTGCAGTTCTAACAAGTTAGAATAAACTGAAAACCTAAAACCGAAGTCTGGATCCCACCGCAAGTTTCCCACTTCTTTCAAAGGCAAAACAAAAACCCATTTTTTTCTGACTCTGGAGTGTTCAGAGGAAAGAGGCAAGGAGAGATAGAGAAAGTTTAGGGCTGTACACACCGAACCAGTCCTGTGTCTTAGGTTCTGAACTCTGTTTTTTGGCTTGGACTCATATCTAAAAACTAATATAGCTTTCTAAAGTTACACTTCAGGAATTCTTTTTTGCAAACAGTATTCATAAAAGCTAAAAATTGTGGGGAAAATTAGCATTGATGGATGTTTTCTTACCCTCCATCAGGAAATGATGTACTTGAAACTCATTACAGATCTTCATAGAAACTCTGTTCAGTGTGCCTTGGGCTTTCTGCTGATCAGCACATACTGTGTTCACTGCATAATTCATCTCTCTTGTGTCACGTTTAATGTATAACATGTATTTCCTGTTAATTATGAAAAAATGCTTCTTCTGGAGACATAATCATGAAAGTGCTACAGAAATTAGAAAACATGAAGCAACATTTTACTCCATTTTATGTGAAAACTTTTGTTTGGTGTAAGTTCACTATTCCCTTCCAGCAATAGGAGAAAGTGGGGGGAAATGCTGCCAGAATTTAGCAGCTGAGAGTGGTTTAATTCCCCACTCCAGCTGTAGTCTTTTTTCTTAGTAAGGCCAGACAAGAGTTTCTTAAATGGGTCTCCTACTCATCAATGCCCCGCTTTTCTTTACTGGGGATAGGTAATGGAGATATGGATGAACAGACTCCCAATTCTCTCCCGTGTTCAACCAGATAATGCCTGAGCAGTTTGATATCCTGCAATATTTCACTAGCCAAAATGGAAGGATAGACCATATTCAGTGGTTCTCTGCTTCCCTTCCTGCTCCTCTCCCTCTCCACTCACAATATTTCCTTTCAGTTTGTTTTGTCGTTGGTCTGAGTAGAAGTCTTACATAGAAAGGGAATCAGTCTCAGCATCCTAACCACACCAAGGCATTTATGATACATGCCACTCTGGGAGAATATAGGGGTAATGGATCACAGTTGCAGAGACGGGCAGGAGGACAAAGTTGGAGATTCAGCTTCTTTGGTCAGATGAGCCCTGGAAGTGGGCATCTTTGTACCTGCAACCTGGCGTGTTCCAGTTGTATGTTGACTCCAGCCAGGGCCAGCCCAATGTATAATCCATCCACCTCCTCTTGCTAATACTCTCCAAACCATGGAAACCTTGAGGACAGTCACTGGGAACAAATGCAGAAGGGTCTTATTGGTGGATCTCCAAGTGTGGAGGGTGTGAGAAGGGGTAGGTGGGCAGGGATTCTCACAAGCATGTTGGCCAGACTGCAAGGTAAATGTGCCCTAAAAGCACAAGCACCAGAAGGTAAAGGAATCCTAACTCATGATCTTTGAAGAACTGGGGTTAGCAATGCTGCAAGTGCACAAGATGAAGTCTATCAATCCAAACTCTAAAACAGTCATTAAAAACAGTAATATAAACATCAACCTCTGTCATTGTGGATAACTAAAGAATGCAGCAGCATCTTTTTTAGGAAGTGAAGCCATAAACCATTCCTGAATAATGTAAATAAGCATGAAACAAAATGTAAAGAAAAAGCATCATGACATTTGCTTTTATGATATGCAGGGATTTTGCATAGTTCATCTTATAATAAAAGCTTTTCCCATCACCTTAGCATTTCACCTCAGGGCAAATTCATAGATTTTTCTATGTATTGATTGTTTTTTATATCCTAAATGAGATTTAGGGAATAATAGCTATTTTTTATCTCTAGCTCTGTGTTTTGGAGTTCATTGTCTTGCCACTGTTCATTCCATTATTAGGCACTGAACTTGTTTTGTACTCCTTGTATACTTACGGGTATTTTACATCAAAAGGTATTTGATTTCTTTTGACATATTTTATCTGTTTGAAAGTTGGTTAAAAGGTTAGCAGAAAGCAACAGAATTGGTAAAAATCTACATAATACTTTTTGCGGATAAATAATGAGCGTTCCATGCAAGGAACTGAAACTACAGAAGAACGCTAATTATTCATCTTTCCAAATCCACATACTTTATGAAAAGTTGTATTGTCTTACTTTTCCCCCTTCCAGAGCTCTTTAATTATTCCTTCTCATGGACTAACCAGTAAAATGGACCTCCCTGTTTAAATATATGTGTGCATATGATTTGTGCTCATTTGCAACAAACTTTTGTATGAAAAGATTGTTCTCAACAGACAGTGCTGGTATAACTTTTAAGACAGTTTAAAACAGTAATATTTAACTATACTGGTTTTAATAATTTTCAGTTCTGTACATGAAATAATTTAGATTCCTGCAATTTTTGTCCAGAGAAACTCAGAAATGCTGCGTTCATTTGATTTCTCCAGTGAAGTTTCACCATTAAAAAGACTACTGAATTAATCTTGCTGAAGAAAGACTCCATCACCATCTTACTAGCTTCAGTGAAAAAAATGAACCACACTCTGCAGCTAGCTCTTTGTACTGGACTTTTAAATTTAAGAATGATTGGCAATTAGAGGAAATGACTGAGATTCATGTGGATGACATTGATAAGACCACCCAAATACCTAGATAGATTCTTTTTTCATTTTTCAGCTGCGTCCAGACAAGCGTGGCCGTGAGGTGCGTGGCCATGAGATATGTGGCCCCACGAACACATCTGCAGAGCCACTTACTGCACATTCAGGTGTTCTCCAGGCTGCAAGGTAGCAGCATGGCTTGAGGGGGGGGAACATCCTGGGGTAAAAAAAATCCACACAAAAAATGTGGGCCAGTGCACACAGAGACAGTGTAAAACTGGAGACTAGCCAACCAAAATCACACTCTGGATGCTGGCCAGGCTCTGAGCAGCAAGATCGCTGCAGCTCCAGCCTCAAGAGGCCCCCAGGATCTCAGGTAAGGCCGTTGGGGTTACCCCACCTGGGGTAACCTGCTGTGTGCCAGAAGGCACATGGCACAGGCATTCCCTAAGGACAACTTGCAGCAGCACAAGGTATGTCACTGCTTCTTGTACCCAGGGAAACAAATGTCCATGCTCATGTAGACGCAGCCTTCATGTGCAGAAGTATAACATAAGATTCAACATGTTCCTTCATACCATATTGTCCTATCCTGAACATATTAAACTGTTTCATGTCAATTTGTCAAGATTATTAGAGAGGATTCAGAATGAAGGAGAGGAGAACAGACAGACACTTTTGCAACTCACTTCCCTTATTTGTCTGCCTACTCTGTTTTAACACACACACAAAGAACACCACATGCATTCTTGTTATAACACACTCCATACAGATCCCATGCTCTTAAGAGGCTGATCCAAAGCCATTGCAAGGACTTTGGATCAGGTCCCCAGCTGAAAAACTGAAAGACCTTGCCCTGTGGTCTTCAGGCTGGTATAGGTGAAAATGCTACATAACTAGCCTCAGGCCAGCCCTCTAGTTGCAGGGCTGACCAGAAGCAATTTTGCTTCCTGTTGGCATCTACACGTATGTTACTGCTCAGTAAGTAATCCTGAGTAAATATGCTACCTGCAAATTATGTGTGTATATATTACACACACTAAATCATGCGTACATCATTAAATCATGAACATTAAATAAAATTAATTGTTTCCAAATTATTTCAGAGATTATTTTCATAAAATATTTCTACCCAAAGCATCTGGCAAACTATAAGAAAGGCTTCTTTTATCTATTAGTGGCATAAACAGCTTACTAGGGAGAACATCATTCAGTTTTCAGGTACTTTCTTGGGCATGTCTACTTAATATATAGTTCAGGCCATATTTCTTCCCTGATAATTCTTTCTTTTTCTATGATTCCTTAACTAGATTGGATAAAGTAACATGAATTCCCCTAACCCTAAATCTCTCTGTCTAAATGTGCAGCTCCCCTGATATCCTCTGTTATCTTGGTTACATTGCTAGCATGTTTTGCTTTTAACATTAGCCTAGTGTGTGAAACGAAGTGCTAAAACAAAAAAGGCAGCAGTCACTAGATGTCATCATTTGTAATGAAAAATGAATATCTTCTTAATCAGACTTATTCTTTCTCCTGGAAGAGCACATCACTCTATATCATGAAAATGAACAAGCAGATGTTTCCAAATATGCAGCAATGCACACTATGCATTTCAACTATCCTCCTAACCTCCTAACACACATTTTAACTATCTTTTTATTTGCAAAAAAATCCACTTCCAAAGCATTTTATAAAGTGGTTGGAAGAGATTTTAAAATTTAATAAAATGATTGAAATATTATAAATACTTACGAAGAAAAACCCAGTGTTTGAAAGACACAAAACAGTTAGTTATATCATTCCTAGACTTCTCACAAGTTTTTTTTTAGCTATATCCCTGAAGAGGAGTCAGGCAGAATGTCTAGAGAATAATTTGACACTGACTTCTAGAGTAGCCATTCAGTGGGTGCTAGATGATGAAAGAAACACAGCTCTTAGTATAAGAATCCTGTTGAAAACTTGTGGCAGCTTTAAAAACAAAACTGAGTAGAGCTTTCAAAATGGGAACAAAGCACATTATGAACCTGATACCCTCTCATTTTATATTTGAACTTTAATTCGTGATCCCACCCACAAAACAATTGCTAGTTGCTTTTCATTTTCAATCTCAGTGAAACTGAGAGAAGGGAAAGAGGGCAGTATGCAACCTGATGCACATTTATGTTCAGACAACAGAAATAACTGGGTAGCTTACAGGCAGCAGAGTGATGGCACAATCTGGTTATTGCAATCATCTGTGCTGAAGACAAATTCATTTATAATGTGTTTTATCTCTGTTATATGAGATTGTGGTTTCCTTTCGTTAATGGATTCTTTACTAGGTGTATAGTAGGCCTGTGCAAATAGGGAAGTATTCACTTCGGATTCAGATTTGAATTCGGCCAATTCGGAGGACAGTGATTTGATTTGGTGATTCGAATCACTGTCCCCATTTGATTTGGCCGAATCAGAATTGGAGATTCAGCGCTGATTCAGAGATCCGGATTGGCTGGGGAGAGTCAGGCACAGCTGGTCAGCTACAGGTTCTCCTGCGGCTCCTCCAGCTGTGCCTGGCTCTCCCCGGGCAGGGGGAATCATGGGAGAAGCCCCTATGGCTGTCCTGCCCAGCCTCCCAGCAATTAAAAAAAAAAAAAAGGCCCCACACTCACTGGCTGCAGCAGTGGGGATCAGGGCCTCTGTGCAGCATGGGTCAGCAGGGGGCAGTGGGGATTGCCCCCACCATTTAACACCCTCATGGCAGCTGCCCCATGGCATGGGTACAGCGTGGCTTGGCAGGGCGCCATGCACTGTCTGGGAGATGGGGCCACTGAGGCTGAGCGGTGCCAGGCTCCAGCTGACTGCTAGAACTGCCCTGGATCCCAGACAGTACGCAGTTCCCTGCGAAGCTGCACCTACGTGATGTGACAACTGCCGTGTGGGTGCCAAGCAGCGGGGGCAATGCCTGCTACCATCTGCTGCCCCACACTGTCGGGGGGGCTCTGCCATGAGCCCTCAGGCCCTGATCACCACTGCCAGAGCTGGTAAATACAGGGCTTTTTTTTTTTTTAAGTGCTGGGATGCTGGGGCCAGGCAGAAAAGGTGGCGCATCAGTAATGGGGCTGGGCAGGGGGGGAAATCAGGGAGTGGGGGCTGTGTGAGGCACTCTGCCACATAGCCCCAGAGCTCCCACAGCCCCTTTTACAGCCAGTGAGTACAGGGTGCTTTTTTTTATTCCCAGACTGCTGGGGTCAGGCTGCGAGGGTGGGGATTAGGTAGTGGGGGCTGCATGGGGCAGCTCTGCCACAAGCCCCCAGAGGCCTTGATTACTGCTGCCAGAGCCAGTAAGTGAGGGGCTTTTTTTTTGTATGTGCCAGGAGACTGGGGCTGGACAGGGCAGCCATGGGGGCTTCTCCTGCAGCTCCTCCAGCTGTGCCTTCCTCTGCCCCAATGGGGGGAGCTGTGGGAGAAGCCCTCATGGCTGCCCTGCCCAGCCCCAGCCCCTGCCCAGCCCAACCCAGCCAGTGCAGGAGCAGGGGGCATGACACAGGTGTGGCTCATTCCAGGTGGCAGCAGGGCATAGCCCCACTCCCAGTGCTACCATGCCTACATCAGCACTGGGAGCAGGGGCTTTTGCCTGCCGCCACTTGACAGCCGGTGCAGGGTGGGTGCAGGGTGCCAGCATGGCAGCACTAGGAGTGGCAGCTACACCTTGCTGCCACTTGCTCCCTTCCACCTGGGGTGAGCCACACCTGCATGCCACCCCCCCACCCCAGCCCTGTCTGGGCAAGTGACAGTAGGGCATAGCCCCTGCTCCCAGCACTGCCATGCCCACATCCCATGCCCCACCAGCCCCCTCCCTGACTAATGCGTCCCCTCACCCCAGCTGGGCAGCTTGTCCCAACCCTAGCCCCAATTCCTCACTCCCCCACGCCCCTTCCTTCCCC
>NW_017728907.1:4336932-4367804 GCF_001723895.1 Crocodylus porosus | reverse complement strand
CCCTTCCCCCAACCCCAACAGATTTACCAGCTGGAGGCAGCTGTATCAGCTGCCTGTTTAGTCTATGACCACATCTCCAAAGCTGAATCTTTTCCAAAGCTTTTCTAAATAGATCTGGATGCCTCAAATTAATTCAGAGCTTTAATTGGTCTCCCAATTCAATTCAGATTCAGAGATTCGGTCCCCGAATCGGGCTGAATCTCCTCCAAATCAAATTAGCTACCAAAGCTTCACACAGCCCTAGTGTATAAACACTTGTAAATGCTGTGCACCAAAAACACAAAATAACTACTATAAATCAAGTCTTACCTTAAAAAAACTGCAGGGAGAACAAAACTGAAAGTGGAAATGGACCTGACCTTAAAATTTTCCTATGGATTTTACATTTTCCAAAATCTCTGGAGTCTTTAATTCCATGATTTTAGTAAAAGCTGTTACACTGATGTGTGCCAGCTGTGAAATTAGATTAAGACCTGTGTTCAACTTCAACTAGCATGATGTCCTTCTGCTTCTCAGGGATAAAAAGACATCATGAGACACAAGACACTGAGGCTACAAACAGACATCACATTTGTCCTGAGATAAACCATTTTGCCCTGGGACATTGTTTCCACCCCAGTAGCAATCATCCCCCTGGAGGCACAGAGCAATTTCGCACCGCCTGGGCTAGCAGTCAGGGTCCAAATCTGCTTTCACGTCCCTGCATGTGTAGATGCCTGCCCAAGAGCATTTACTCATGAGTAGTTTACTCACAATGCATGTGTAGACACGCCCACAAAAAACAAGGTAGAGGGTTTTCTAGTACATATAGATTAATTCTGCACATAAGAATATTTCACATGTCTACAAAAGTTAATAGTAAAATGAATAGAATCTATATATTTACATTCAGATTAAAAGACCACATTATTTTAGAAGTCATGAAATATTCTCTATGCATTCTCAGATTTGAATCAATGAAGAGGCAAATGAAACCAATGATCTGCATTTGTTTATATTTTTATCTAATACTGATTGATTATGCTGCTGTTATTTTCCTTGTTTCCATATGATTTTTACCTTCTACACCTCAGAATCTTAAAGTTTTTAAACATGAAGACAAACACATAAATACCATTTGTAGAACTTTCTTCAGAGCCATTTGGAGAATTCCAATTATTAGCATGTTTCTACTGAAAGAAAACATCCCATTTTGGGTCTCTAGCTTTAGACATTTTAGGTATATAACTTGGATGAAAAGGAATATAATCTCTTACCACATGCACATACCAGTTATACACACCCCCGCTCAAGGAAATATGTTGTCTTCTTTTACAACTATTCATCTTATCTCCTATCTTTTGAAGAAATATTTCCTAGATTTTAATTGAATTTTCAGAAGCAAGAAAGTCTTTTCTTGTTGTGGTGCTTGCTCCATGTTGGAGATTAGGCTTTTATTTAAAGGGGATGACCCAATATATTCAGTTCAGCTGCTAGATTGACTGTCACTAAGTTGTCAACTGTTTGTTATGAATAGTATACAGAAGGAGAACAAGTTGACCTTAAACTCACTAAATGTTTTATGAATGCAACCCATTTCCAGAAAAATATTAATATGTTTTCCAGATTTGCTCTTTCTGATTTCCTTAAAGCTGTTCTCAGTAACAAATGCCTTTCATCTTATTGAGGTGCTTGTTGCCTTGAATGCTAAGAAGAGAACAACATTTTAATGATAAATTTAATGCTTACAGATTGCAAAGGATTGTTTATATTGTAGACGGTGGGTGCATCTATATGAGATGCTTTAAACTGTGCAGTTGCATAGTTTACTGCACATTAAGCATTCACACCACCATGTATGCATGCTTACCACACAGTAAACATTGCTACTCACAAGTAAATTCACTGCCTGCCAACACAAGTAGAAAATGTACTCTTGATTACTTACACCGCAGTAACCCTTGCATAGATATTAACTAGGATCAGATTTGATCCCAGTCAGCCCTGCTAATAAAGGGCCAGCCTAATCTCAGTCCCACGACTGGGAACCTATCCTGCCCCAGGGCTGAGCCACCTCTCTAGCAGCCCCAGCCACAGGCCCTTTAAAAGCCTGCAGGCATTTTGATCCCTCAGGCACGACAGCAGGGAGCCTAGAGGGGAGGGACTCTTGGCCTCTGCTGCCCCTGCACAGGACACAGGCTACCTGTGCCAGCCTGCCTGTACCCCAGCATGACTGCCTGGCACCACAGTGCTGCTCACCTGCCAGGCCCTTACCATCCAGCTCTGCAGGGTACTGCAGGCTCTTTCCAGGCCTGCCAGCCCATGGGCCCAGCTGCAGCCAGCTCCTGGCTGCTGAGGCCAGCACCAGCTGCCCTCAGCCAATCCCCAGCATGCTACCCAGAGCCTGCAGGTGCTGTGGGGCATTGCCTCACCATGCAGCTCCCAGTCCCATACTATGCCCCTGCACTGGGCACTGCAAGTAGCTGCCCAGACCCAACAGCACAGGGATAACTGTGTGGAGGCTTGGAGAGCTGGTATGGGAGCCCTCATGTCCTCATTGCTGATGGTATTCACTTCCACCCACAGCCCCAAATTGTTGCAGGAAGAAGCTGGTGATCTTGTGGCACTGTGGGGTGAGGCAGAGGTGCAGCAGCAGTTGGTGTGGGGTGGGTGCTCCAATGGCAAAGTCTATGATGGGTTATCAGGCCAGAGGTAGGAGTGTGGTCAAAACTGGTCAGCATAGTAATGCCACATAAAGGTCAAGGCCTTGTAGGCACAGTGGATCACCATCATTGACCACAATCGTCAGTCAGGGAGTGCAAGCAAGACCATACCCTTTATGCAGCAGCTGTCAGCCATCCTTGTGCCCCAGGACCCAGTACACAGCCATGCTGTGTACAGCAGCACAGGAACCTGCTCAAGCCCCCTCTCTCACCTTGAACCCACAGTCATCTGTCATAAGGGGAGGACCCCTCAGGTTGCCAGCTGCCCATCCCAACGAGCTTCCCAACTGCAGCCTCCACCAGCAGCTCAGGGAGCCTGGGCCAGCACCTGCCCTGACAGCTCCACAGCCTCAGCCCTAGCAACAAGGTGTGGCTGGCCATGTCACTGCCAGCCACCAGCAGTGCCAGCTTCTCCTCAGGAGGGCCCTGGCCAGGTGCCCACACGCTACACTGCCACCTGAGGACACTGCTGGGATCCTCATGCCATTGCCACCAGCTGCGACTGACCAGGGTTGCTGGGCATACCAGCCCTACCCACATGGTAAAGCCTGAAGTGAGAGGAGGGCCCCCCTGCCCCTGCACCCATTCCCCCCTTCGTGGCCCCCCACTCCCTGCCTGGCCCAGCTGCCTTGTTCCCCCACCACAGCAGACAGAGAGGCAGGAAACAGTGTAAAACTTTATTGAGCAACTGTGCCCCCACAGCTAGGTAGGCACAGGCCTCTCACATGCAAAGAAATGTGTTGATGCCAGCGGCAATATCCTCCTTGGCTCCAGGAGGCAGGAACTGGTAGTGCAGCCACAGGTAACCCTCCAGGTGGTGGCACAGGTGACAGGGCAAACGGGGCTTGCCCTCCTGCCCCTGCCCTGTACTGTTGAAGTCCCATGCCAGATCCACAGGTGCACCTGGGGTCCCATGCCAGATCCACAGGTGCACCTGGGGCACCATGGTAACTGATCATCATCATCAGGATCTAATGGGTTGGGCACCCCTCAGGCCACACAAACAGCTTCCTGCACAGTGCCCAGGATATACGCAGCAGGGTCATGCTCAGGGTGCAGGACTGGTGGCAGGGGGGAACAGCCCTGAGGAGCCTCTCTGGTGAGGCCCTCTGTGGGGCAGGAAAGGGCACAAGAAGCTCCACATCCTAGTCATCCAGGAGCTCTGAGCCCCCCAAGCCCAGGGTCTGTGGGCTATATGGCAGCACAGACAACAGGATGGCTTGCAGGAGGAGAAGGGGAGGCAGTGAGGTCTATAACTACGGCAGCAGGTGCTGCAGGAGCCAGGCCTGTCCCAGCCTAGGAATGGGGTGAGGGAGGCAAGCTGCCCACAGCCAGCACCTAGTACCCCACTGGCCCCAGCAGAGCGACCAAGGATGGGGGTCTCAGCCAGCAGGTCTCTGGGTCCAGGCCTACCTGGCTGACTCAACATGGTCCCTGGACACCCATGCATACCTAACCCCAGGTACAAAGCATCTTATCTCGGAAATGTAGCAAATTCTCACAAACACTTTCTTTTTCATGGCTTTCCCAGTCCTACAGCCACACATGGGTAAGAGACCACCCTTGGCAGTCAGAATGCAGTCTCAGGGTCACCGCCACCCACAACTGGGGCCTTGGTCATGCACCAGCTCCACAGGAGGATTACCCAGGATTGGACCCTCCTCCTGGACCAGTTGGTTATGGCCATGGAGGACCAGCAGGCAAACATATGGATGTGGCAAGCAAAGGATGTTGCCTGGCAGGACAGGAGGCAGGCAGAGGATGTCATCCATGAGGATGCATGGGACCATCGTGAGGACGTATGAGACCAGAAAGACTGGGAGTTCAGGGTTCAACTCTTGGTCCTGGAGCATAAGTGCACGAAGGCCCCACAGGAGCAGGGAGCAGTCATGGCCAGGGCAATGCAGGTCACAAAGGAGGACCACCGGGTACTGGACAACATCCTGGCCTTGGTAATCACTTTCATGCCACCTGCTGCCTTTCTCACAACCTTAGCCCTGCCTGCCTCCTGGCAGCCACTCACCACCCAGCAGCAGACCCCTCATGGGCTTCCACCAGCTTCCACCAGCCAGGAACCCCTGCCCCAGCCCCCATCCTGGGCCCCTGCCACCCAGTACCCCCACCTGGGCCCAGACCCACTGCTCACCCCAGCTCCACTTGGACATGGAGCAGGAATTGCCTGCATCATGGGCAGGACCATGCATCAGCCCTGCTGGCCCTGGCCATGAGCTGCCAGAGCAGGAGCTGCCCACACCAGGGGACCAGCAGCCACCGCCACCTCTGGAAGAGTCCCCCACCCACTGGACCTACTGAAGCATACACACCTGTGAGGTAACAGCCAGAGGCTGTGGTGCTGGCTACCTGTCCCAGGACTCTGCTCCCTAGGTGCCTCCAGCAGGGTACATGAACACATCACATTGTAAATAGGTTGCATGGGAGAGAGGGCGTTTTTTGTTGTTGGGTGGGGTGGCTGGTGGAGGGGCTCTGGTGTTGAGGAGGGAATGGGGAGAGAAGGTCTGTTTCTTGTGAGAGCAATAAAGTGTTTTTCTGAGAACTGTCTGAAGTGAGCATGATGCTGGGGTCAGGTGGTGCAGCGGGGGTCTGTGGGTGGCTGTCCAAGTGGGCTACAATGGGGAATGCAGGAGGAGGTAGTCAGCCACTGCCTCTCATAAGCAGTGCCTTGCCCCCAAGGGTGGGTGCATGGCTTGCCCGGCACCTTGGCAGGGGAGTCCCACTGCTCTTGCTGCCACCGCAGGTGGTGCTCCCACTTCCAGGCGTCTTCCGAACACCACACCTCCTCAGACCAGGCCTCATGAAAGAGCTTCCCCCAGGCCTCTCAGATGTTATGGAGCACACAGTCTGTGACAATAACTCAGGGGATGTTATCCTTAGCACTGGTTGAAGTGGGCCTGGCAGCAGTCTAGCTGACTAGAGTAGGGCTGCATGAGCCAGGACAGGAGCATGCGGGATCCCCAGTAAGGAGGGGTGGGATCACCACAGCACCAAGCTGCAGGTCTGGCACCCCAAACATGAAGCAGTTGAGCCCTGCCACCACGACCAGGGATTCATGCACATTTCATTGATTTCATCGACATTTGGGCTGGAAGGGACCCCGGAGGATGATCAAGTCCAGCCCCCATTCCGCAGAGGCAGGAAGTCAGCAGGGATCATAGGATCCCAGCAAGATAAGCATCCAAATATGTTTTGAAGGCATTCAAAGTGGGTGCTTTAACCGCCTCAAGTGGCAATCTGTTCCAAACCCTGGGGTCTCGGACAGTGAAGAAGTTCTTTCTTATGTCCAGCCTGAACCGGCCACAGTGGAGTTTGTGACTGTTCGATCTTGTCATCCCTTGTCATCACATGGAGCACCATGTGCCTTAGCACATCTTGAAGGGTACAGCACATCTTCAGGACATCCTTCCTGGCTCTGGCCTTGCCCATGCCAAAGAGGTGGCCCATGTAGCAGAGTCTGGTGGACGTGGCCAGCTTGAGCAGGCCAATGGCCAGCTGGGTGTCCACAAGGAGGGACAGCTGCATGTTGGTGTCCTGCCACTCCAGGTGTGGGAAGAGTTGCTCCAGGAGGTTCTGGAAGATGGCCTGGGTAATCCAGAATGCCTCCAGCTAGTGCTCATTGTCCCAGGTGTGCTGGATGATGTGCAGCCACCAGTCCTGGCTGGCCCAGCAGGTCCAGAGGTGGTGGGGCTGGAGGGGCAGGAGGGTAAGATCAGTCCTGGTAGTGACATCCTGGAGCGCATCATTGGTATCCCTACTGGGGTCTAGCTAACAGGACAGGGCCCAGGCAGCAGATGCACAGCAGTGGCAGCCCTGGGATGGTGCAGTGAAGCCAGGCAGGTGGTCACTGCATGTGGGGGAACCAACAGGGCCCAGACAGCCATGGGCCAGCTAGCATCCAGTGTGGTCAGCCAGCAATGCCAGCATGACAGCTAGCAAGATCCCACGGCACTAGGATCATTGGTGGTTATGGCCAGGGGCAGGGGCTGGAGCAGCCATGGCTCAGGGAGGCACAGGCTGCAACAGGAGACCTGCCGTGTACTGCCCCCATGCTTTGCATGTTGCTCCTGACCAGAAACACAGTTGCTCAAGGAGCAAGGTATGGGGTTGGTGTTTAAAGATGCCAGAGCCTCCAACTCCCTCTGGTGGTGGCAGCAGTCCATTGCAGGACCCCAGGAAGCAGGAGCACTTTGCTGCTGGGAACAGCAAGTCTGCTCCCACATTACTGCATGTGTAGATACCTGCCCAAGAGCATTGACTTGAGAGTAATTTTGCTCACAAGTCAACTGGTCCCACATCAAATTCATGTGTAGACACACCTTGTATTCTTGTTTTTAGCCAAAGGCTATGTTTAATGTTGTAGCGGTAATGCTAACAGTTTTGCTTCCTCAGGCTTATAGAATCCTGTCTTACAATTCTCCTGTACAAGAACAACTTATTTTGGTAACTTCTTTTTTGTGATTGGTCTTTCTATTTGTGATCAAAGATGGACTGAGTAAGGCTTAAATGGATTAAGCTCTGGTGACTTTGATCCATATAGCACACACTAATATCTGGGCTCTTTTCCTCAGACTGTAAGAATGAAAGCCAAAGTGGTGGAAAGCATGTAATGCTCATGCCTGTGCCAAAAGGTGCTGCAGCAATGGACTAGAAGTAAACAGGTATGGGGCATTTGATAATATAGTACACAGCTCAGAAAATATAACCCATAAAGTAATCCTATAAATGAAATTAATTTAAGACGCTTGTGCTCAGCTCTGGGTTTTTGAGTTGAAGATAGCATTCTGTTTACTGTGGTATAGAATATACTGGTTCTTTTTCAAATACATAGACAAGCTACTTTCAGTTCTTTCAGAAGTAGCAGACAAAGTGCTTTCCAGATAATATACAGTTTTAAATGTTTTTTGAAAGCCCTTTGGATTACAGAATTCATAGCAAGAGCTTCTGCTACATTAAGAACACAATAAGATTTAATAAGAAGGATGCACTTCAGTTCCTAGATCCCTTGTTTTCTACTTTATTTTATAAATCATAATACTTATCTCTTCATACTTAAAAACCTTTATTGATCTCCTCTATCCCAAAGAAGGTTCTCTTGATCTGGATCGAACCTGTCTCTGTCAGTAAGTTTTTTTTCAGGAGACAGTTCTATTTAAAATGTTTCACAGGCCATCTAGTTATTTGTTCATTTGTTAGGAATGGTGAAAGAAACTATAATAGACAAGCAGTCTCAGCTGGCTACTGGATGTAAAACTAGGTCTAGTAATATTACAAGGAAGGACTATGTATGTTGTGCACTATGGAAAATAGTTTTATGATACATCTTGACCCAAGACTTATTAAAAAATCTATTTCCTATTTTAATTGAAATTCAAACTACCCTTTGGAATTTCAGCTGAGATATTTTTACTATAATATTAGCTTCAATGCTGTAAATGAGAAATAGAGTATCTTTGCTTACAATATGGTATATTTTGCAGCTATCAATTTAATATCAGAAACTGAATTTTTTAATTGAATGTAAACAGAAATATATTTTCTTTCAGCATAAATCTCACATCAGCTACACCGTATTTTCTTGTTAATCCTGGAGGAGTACACAGGCTCTGTTTATAGTCTTGGTAAACTCTATCTAGAAAGAAGCAGTTCAATCCTTGAGTTTGCATTTTTAAACACTTCACTTTAAGAACAGCTTACTATGGACACGACTGAACACAAATATCAGGTAAGGAATGTGTTGCAAGTGCTATCTGGACAGCCCTTGTGTCATTTGTAATATCAAAGATCACTGATGTCAATGAAAGAGGCAGTTGGGGTTTGCATCCTGCATTAGACATGGTGAGAAGAAACCTGAGACCTGTTCCTTTTCTTCTGACACACTTACAAGACAAACACATGCTCCCTTAAAAATAACACTTCTCTGCTCTGATATGGTTCCTCCCATATGTCTGGCTTAAAAATGTGCATCAGTTCATAGTGTTATGCTTGTTAAGATATAATATTACTACTCTGCAATGAGCCCTTTCAGAAAACACTGGAGGAAAACTAGCTCCTGTTGTGTTGAAGAGAGAGCTCCTTCAAAATTTGTGTCCAAGCAAAGGAACCTCTCATTGCAGAATTAAATTTTTGTCTTGCACTGTTTTTATTCTTCTCTTGTTATTTTCTTGAGTAATGCTGCTTTCACCTTTGATAAGCCAAAGTTACAAAATTGACAGAGGTGGCTGAAAGCAATATTGCATTTTCCGTTCTCTGCACAGTAATTTGAGCATCACAGAGCACTCAGTCACATTTTAGCACCTCATTTTGGGGAATATTTTTAATTATAATTTGCTACAATTATTTTGAGTATGCTGCTAATATGGAAAGAAAAAGCAGGCTGCCTGAGTATTAGACCTTATTTTGCTCTTGGTTTATTCCTACATTAAAATATGGTGGTGATCCAGTGGTGTCCCCTAGGGATCAGTGCTTAGGCCCGTGCTTTTTTAATATCTTTAGCAATGACCTGGCTGAGGGAGTGAAAAGCACAATGATTAAATTTGCAGATGATACCAAGCTATGGAAACAAGTGGGCACATCTGAGGACAGGACAAAGATCCCAGATGAACTTGACAGGCTGGTCCTATGGCCTGAACACAGTCAGATGAGGTTCAACAGGTTCAAGTGCGAGGTCCTTTATCTGTGATGGATGAACCCTCACCATACCTTTACAATGGGTGGTGTTCCAATGGCTGGCACTGCATCCGAAAGGGACCTGAGGGTGGCAATTCACCAGAGGATGAATATGAGCCACCAGTGTGATGAAGTTGCCAACAGTGCAAATAGAACTTTGGTGTGCATCAGCAGATGTGCCACCAACAGACCCAGAGAGGTGTTTCTCCCCCTCTATTTGGCTTTAGAGAGGCCACAGCTGGAGTACTGTGTCCAGTTCTGGGCACCACACTTCAAAAAGGATGTGGACAAGCTCAAAAGGGTGCAGAGAAGGACCACCCACATGATCAAGGGCCTGGGGGGGATAGGCCTTATGAGGAGAGACTTTGGGATCTGGGTTTGTTCAGTCCGAGTAAAGGAAGGCTGAGGCTTGACTTGACAGACACCTACAAATATGTCAAGGGAGAACACCAGGATCCTGAAGAGCAACTTTTCAGAAAAGCACACCCTGGGAGGACAAGGACCAATGGGCACAAGCTAGGCAGGGAAAAGTTTAGGCTAAACCAGTGGTCTCCAAAGTGGGGTGCTTGCACCCCAGGGGGTGCGTGAGACGATCCCAAGAAAATATTAAAACTTGTATTTTTATTTATTTTTATCTAAAAAAATAAGAAAGAAATTAAGCTTTACTAATATTTAATATACACATTGACACTGGCGCCCTCAGTCCGTATGTCGGACGGTCACATGTCACGTACGGTACGTGAGGTGTCCTGAGGGAAGAAGTGTTCATTCTTGTATGACGTAATGCATCTTGTACAAGCGTATTGCGACGTATTGCATTTTACGTGCGCCCGGTTAAGTGGAATTACAGATTATATTATCTAGTTTTAACTAAACTAACCCTCACAAAATGGACAAGTGGCTTAAAAAGATTCCTGCAAAGAAACCGTGGTTGAAGATAATACTAATAATGAGAGCACAAGTGAACAACAAGAAAATGGCAGAGCTGACACTTCTCCTACTCCTAGTATGAACTCTTTGTCAGCCACATTACAAGGTAAAAACAATGACGATTTAATTTCTATTTTTTGTGCATATTTTATAATGTACATAATATATTAGTACAGTAGTACATGTATATAATTTATAAATAAATAAATATACATATATTGTGGGGGTGTGCTCAAAAATTTTTTACTGATGGGGTGCGCAATCAAAAAAGTTTGGAGACCACTGGGCTAGACATACAGAAAAACTTCTTTTCTGTACAGGTAGCCAACATCTGGAACACACTTCCAGCAGAGGTGTTGCAGTCACCATTCTTGATGGTGTTCAAGGGAAGGCTAGACAAGTACTTCACTGAGTTCATCTGAGCTCATTACCTCCTGCCCCTGGCAGGGGACTGGACTTGATGATCTTACAGGTTTCTTCTGGTCCTTCTTTCTATGATTCTATGAATGGCATTTGTTAACACAAGTTTCTCATATGTTGCTTCACAAGACTAACATTATAGACTTTAATTGTAAGTGGACAGTTAGCCTGTGGAAATGATATTGTTGTGGGGTTTTCCTGGTCTTAGTTTTTACCCATATCTTAATAAAGTAATTCACATGTGTTACAGATTTATTTTCTTTTCCATTAAAAATTGTACATTAAATGATGAGTATAAATTAGGTCTGTCAGTTAATCAGTTAACTTATGCGATTAACGCAAAAACAAATTGTGTTCATAGAATCATAGAAGTAGGGTTGGAAGGGACCTTGTAGATCTTCCAGTCCGACCCCCTGCCTGGGCAGGAGAAAAACTGGGCTCAAATGACTCCAGCCAGGTCCCACAGTCTCTCATTGTAGGGTCTGCCCTGTTGTCCCCGGATCATGCAAGTGGCCCTCCTCTGGACCCTCTCCCTGTTGTCCACATCCCTCCTGAAATGGGCCGCACAGAACTGGACACAGTACTCTAGCTGTGTTAATTTCTTTAATCACGTTAATCACACACATCAGAAAATTTGAGGTTTTCCCAATTGGGGAAAATTTGGACCAGCTCCAAACCAGCCAGTACCCATGTGCAGAGCCCCAACCCCAGCTTACCCCATGCCTGCTCCAGACACACCTGCCAATGTTGAGCAGCAGCAGCAGCCAGGCAGAAACTTCTACTCGGCATGAAGGAAAAGCAAGCCCCCGCACTGCTGGGCCCTTCTTACTGCAGCTGCACAGAGCCCATGCCTGGGATGCTCCTCTTTGCTGCTGTCACAGCTGCCTCCAAGGCCCCACAGTAGGGCAGTGTTGGAAGTGCAGAGGAGCAGTAGGGCAGCCTGGGCACAGGATGTGAATGGCTGCAGCAAGAAATACCCAGCAGCAGTGATGGGGATGGGCTACTTTTCCTTCACACTGAGCAGCAGCTTCTGCCTGGCTACTGCCACTGCTTACCATGGGGAAATGAGTCTGTAGCAGGCATGGGGTGTGCAGGGGTTGGGGCTGTTCACATGGTTCCAGCTGGTCCAAGTCCAGGGTGGGCCTGGTTCGAGCTGGGGTTGGGGCTGGGAATGTACACTGTTAGTGAGGGGCAGGAGGGGGTGCACGGGCTGTTGGATGGGGGGGGTGCTGACTATTGTTTAACTGTGCAATTAAAATTGTGATTAATTGCAACTATTTTTTTTAATCTCACAATTAATTGTGATTATTTTTTTTACTCTCTTGTCAGCCCTAGTATAAATAATGCAAGATGCTACTGTATCTGTATTGCAACATACATGAGCTTCTTATGTGTGGGACTGAAGTTGAAAGAATAATAAAAGACTGAAGTGCTAAGAAGAATAATTCCATAACAGTAGGTAAAAATGATAATCCATCGTATTTCATGGGAATAAAGAAACCTTTTACAGCTCTCTGTTGCCTGGCTTTTATGAATGAGCAAGTCATTTTCCATCCTGCTTCAGGGATCAGGAGTCCCAGCATTGCCCAGGAGGTTAACCAGCTTGGAGATTCCATCCACTGAATTACCATTCAGCCTTAGCACCCTAGGGACAGGATCAATGTCATTTTGGCTGTTGTTGTGAATGTTTCAAAGAGTTAGCACTTAATGATACATTAGCTCTTCTTTACTATTTTTCCATTAAAAATGTCTGAAGTAATGTGATTCAAAGTGCCTAGGGTGTGCTACACACTTAAGTTTGGGGAAATAAAATATCAGTATGGACTTTATTTTCACATGGGGAAGTTTGTCTCAGGTGTAGTTCTTCAGCTATTTTTTTAATATAGTTTTAATCAGTTTCACTTCCTGCCCCCAGCCTTACCCTTCCCCCACAAATTAATATATGTGGTTTTGGCCCACATCTTAGGCCAGAATTTCAGCCATTTCATATACATTGATTTACAGTAGCTGAAGATATGGCCTAAGCCCATTGTTTCAATCCTTACTGAACCAAGACTCACATTTGATCAGTTTTACCTGAGTATGAATTGCAAGTTAGGTTCTCTAAATCAACTAACCCAAGCATTTCTGGATCAAAATTCCATTTCCTATGAATGTTACATTACTGATAGTTACTTCTTGATGTGTTTTATTTTGAAATGTTATTAAAATAAACTCATAAATAACATAAGGTGTGAAAGAGACCAAATAGATTTATCCCAAATATATCTGAAATAAATGCTATGCTGTAACCTGATATTAGCAAATGCATGCTTCACATATTTAATTTCAAACCGCCCTAGATCCCTTAGACACCTACAGCAGTGCACTAGTTCTCAGCACCCAAGTAGTGTGGGATTATTCCTCTGAGATCACTCATATGAGGACTCATCCAAGAAATCTTTACAGGAATAACTTCAATTGAACTAATGTCTTGAGTAAGGAATAGGTAGCTAAGCAGACTTGCAGGAGTGAGCTGAAGGGGGCTTTGTGTCCCAGTAGGGCTGACTATACATGTATCAGTTCTTTCAATTTTGTGCAGACTTCAACGTCAGAGACATAATGGGCAGTGTTTGTGCTTTGGGCAAATCCTGTGGGACAGGAGGGGCTGGCAGGGAGAAGCTGCTGAGTGCCGGAAGGGAGATGGTTCTGAGAGCAAGGCTGGGTGCAAAGGGATCTTACCTATACGAGGGACTCAAAAACAGCCACAGCATGATCTTTCAGACCCAGTTATTGCTCCTACAGCCACAGCACACTGTCCATGCACCCAGCTGCTGGTGCAAGAGCAATGCCATGGGGTTGCTTCTGCTGTTGGGGCATTGGCTATGCAGGCATAAGGCATAATTCTGGTGCCCCTACTAAGTCAGCACCTGAGGCTGGTGCCCAGCTTGCCCATGCCAAATTATACTACTGTAAAGAAATCATAAATGATAAACCTATCAAGTTTTAAGAATAGAAAATAAAAATAGATTTACCTAGACAAGATTGAAGAATAGAAACTAACTAGTGGCTTGAAGTAACCAGGAAGGAGTTTCCGATAGTAAAAGAGAAAAATGAATGAGTACCAGCAAATCCCTCCAGCTACAGGAAAAAGACGACCCCAAGATTGGAAAGAACTGATTAAGAGGACTGAAAATCCATAGTGAATTTGGAAAATTTGAAAAGCCTTTTATATGCTTAAACATTGAAACTTATCAAATGAAAATCCCAAGGTTGAAGACAGAAGTCAGTTGGGCTGCCTATACATGTGCTTGTGGGTTTATCTAAAGCTCATTCAACAAGGTTTAGATAAAGTGTCCCTGTGGCCATTTTGAAACACGCAGGGGCTTAATATACGTGATCCTAAGGCGACACAGGAGTGTTCTAATTAAAATGCATTCTAATTAGAATGCGAATAAGCATATCTATAGGAACCCTTGGCGTCTTTGGTTAATATCCTAATTCCTTTCCTCTGCATAAACATTGTAAATGACCTGTTCAAGCAAGTCCTCCTATATTTGAATCCACATAGTCTCTAAAAAGTATATCCAATCTTGTATCTGAAATCCATAACCAAAATTCATCTTTAGAAGAAATCTTAAAATGTTATAAAACAGATTTACACAGACTCTTAAAAATGGAGTGAAATTTTGACAACCTGATTACCAGGGATCCTGGTTTTCTCTGATGAAAAAAAATCCCTATTTTTCTGATTTAAAAAATAACCCAAAAACCACATTTTTCCATGATTAAAATGAAACACCACTAATATAGATAAACGTATATTAGTGGTGTTTCATTTTAATCACAGGAAAATGTGGATTTTGGACGGGGGGTGTTAATCAGAATATTTCGGATTTTTTTTTTATCAGAGAAAACCAGGATCCCTGCTGATTACATATGTATTCTTTGTATTTATTTGAAAGTAAAAATAAGTATCCTACCCAATGGGTACTCATCAAGGGGAGCATGTGGACTCAGATGCTTCTCTCCCCCAATTTAGGGTTGAAAGAGGTAAATTATTCCATATTACTATCTTAATCTATTTCCCTTGTTTGTTTCCATCAAAAATAAAAATTAGAAATACATGTGTTTGAAGAAAGCTTACAGAGTTGGAGAGACAATGGGTTACAGAGAATTTTTTAAAAAATGTTATTTTCTATTTTTCAGCGATAAATGCCATGATAAAGAGGACATTTGTTTTCATTTCTCAGACATGTCCTCTATCTAACATTGTGAGTCTTCAGTAAACATTAGCCCTGATATGGCAGGCAGCTATTCAACCTCTAATTATGTAAGTACAAACACCTTTGGTTAGTTTTTGTAATACCAAGCAACAGAAATACAAATGACAAGAAAGTGAAAAAGTGAATTTTGCTACAAAAAAATGCAGGGATGGGTAAGGGGAATTTTAAAGCAGAAAATATTTAAAATCAACAAAATATATTTAATGTCATTTTAAAAAATACACATGCTAGCAAGACTGTGGAAATGAATAGAGATATGAAGTGCTTTTTCTTTTTCTTTTAGTTTTCTCTGTTGATTTTAGTTCATTCAAATACTTTACAAATAGTAGGAGAAAATCTCTTTAGTCACTGTTTCTATGCTCCTATGCTTCCAACTATGATCTGAGAGAGCATCTTGTTCATACCTATGCATCTGCAAAAGGTAATTTCCAATGAAACAGGAATGAGTCTTAGCATTTTTGTCATTCCTTGGTTTAGAAAAAGCAGAGGGGGAAAATAAAATACTTCTTAAGAAAAAAACTGGTAACTTGTTACATCCTTCTTTTCCCTTCAAGTCACATTTAAGGATAGCTGACTATTCACCCACACCAGGTGCAACAAGAACAATCACAACCAACAGAGGGTCCACTGCTTCCTAAAATGGCTATCCACTAACACTGAGAGTATGTGCACATGTTCACGGGGCCGGATCTATGATCACACAGCTTTAAGTCACCCTCATGATCATCAATTATATTACACTTGTGCAGGTGTTTGCTAGTGCTGGGAGCCATGCTAGGAACCCATTCTATGTAACTTGCAGTGGGGGGGAGGACAGATGGGATCAATAGAGTTTAGTAGGTCTATGGGGCAGGGATTGGTGTGTCCAGGGAGGACTTGGTGGGATTGGTGGGTCTAGGGGGGAGATGATGGGTCCCTGAGTGGGTAGATTGTCCATCCAGGGTGGGGAGTCAGGAGGCTAAAAACAGCCCAATCAGGTGGCAGGGTAGAAAGAGCACAGCCCTGGAGCTGGGACAAGCAGCTGGACTTTCCCAGGCCTGAGGCTGTTCGCTGTACATGTACAAGCATGCAGTACATCAAACTAATGTGTTCCTGATCTAACTTAGCTCATTTCCTTGGAAAGGCTAAATTAGATTGGGCTAGCCATTTTTGCACAATCTGACCTCCCAAACATCTGTACAGCTAGGAACTTTGATCAACCTAACACTAGTTTGATTGATTTAAGTGTATTGTCTGCATGTACCCTGATGCATTTTGCAGGATTGTGCTTGTATCATCATCAGGACTTCTGTGAGCCACAAGGGTTGAATGTTGAGCTGCAGAGATTAGTCTTTGCCCCTTCAAGTTCTTATTCTTTCTTCACTGCAACAGAGTGCTCAATTCACAACAAAAGAAACTTACTAGCAACATAACATGAAAATATTGCACTGCATGGAAAACTCAACTATTTATTTTAGTGTAGATATCCTGCATTAACCAGTTAATTAACCACCTGAAGCAGTTTAACTGTGCAAGGCTTAAAATTTAAAGAAGCTTGGCTCCATCTTCTGTGCAGTCACAGCATAAGACTTCAAAAACTCTTTATGTTGTAATCAATCAGACTCAGCAGGAGACTTCCACCAATGGCACTCCAGCTGTCTCCTCTCTTATTTCATCTGTTTTAGGTCACCAATAAACCATAATGGCTTGTAAAGATGAAACCAGTGAATAATGACAAGTCTCTACATATGCACACAATGAGATATTTTGACAAGTAAATTTTGATTTGAAGGGATGTCTGTTTAAATTTTAGATTGGAGGATTTTTTTATTATTATTTTGGTTAGTTAGTTGGCAGGGTTTAGTTAGTTCCATCATGTTTTTGACATTCATGTAAATTAAGCATTTTTTCCAGGTGTTTTTTCCAATTAATTTTCTAAAAACGCTTATCCAAAGAGCAACCTATAGTGAGAATATAGGCAGACCCTTAATTGTTACCTTAATTGTGGACCTTTACCATAAAAAATAAAGCAGAACTGGCCATTTTATGTACAGGTGTAATATACAGACACTGTAAGTTACCATTGAGGAAGGCTCACCATTAGGGATGCAAGTCAAGTCAAGTCAGTCCTAATGCTTCTGCAACCACTGGGACACCTTAGATGCTGTGCATCATTGATGATTCTTGGTGACCTGGTTGCACTGATATCCTCTGCAGGTATGGATGGATGTTGGTTCACAGGGAGCTCATCCGCCTTTGACAGGTTTTGTTTTAACTTCTCCCAGATGTCCACACACTCCCCTTACCTGGGTGGGGGGGACAGTTTAGTCGCTGACAACACAACCATGGAATACTGTACTGGTTTACATGGTACCAGTTAGCAGAACAAGAGACGCCTGGCCTGACTGTGATTAGGGATGCAGTAAAAGATAAATGCTATTTATTTTTGCTTTCAAGCTGAAGTGAATTGAAATGCCAACAGCCTCTGTCAGAAGGAATCTCAGATTAAAAACTTTCTACAGAAGTTTTACATGAAGATCAGAGACATTTTCATGGGATGTACCAAATGGGAACTAGAGATACATGCTCTTACCACAGTTCTATAATTTTAACATCCCCCAGAACTGACAGACTTTGACACTAACAACTGCACAGGGAGTTAAGCAGATTTACAAGTGGCAGTGACCTTTTTGTCAAGGAAAGGAAAGTAGACTTGATTCCACTACACCACACTCTTCACAAACATGACATGATCATTCAGCGTACAGTAGACAAACCATGTTGGCCAAAGTTATGAAGGTGATGTTGACACATTCTTGTACATGGCATAGAATCTCACCAGTATGCTCCATGTTGTAATTTCTGGTCTTCTATAGTAACATCTTTTTTCTCACAGTGTGGTTATAAGTATTTGTTACTTAAATATTTTAGTGCCATCTTTTCCACTTAGTGTCAATTAAAATGCTATGGTATTTAACATTTTTCTCTATCCATCACAGAGTGAAAAAAAAATCTTTATTTTAATATTGTTGCTAGCTTTTCTTTCTTATCTTAATCACAAATAACACTGTGTTGTGTGGATAGCTTCTATTCACTACCTGGTTACCTTGTTACCATAACAACTAATAGCCAAGCTATGTTAGAAAACATAATAGAGGTTGTCTCTCCAGTTATCTAAAAGGAAATTGACTACTTTAAACTTAGTGAACTCCTACTTTTTAATTTCAGTGTTTATGTTTTAGAATCACTTCTGTGTGCATTTTTTCACAGATAATACTACAATTTCTATTCTATTTAATTTGCTGTGAAGACGCAGTAAAGCAAAACTTCTCTCTGTAGGCTCAGTCAACAAATGAATTATTTCTTTTTTAATAGTAAAAAGCACAGAATAAAATCTACCGTGCATCTACTCTGTCCATTAAAAACCTTTGAGGTGTAGCTCCAAATTAAAAGCTATTTTAGGAAAGTAAAATCATTTTTTGAATGACTATAAACTTTAAAAAGTTATATTATTAAATTATTAAAGTATTACTATTCTAAAATTTAGAACAGTTTTAAAGGAATATTACATACTCCTAATAAAGGTGCTCTCTCTTCAGAAGGAGGAAAATTGTTGAGCAAATTTATGGTAAAGCAAGTTTTTCCTATTGATCAAGCCCTAGGGGCATTAACAACACTTAGGGGAACAAACTGCAGAAGATGGCATAACTGACACATATAAAAAACTCAGTAAGAGATCTGTGCAGTGTTGGGAGAAAATGGAACACTTTAACATTACATCCTGGTCATACCAAGGTCCATTGACCCTGTATTCATTCCAGATAATTAATTTACAACACATTAAACCTTTGTGTGAAGAAGGATGTTATGCATCAATTGTGCAGGAATAAAAAGTGTTATTGATTTAAGATTTCTACTGTATCATGCACTGACAGAAAGAAACAAGTTAGCTGTACCTTAAAGACAAAAAACCTTTTTGAAGGACAAATTTGCTAAATAAGTGCACTATACGCTACCCATAATTGAAGTATTGCTGACACTTTTAGAGAGATGCTGTTATGAAAAAAAATGAGCATAATTAGAAGAACATGGAGTGACTCACTAATATTGACATTTACTCAAGGAATCAAAATTTTGGAGGTGATAATGTTCTCTTTTACAGTAAAGGTTTAAAATAGCAAAGCATGTTGACAAACATTATTTAATGAATAAAATATGAGGTAACAAGTGCCATTAATACAGTCAAAAGTCTGCTGTGAGTTAAGATTATTCTTTGTATAGGTATTGATGTTTAACCATTACATAAAAGAGCAGAAAGCTGAAGGCAGGTACATTTGAAAGATACGGGAATACCTAGATTGCACCGGAATGTGTTCTCTGACAATGTTATATTTTGATTTTTCATTGATGCTCAAATCAAATATCCAAACAATCACTTAAAAATACTGATAAATGAAACCTACTAAAAAAGGTAGCCATTTTAGGTCAAACTTGGTTTTATACTGAGACAGTAGTAGAGGTGGAACACCTAATATACAAGCTATATACACTGCATTTCTCATTTCCAGTTCATGCAAGTGAGAGAAATTCATTGAATTTACCAGGAACTTGAGGCACCCAAAAATAACCACCCTTAAGTATCAAAGTTTACAGTCTCCCTAATCAGGATCCCATTGCAGATGTGCATTGATTCCAATGGACTTTGAATCAAACCCATTATAAATGCTACAAAAAAGTTCCTCAGTATATGACCACCCTCTCCATGTGTACCTAATATCACATTTTTTTATGAAAGGTGTATAGATGCAGAAGCAGATCCAGCATTTTGCAAAGAAGGTTGCAGCAGCAGCCACCTCTGGGGTGGCTTCGCTCCCAGCTTTCCTCCCTCCCCACACCACATCAGGGTGGGGCAACTACACTGCAGGAGCAGTAGTCGAGGATTATTTGTGTGTGTCTGTCATATTGCAAACAAAAATAACATATATAAAAAAAACAGCATTATTAAGTTGGCACAGTCAAGTATTTGGAATTGTCTGTGCCAGGGGTGCTTAACCTCTGTCTCCTTGGCCAAATGCAGCCCGCAGAGCCATCTCATCTGGTCCACAGAGATCCTGACAGGTCCAGAAATTTGGCACCAGGAAAGCGGTAGCCATTAATATGGCTACCCTGTCCCACTGCCAAATTTCCAAACTATACATGTGCAACCTCTTTTCTTGCAGGGCTGTTCCATGCCCCTTCCTGTATCAGCGCCAGGTCATGCCCCATTTCTCTCCCCCCCCAGAGGGGTTGGGTTGGGGCTGGGGCATGCCCCCTTCTCCCCATGGGCCCAAGTTGGGGCTTAGCCGTGTCCTCTCTCCCACCCCTCCATGAAATCAAGTCAATCTCCTTTCCCCAGCCTGCTCCCAACACCTCTCTGCCTGGCCAGATGGTACCCAGATCAGGGCCAGTGGCCAGACTGGGCATTGCCTGTTGGGCAAAAAGGTTGGGTACCACTAGTCAATGCTAGGGCTGTCCAACTCCACAGAGGGGTTAGTCTGTGACATTCAGCCTCTCCTTTATTCCTTCAGCTACATCAGTGCTTGGGGTCTCCTGGCTTCCACTTGCTGCATCTGCTCCAACACTGCCCAGCCCATGGTACTAAGGGACCCCCATTATATAGTGCAGCAGAGGAGCCGTGGCCTGTAAACTGAGGCCAGCAGGTTGCCTCCCCATGAGTGCAATGCAGCAGGGAGGGAGGGTCTGCCCTCCCACATGCATACTGCAGTAGTGGAAGGATGCTTGCATGGTACAGCAGTGGGGTGCAGCCTGTGGATCATATTACTGTGGTCTGCATGGTATGCAGTTTCCTCTAGCATAATCTATGCAAGGTGGATCCCAGGACACTGAGAAGTTGGACAGCCCTGGTCTATGTGTTCAAAGGGGTTATGGTAGAAATGAAGTCTCACCGTGGCTCTGAGAAAAAAACATAAGAAGAGTCATACAGAGTCAGACCAATGGTCCTTCTAGTCCAGTATCCTATCTCTGACACTGGTAGTCATAGATGCTGTGAAGAAAGACAGTATGAACAGGCCATGTTCATCTCTTAACCCTGCTCAGCTGGTGCCTAAAGCTCTGGGACACCTTTGAATTTTTCTTGTTAATGTATTCAGTGCTGGCACTTTCTTCACCTGTGTTGTCTAAATAAGAGAGTGGGGACGTGTAGCTCTAAGATGCTCTTGCAAAAGCTGTTAAACCCACCTGTTGTATTATGCAAAGACTTGTGCTGGTCAGTTAAAAGTCAGGCCTCTGTCATTAACTGTAAGTGATTTCTGAACAACCAGTGTTGCCAAAAGTAAAACAATAGGAACAACTTAATGAAAAAGCAGAAGAATTATGGATCCACCAGAAATAAAAGTCTCTGGAAATGTGAAGGAGAAACCAAGACGACTTCAACGAGCATTTCACTATATATCTGCAAGAAATGGGAGCCAGAATAAAGGAAGGCAGTCATGAGATAGCTTTATTTTTGGGAAAGTTGACTGTTCTGAAGCACATAAACTAACTTTGAAATTGTAATATAGGAAGGGGAGGAGTACTTCATTCCACATACAAATGGAACATATGAGCATTGGCAATGCATAGGGAGTGCATGCGGGTTCACGTACACCTCCTGAGGTCAGCCACACACCCCCTGGAAGCACCAGCTGCAAAACCATAAGTGCTGGTGGAAGTGCACTTCTGGTTTCGCTGCTGGCTCTGTGATCGGCCGCTGGCCCCTCCCCCCGCAAAGCAGCAATCTGGTGCTCTCCCCACCCCCAGGCTCAGGAGACACTAGTCGCCCATGCGTATGAGCATTATGTTTTTGAATAAAGGTTACAAATTAAAGATAAAATAGAAGTTTGTGAAGGCTGACAAAGCAATTTTGTAATCTGTGAGGATAAGCCTCTCAAAAAAGAGCAGATTGTATGTGATGTCTGGAACAAAACATTCAGAGAAATTACTGGAACTAAGACCTAGAATTGACCCTTGACAAACTAATTAGAGTTTGCCCACAGAAGGAAAACTCCCCAGTCCAGACTGAAACTTATTGAGAATGGACAGTGTTCTGATCCTGTGGACATTATAAAGAATTCTAAATCCTGCAAGAAAAGAAAGCAGAGGTAGAAAGGCATGCAGAGTTCAGAGTCTAGAAAAAATCAGCACATTCCACTCCACTGAGTAGCCAAATAGTGACCAATATTTGCAAAAATGTTAAGAACTGCAAAAAATGTCATTATTGAACAAAAGTTCACAAGTGTCAATAGAGTATGCATAGGATAGACAAAAAGGATGATAACAGTGCTATTCGCTCAGTCTACTTCCTTGTAGGAGCAATGGACAGGAGAATTTGAATGGACTATCACCCTGAAAGACAATGGAACTGTTATTTATGTTACATTGAACATTCTTAACATGATACAAGAAATGTAAGAAACAGCACAGAAAGAACAGCCAGACAGGAGAGGAACAGACAAAACTCAGAGCTAATGTTATATCTTGTACTCAGTGTAATATGTTAAATGAAAATGTGTGTAGATACACCTTGGAAAAGGTACAATTAAAGTCAGCCTGTCACCCATGTTTAGCACTGTTTAGTTACAACGCAGCATAAGTGAAGCATGGATTGTGATCTGATGACATTTTGTTTGACAGAAAACTGAAAACAAGAATGCCTTCACTATTTGAAACTGATTTCAAAGTCACTAGGTATCTGTAGATATATACAGAAGCAAAAAACACAATGCAAGAAACTTAATACAGTTTGGGTCCAGCGCTTAATGAGCTAAATGATGCTGTGGGTATCTACAATGAGTAACCATAGTTCAAAAAAGTAATATAATATAATATCACAAGAGATAATCTGAAGTTGTGAGCCAGAATAGGAAAATCCCAGTGAACATTTCTATAAATTCCAGGAGGGAAGGGGATAAGGGGGACTGAGTCAGCCACCTGGCCTGAAAAGATCTGAAAACAGTGCGATTTGTTTTGATGCCTGAGTGGAAATCTGCAGTCCATGTACCAGTACAGGGCATCTCAGAGTCCAAATGAATCTTGTTAGTTCACAGTGGCTAGGGACAGACAATCAAGAAGCCTGAGCCGGAATTGCTTCAATCTTTGCAGGTTAATCTAACCTGGCTAGGCTAAATCACTTTATAACTGCCAAGACATCCCAGACATGCAGGCACATGCCTGCAGTGGTTCAGGCTAGAAACTGCGGGGGGCAGGGGGTGCTAAAGCAGCCCTTCCTTACTTTCCACAGAGCTGAACTGAGGGGGGCGTGGTCAGGCCCCAACAGGATTAGGGAAGGGTTCCCTCTCCTCCTTGATAACAGAGCATTTATCAGCTGTTATCAGCATTTACCACCCCATTAGAAAATAAACAGCCTCTCTCATTACTTCAAGCTCTTCTTAAACAAATAAAGAATAAAGGAACATGACCAACTGAGCTGTTGATTAGCTCCCAAAAACCCTAAGCTGTCTGCCACAGCACAGACTGTAGCCAGCATGTGATCTGCTAGCTAATGCTGAAGTGACAGAGGATCCCTGCTTAGCAGGGAGTGCTAATGGGAGGTAGATCCCTGTTTAGCAGGGAGTGGTGAGGGGAGAGAGAGAGAAGGACGAAGCCAGGCAAGTCTCAGCTGGAGCTCCAGCAAGGGAGCAGAGGGGAGGGACCAGCCCTGCTTTGGAGCAAAGAGCCCCACCCAGCCCAGAGAGCATGCCAGGATGTTGAAGCTGTCTGGTTTATCTTAAACCAGCAATGGGTCTGGGACAGACATTGCATAAACCAGTTTGAGCCAAATCAGTTAAGTCTGATACTCCATTCAGCCAGGTTTATCTCAAACTGGTTTCAGCCATTTTCAAACCAGCTTATGTGCACTAAGCATCTGTTCTGTTACAGGTTTAAACCAGTTTCTGATCACTTAAACTGGTTTATGTGTAATGCCTGTCCCTAGCCCTGTGTATTTGGAATTAGGTATATAAATGTTGATTTCTGCCACACTTGACTGGAGAGGAAAACGTAGGGAACTGTATTTTAAGATGTCCAGAGTGCCAGCTGAAACTGATTGTTGTGTTATACACAGGTCTACCCAATGCTGATCAGCTAGAATTTAAACACTGAATGAAGCAGTCCTCTGCCAGACTTCTTGAGTTTGAGAAGTTCCTGAACAACGCAGAACACACAAGAGATAGGTTGCCTGCTCTCAATTACAGTGCTTTGCAGAAGAGTACAGAACTTCTCTGGTGAAAAAGCAGATGAAAAAGCAGAACATTTGTTTTTGTACTCCATTCTATATGCATGTCTACCCTGAAGAAAAAGAAAGCTGTGTATTTCCAAATCAAATTAAAATAGCAGTACAGGCAAGGAAAATCAGGTTTTTATTTCAAGTTTGCAGCTCAAACTCAAGCCTTCATAAATCCAACGGTTTGAAAAGTACAGTTTCACAGATAAATTTGTCTTCATCACCATTCTCTGCCTTGAAAATGTTGAAGAGAAAAGAAAAAAAAGTAGTTTGCACAACTAAAACGTCACATATTAACCTTCCAGAATTTCTGCTTATAACACCTTTCTGACATGTACAAATTCTGAAACCTACTCAACAGATATTATGCTTCAAGCATACAGAACAGTTTTTATGTTAGGATTACCAAACAGTTCTCAAATAGCTCCCTGAACCCTGGATAGTTCAGCAAGTATGATACAACCAGCATCTACAGATAGTGACAAGATAGAGAGGGCAGGGCCATAATGCCAGGAATAGTACTGATTGCATATGTCATAGGAATACAAGGACAAGACAGCTCAACCACCAGAACTATAGTTTCTTCAGAGTGTCAAACACAGACATATCAAAGCAGCTTTGCACCCTGGGCAGCAACAATGCACAAAGCGAGCCACTGCTGCAAGGGTGGCTATTTCTGTGACCTTCAATCTCAAAGGCAGCAACCAGGGCTGCTGCCACAGTTGCCTCCCCCACTTATAGTACTGATGCCAAATGGTAAGTTGCCTCTGATTTATCTATATGTAAGGCAAACTAATTGTGACTGTCAGGAGACTTTATCTACAAGCAAACCACAAGAAGTTGCTCAAAAAATCAAATGGCAAGAGAAAGAAAGGACCCAGAGTGGAACTGTAAAAAAGTGGAAGAGTTCTTCAGGTGTCAAGTCATTTGAAAGCAAATGTAAAGTATGCCTATATATCTATGAAGTGACAAGTTGAAGGTCCTGGCCCACACATGCAACCTATAACAGCCTGCAGGGAACTGGCAGGTTGGAACAGAATTTATAGAAGAGACAATTTAAAGAGTGATACCAGTAAGCTCCATGGGTGCCTATACACATGCTCCGGTGCATTCTAATTTGACTCAATCTGCTTGACCATTTTAATTACAATGCTCCAGCATGCCTCATTGTCACATGTATTAAACATCCCATGTTTCAAAATGGCCATGGAGGCCCTTTAACTAAAACGCGTCAAATGATCTTTAGTTTAAGCACCACTGCAGCCATTTTGAAATATGGGACGTTTAATACACATGATACTGCAGCATTTTAATTGGAGCAGCTGTCCAGGAACTGTTCTAACTGAAATGCTTCCACCCCCACCCTGGAGCACATGAATAGACATCTTATGTGCTTGGGGATTGTGCAACAGCTATGAATGCACTACATGGCTGGAAGCAGCAGCACTGAATACAGTGCACTTAAATGAAGGTCTAGTTGCTTCAGTCCAAATGGAGCCCCTTTATTATGGCACAGAACTCTGGGCATGAAATATAGGATTTCCATGTCTACAATAACTTACCATTGTGCCCATACAAAGCAAAGAAGGAAAAACAAGTATGGCTACTAATTCCTAGAAGGGCTCTTCTGGATAGGAACAGGAAGTTCAAACAAGGCTTTTCTAAGAAACAATTTAGATATTACATGTCTTTCCTTTTATGCTAGATACAAGCAGGCAGCTGAGAAGTGGGGAAGTGGGGTGCAGAAGAGAGGCTTGTTTAGCTTAGCTGACTACTGATTGAACAAGCTGCAGGAGGAAGCAGACTAAGTGGAAGGTAGACCTTGGGCTTTGGTGCTCAGACAAGCTTCTGGGAGTAAGCAGGGATGTGGTTTAAGGTTTTAGAAAGGGCGTGTGAACAGACCTAACTAGGAATGTTTAAATACCCACAGCGAGCAAGTCTACACATGCGATTAATGCACACAAATAAACTCTGGAGCTTATTGCTCTGGAGACTTGTGCTCAGGCGCACCATTTGAACATGTGCCTGGGAGCAAAAAGCAGAGCATGTTGCTTTGAAGTTTATTCACATGCAGCATGTGGAGCCTGGCTGGAGCAGACCAGGGTGGCAGGGACCCAGTGGGTAAGCCTGGCAGCCCAGAGCTGCTTCAACCAGGCTCTACATTCTGTAGAGCAGCTGGCTGAACCACAAGGGTGCTTCAGCATGGAGGCTGCCTGCCAGCTAGCTGCACATGAAAAAACTCCACTATGTAGTTTAGTAGTTTCATGTACCCTGAGAGGCATCTTTTATTCTATGTTTTTGGTTCCTACATTTAGGACATTTTTATTTGATTTCTTGTTTTGTTTTTCTAAACATTATTTGTGTATTTCATGAGTCTGACATTATTGAAGTATATAATATGAAACTATAGAGCTAATCTAAAAAGTACTCCATTACCTATTATTCCAAAATACATATTCATTAATTTATAGTTCTGGTGCTTCACACTCATTTTCAGCAGAGCTGTTTTGTCACACTACATCTCCCAAGAGACACCTCTCCTCAACTTAAATTCCATAGTACATCTGGAAGTCACAAGACTGCATATATATCATCACATCCAGAAGCAAGAGGCTAAACTATAATGCCCTTTTAATGTTGAACTGATTGAAAATGAAATGTTTTAGTTCAGTAAAAAAAACTGTAACAATTTTATAAAACATTTGGGAATCTTTGCTTTATTTAAATGTGTCATCCCAATTTGAGATAATATTTAAATATTTCACATAGGATAGAAATGTTGATTTACACTCAACTCTATTATCTGCCTATGTAGGTATTTATGCCATTTATGCCATCCTCATCACCATGAGCACCTAGCTGATAAGTTCTGAAGGCTGTAACTATTCAGAATGCAAAGACTGTATACAGTTGGTACCCAGAAATAGATGGTTGCATTTTATATAATAGACAAAAAATAATATGCAGTTGTGAATCTCAATACTTACAACATCCTGGAGCTCTGACTAGCTGATATATTCTATTTAAACATAACAATATATTGTTTCCTCTCGGATGACTTTTGAGTTTTGTTTGTTTCAGCCATTTTTATATTGCACCAATTGCTGTACCACCACATAAAAGAAAATGTCTCTACTCACATTTTTTTAGTTAGCCGCACATCAGATCAGATTATTACCAGCTGTGAAATGGCATAATCTTATTGCTCGCACTGCTTTTGTTGGATTATACTTTAGATATGACTTGATGTACTTAGAAAGAATTCAGGGCTGTTACTTGAGTGAAAAGTTACACACATGCATTTAAGGGAAGAATTTAGACTGTATTTTTTGTTAAATTTCAGTTTCTAAGAAACATCCTACTGTCCCTTCCAAAGAAAGATTTCAGACAAAGAGCTACCTAAATAATGACAAAAGAATCAGGCACACAAGATATAAAAAAAAAAAAAAAAAAAAACCCTCTCAAATTAGACCAGAGATTGTCAAGTTCAGGTAATTTTTTTCCCCCCACCCCCAACCACTACCACCACCCTTACTAGACAGGATATTTTACAGAATTCATGGATCATTATTCTTTGTAGCTTTTTTTTCCCCTTCACAGTAAGACTGTGGGATGGAGCCCACAATCTGAAATTACACACAAAAATGTTAGAAAAATGGAGAGTTTGAAATCAATTCTGATGTTAAATGCAAAGGACATCCTTGGCTCATTAAGTAAAAATATCTCATTTAATGAGCAGGAAAGCACTGGAGCACACTGAACCCTGACACAAAGCAAATTATTTAAGTGATAAATTATATTTTATGGGGAATGTAAAAGTTAATAATACTCAGGGGTAAGGTAATAAATGCAGAGGTGTAACTAACTTCATTGACTGCTTTACTTACAAACATGCCATATGTACCTGGTTACTTGAAATAGTAATAAAGGGACTGGTCAGAACTGAAGATTCATATGGAGACCTTTGTAGCATTCTTTTCTGCTAAACAACCTGAGCTTTATTCTTTTCAAAATCATTATTCTCCTCCCTCCCCTACTTTAGAACCTACAGCTCTGGTTCTTTGCTTTTCACTTTCTGTTAAATATTTGATCTTGCAGCCATTAAACCTGAAACCTTATCTACAAGAAAGGCTAATAAAATCAGGTGCTCTTTTACCCTCCATCATGCCCCACAAATGACCTGAATCCCAACTTGAAGAGAACTACCCTGTAATGAAATCAGTTCAGTATAGAACCTCATACCATTCTAGCTCTTACCTGCCCAGCAGTGCTGTATACCTTTGTGCTACTCTCCACCAATTAAAACAAAACAATCAGTTGACCTAACTCCAAATTCTGGTTAAGATTTCATTGAGCTCATTTTCAGACACAGAACTCACAAAGAATATTAGTTAGAAGTCTTTCTGGGATCAAGACCTTTAGCTAGATAAATGAGCATAATGCACCAAAGTCAAAACACTTGATTTATGTTACAGCAACACGTGGGAATTTTTTTTTACATGTCCTATGAAGCAGTGGAAGGGACTATTAATTGCTAACCAACAGAGCAGGGTCATTTCTACCAAAAATATTTCCTGTGAGTATTTGCTTAAATTTAAAATGGAATTTGCTTCATCCATGCTGATAGGCTTGTTTACTTTCTTCTTGTGTTTACTTTCTGCAAACAATCAAGAATCTAGATTTTACTCAAACAGATACTCCTGAAAAGTGAATGTTAAGCTTGTTTGCTGAATGCTTTCACCAAGAATGGTATATTCTGTTCAGAGAATTGGACATGCACTAACAAGCAGGGGAAGCAGGGGCTCCAGAACCCTTGAACAGAGCACCTTGCACAGAAACAATTAAACAACTCTCCCAAAGAAGCAGCTTATACCCATCAGGACAAGGAGCACTCAGACCTGTGCAGTGTGAATGTGATGAGAGATTAAATATAAACTCTGAAAAAAGGAAGACAATAAAGCCGATGTTCTTTTACCTGAACAAAAGTCAAATGACTGAAAAGGGTAAGGCATAAAAATTAGTGCTCTCCCCTCACCTGTTTACCCGCTGTTGTTGGATGAAAGGGTATAGTGCCCATTTGCAAATGTCCTTAAGTAAGGCTTTACTTAAGAGAATTTTAAGGAAGTATATCAATACGTTTGGTTAGAGATTTTTAATGATTTAACTTGATAGAGCAGTGCTTGAGCAGTGACCAGTTACCCAATCCTGTGGTACAAGTAGGCTGTTTTGGTCATTACTAGGCCCCGGGTTGCATCTCTTCTTAGAAGAAGGGTCCTGCATTTCTCCAACAACTTCCTCTTGGCCTTTAGATATACCTGTGTTTCTCCTTTTTAACTTTTCCCTATAAAAATCCAAGCAGTTTTTCACCTGTGCTGTGTTCTTAGAAAAATGAATGGCTACTACTGTTCATAGTACTCATTTCCATATAATTTTGGCCCCCATTCTTCAGCCAATTTTGTTTCTATTAAACAACCCATACAGATTAAATTTTGCAAATACCATATGTTGCAAATCTAGAATTATACGAAGTTTAGCCACACTGTAACCCAGGAACACTCAGGCGTTGTGGGACTCCGAAGTTTAGCCACACTGTAACCCAGGAACACTCAGGCGTTGTGGGACTCTTGTTTAAGTTAACCTAACTGCCCTTTTAAAACAACTACAAGCACTTATGGATTTGGTTTACATAAGCATAATTACTGTTCCCACAACACAGTTTATTTTCTAATCACTTGTTATTTAGCACTATCACTCCCTAAACCATAGTCTTTTCTTAAGAAATACAAAACTCAGAAAGTTATGTAGACCCTTCTCCTGTGATAATCTCATTCAGCAAGAAAAAAAAAAAGTCATTAAGCTAGGTCCAGTTACAAATCTAGTTCTAACTTGGCATGCCCAGAAATGGGCAGTGAACTCTTAATGTTTAAATCAAGGATAAACCAAAACTTTCTGAAAAATGTATATACTGAAATCATATTATTAATTCAGCTCTAGTGACTAACAAAGAAGATCAGAGTATTGACATGAAGGACATCTTAAATCTAACAAAATAGATGTCTCTGAAAGTATAGTGAACTCATAATGACCTACAAATACAAAAGTGTTTGAAACTATGCAACACTGGGGTAGGACAACTTGAAAAATGACCTACCTGTCTCAAGAAGTCTATGAGCCAACAAGAGGCAAAGCACTGCTCAACCTGGTACTGGCTACAGGGGATGACCTAATCGACGACCTAGTGATCAATGGGAAGCTGGGTGACAGCAACCACAAGCTGGTCACCTTCACCGTCCACCATAGAGCAGGCAAGTCGCTCAGGAGGCTTGTCAGTCAGGCCCTAAGGAACCATGACCCCAGGGAGAGGAGAGTTCAAGAAGGGTGGTTGCTCCTCAAGGGAGCGATCCTCAATGCACAAGCTAAGTCTATTCCATCTCGGAGGAAAGGCAGCAAGGCGGCACAGCAGCCCCCCTGGTTCTCCAGGGACCTAGCAGGCCTCCTAAGGCTAAAAAGAAAAGCCTACAAAGGATGGAGGATGGGATTCATCTCCAAGAAGGATTATTCTGCACTGGTCCGGTCCTGCAGGGAGCAAACCAGGAAAGCCAAGGCTGCAACTGAACTCCAACTAGCTTCAAGCAT
>NW_017728907.1:4333937-4336191 GCF_001723895.1 Crocodylus porosus | reverse complement strand
CTACATTGAACACCTTCAAGAGCAAATTGGATGCTTATCTTGCTGGGATCCTATGACCCCAGCTGACTTCCTGCCCTTTGGGCAGGGGGCTGGACACGATGATCTTCCGAGGTCCCTTCCAGCCCTAATGTCTATGATATCTATCTGAAATACTCCAAGTAGAAACAATTAATTAAGTAATTACTGCCAATGGAACACATTTCAAAACAAATGCTAAACTTTCCAAGGTATTTTCTTCCAGTCTATGAGGTCAGTCCTGAAAACATACAGGCAACGTTACTCTTACAAATAGTTCCTTGGACTTCTATGACATTACACATAAGCTATTGTTGCAGAATCAAACTTCATATATGTATCTAATTTAGATTACTACAGTTTCATAAAAATTACATCCATTTAGAGTTCGAATAGAACATTGAGGGCATGTCTGCAGAATATAATATAGTGCCATCCAGGAATGCCTGAGGTGACTCTAAATATAAGTAGTATATCCGTGGTAGCATAGTGCTCCAGGCAGGCTAATTACTGCTGAGTATGTTATCCCAAGTGGAATGCCTTGCTAAAGAGCCTTGCTACTTTCAGTACTCCAACAACTTGCTTACGTATCTCTACATAGACCAATTATGAGAGAAATTATTTTTTGCTATTTGTAGACTAGTACCTGCTCTAAAGAAAATGAAACTGATGTGAATCCTTCTGTTGATTTCAAGGAACTTGTACGTGGGCCTAGAGCGAGTGAGGATATAGATAGCCACTCTTTTACTGCCTAATGCACTGTGAAGCAAGCAGACATGATCAGCCTGCAGAATGCTGGAATAAAATAGGTGGAGGAGGAGCCAAACCAGGGATATCTGTGGTAGGCCTGTGCAAGCAGGCTAGTATTCACTTTGGATTCGGCCATTTCAGGGGACAGTGATCGGCTTGGTATTTCAAATCACTGTCTTAATTCAGCCGAATCTGATTCACAGAGTTGGCCACCATTGAATTGGTCAAATCTCCAAATTGAACAGGCCTCACTTGTCAATGGCTGCCCCACCCAGCCCCAGCAATCCCAGCACTTTAAAAAAAAAATAAAAAGCCCTGCACTCAACAGCTCCTGCCAGACCGGGGGCAATCCCCACTGCCCCCCACTGCCCTGCACTGTACGGGTGGTGCTCTGCCACGAGCCCCAAGAGGCTGCAACAGCCACTGCAGCAGCCAGTGAATGTGGAGCTTTTTCTTTTTTTTTAAGTACCGGGATGCTAGGACCAGGCAGGGCAGCCACTGATGGGGCTGGGAGAGTGGGTGGGGAGTCGAGGGGTGCTCAGGGGGACTGGGAGAGCAGGCAGGGGAAGGGGCCTGGTGGGTATCCCCCCCATGGTCCCCTCTCCTCTCCTCCAGGCCCCCCCCACCCACTACTTACCAGTACAGAGCCGGGGTCCAGCTCCGTGCGACAGCAAGCGGGGACTGTCTGAATCTCCGAATCTTTTCTGAATTGATTTGGAGGCTTTGAATCAAGATTCAGACCTTTTAATTGGTCTCCCAATTCAATTTGGATTCAGAGATTTGGCCACCGAATTGAGCCAAATCTCCTCCGAATCGAATCAGCAACCAAAGCTTCATACAGCCCTAATCTGCAGCATTCTGTGTTGCATGCCAGGGCAGCCAACAGCAAAGTAGTGCTGGGTGAAGTGTTGACTATAACAAGATACATTGTTCAATGATGCCTAATTCCTTTTTCTGGCCTCTCAACTGCTATCACCAAAAAGGCATTTTGTCTTTAATTTAGGAATAACCCCTCCTTTGAGAAATTGTCCTTATGTACATCTCACCATAGGTGTGCATGTGCTTCAAGTATTGCCCAAAGTCTACTGTTTAGCCTGCACTTGTGCCAAGGCACCCTCCTACTCCCCAGTTCCTCTCAACTAAGTTGGCTAAAATGGAGCAGCGTTGTCTGTTTGTGACTGACAAGCTTTCCCATAGACCCTTCTGGGGGGTTTCTCAATGTATTGATATATCTTTTGTTACCATCATTGCTCTCCTTTAAAAATAAAAGAAATATATCATTTACTTAACCGTCTTTCCTTTCTTTCATTGGCATCTATATCCTCCACCATTTTAATTTTTATTGTGCCAAGTAGTGCTGCCTTGCTGGGTGTCATCGTCCCATCCTTTACTACCTCTTACACTAGTGGTCTCCAACCTTTTAAAGGTGAAGATCACTTTTTGAAGTAAAGGGCAATCCAAGATCTACCATGACCCCCCCACCAACCCC
>NW_017728907.1:4295875-4333881 GCF_001723895.1 Crocodylus porosus | reverse complement strand
GGTGAAAGAGAGAGTGGGGCAGGGGCAGGGGCAGGGGCAGAAGTGGGTGAGGCCCCAGCTGGGCTGGGCTGGGCTGGGGGAGAGTCAGAGCCCAGCTGACTTATCCAGGAATACAAAGGGCTCCCGCTGCTGTACACACAATGGCAGAGGCCTGGAAGGGGACATGCCCCACCCAATCTGTGTGTAGGGCGAGGTGGCTGCTACTGTGTACTGGGCTTTGCACCACAGGCTTTGAGCCCTGAGCTGCAGCAGAGCTCAGGGTGAAAAGCTCAGCACACAGCAGCAGCCACCTCACCCCATGTGCAAATCAGGGGGGCATGTGCCCCCTGGGCCTCTGCTGGGGTGCATGCAGCAGCAGGAGCCCCCCCTGCCCACCTGTATGAGCTGTCTGGGCTCTGACCCTCCCTGGCTCAGCCCATCTGGGGACTCACTCACCTGGTGGCAGGGAGCACAAAGGGAGATCATCCCACTCACCTGGCCAGCCCCAGCGGCAGGGGGAGTGGCTCAGCCCAGCCACATGTGTCCTGCCACTGGTAAGTCCTGCCACTCCCACACTGTGTCCCGGCCCCTCCCCACATGCATCCCAGCAGTCCCAATCATGGAGCTTCTGAGAGCCCCCACAGACTGAGATCAATTGTCAGGGGCTTCCCAATCAACCAGTCAATCAGGATCTACCGGTTGGCGACCACTGTTCTACATCTTCTCCCTTTTCCTGTGTAGAGAAATTAGAGACCTCTTTTTTCTTCCCTTTTATTATTTTTGGAGAGTTTTTAGTAAGCTGCACTTTTCATGCCTGCATCAGATGGTCACATCACATGCCTATACACCACAAGCTTAGGAGACTTCATATCCCTGCAATTTGTTCTGTTTCCAGGTATTTTAACACTAGGGCAGGAGTTAAAAACCTATCTGGCATGGAAGAGATTGAATACAGCCTGTGAAGGTCTGATCTGGTCCATGTCTTACTAATGTCATGGCAGTCCCCAACTGCTGCCCAGCCATCTGATCTTGTCCATGTTGTGCAGTCTGTGTTTTATTAAGAACTGGCTGATCCCTTGTTGTGATTCCAGCATTCCTCAGATGTTATATTCCTTGTTATCCAAGGAACACCTTGGATACATCATTAATGACCTTCAGCCCCTCCTGGAGAAGAAAGGTAGCCATGGGGGAAAAAACCTGTCCTTGCTAACAAGTAGACACCCAACCTGAAATGGCTTCTGCCAAACAATTAATTCTAATCCTCATTAAGGTATGAGGCTTCGCTATGGACTCAAATAACAAGGAGTATAACACTGGAGGTTCACTCACCTGCAACTCTATCAACATCATATATGCCATCATCTGCTTACAGTGCCATCTGCTGTCTATATCAGACAGAGAAGGTAATCTCGACACATAAGAATGAATGAATATCAATCTGCCATCAGCCTAAAAAAGAGATAAAGGCCCATGGTAGAAAGCTTTAACCTTGCTGGACATTCTGAAACTCATCTTAGGACTGCTGTTCTCAGGCTGTTCTCAGGCAGCAAAATATAAAAAAAAATTGGAAAATTGCAGAACAAGAATTCATCCACAAACTGGATTGTGTTAAATATTGTTTAAAAAGAGACCATGGATTCTTATCATATTACCTGGATTAACTTTTGTAATCTATTTGTTTCTATTGGTTCTTTGCTTGTATGCTTCTCCCAGGATTGCCCCCCTCCCCTTCTTCTCCCCTCCTCCCTCACCACCTTTTGTATTCAAATCACCCACTCCACTTTATAAACTGATTTGTCTTTGCACAGCATCTGATGAAGTAAGCTCAAGTCCACAAAAGCTTATGAATACAGTGTGCAGCCCCCAAGATGGTAGCTTGTGGCCCCCAGGCTCTCAGCTAGCTACTCTTGCCCCCATTGCTATAGTTGCACAGCAGCAGCCAGAGTATCTAGATTTCTCCTCCCTTCTCTGACTCCACTTCCCACCTCCACCCTAGGGGACAGTGCAGTGTGGCATGGGGCAAACTGCAACCTGGGGTCTCTGTGTGGTATGATGTATTGAAGGAGCTGAGGGTGAGGCTGAAGCATCCAGATGGTATGCAGTACAGAGAGCCTTTGGCTTGAGCTAGTTGGCCTGTGCAGCATGTGACCCCTGCTGATGAGGCTTAGGGGGCATGTGACTCCCAGCTGCTTAGAGCTCTGCTCTATCAGACTACTATAAGGTGCATATCTACCCCACCTTCTGCCTGATTTCTGACTAACATGGCTAACTACTTATCTCAAATTAATCTCCCAACATCAGAGAGAGAGATTTTCATGGATTTCATAAATTTCATAGACATTAGGGCTGGAAGGGACCTAATAAGATCACTGGGTCCAGCCCCCTGCCCAAAGGGCAGGAAGTCAGCTAGGGTCAAAGGATCCCAGCAAGATAAGCATCCAAATGTTTGTTAAAAGTGTCCAGAGTAGGTGCTTGTACCACCTTGGGCTTGAGGGTTTGGGGGCTTTGGGAGCTCAGACAGTAAAGAAGTTTTTCCTTATGTCCAACCTAAAATGGTCTTGTAGAAGTTTTGACCGGTGGACCTTGTCATCCCTTGGGGCACTCTGGTGAACAGACGTTCCCTCAGATCCTGATGCACACCTGTTATGTACTTATAGGCTGCCACCAAGTCGCCCCTGAGTGTGCGCTTCTCCAGGCTGAAGAGTCCCATGACTCACACCCTCTCTTCGTAAGGCCTATTCTCTTGCCCTCTGATCATACCCGTGGCTCTCCTCTGGACTCTTTCAAACTTCTCCACATCCTTGCTGAATTGTGGAACTCAGAATCAGATGCAGTATTCTAGCTGCAGCCTCACCAAGATCAAGAACTCAACTTTACAGTATATTTTTGAGAACTAGGGCTAGCTGAAAATAAATTTGCTTTGGATGTCAACAAAAAGTGATAATCCCTTTGCTCCATGGGAGGCCTCTATTCAGCTCCCTGCCTGATATCTTCTTTATCCTATGGCTGGGAACCTTCCTGAATGTCTTCCCAATTTAGTGAGGATTCCACAAGAAGAAGCAGGATGGAACTTACCTACTTACTGGGTGCATCTGCATGAGACACTTTACTGTGCAGTAATGTAGTTTACTGTGCAGTAAGCATGTGCGTCTACACGTGCACACACTTACTGCCTGCAAATGCAAGTAGAAAATTTTCTTGCAGTTACTAACTATGCAGTAGCTCTTATGTAGACACCTGACTGGGAACAAATCTGCTCCTGGTCAGCTGGACACCAAGGGGTGGGAGATTGCTGCTCCCAGAAGCTGCCTGCTACTACAGCAGGCTCTGCTGCTGGAGCCTGAGCAGGGACTATGTCCCCCCATCCTGGCAGCAGGGAGCTCCAAGCCCCCCACTCCAAGATCATGATTGGAAAGCAGGGGCTGAGAGATCCTTATCTCCCAGCACCAGCCCCACTGTCATGGAGCTGGCACTGGGAGATAAGAATCTCACAGCACCCACTCCCCAATCATGATTTTGGAGCAAAAGACTTGGAGCTCCCTGCTGCTGGGGCAGGGGGACGTAGTCCCCATCCACACACCAGTGGTGGATCCTATCTCCCAGTGCCAGCCCCATGGTCATGGAGCTGGCACTGGGAACTCCCTTCTGGCAGGGGCTGGAGAGCCTGTTCCCCACTCAGCTCCATGGCACAGAGCTGGGCAGAGAACAGGAGCCTGTTCCCCACCCAGCTCCGCACTCACGGAGCTGAGTGGAGAAAAGGCTCTCCTGCTCCCACCCTATTATCATGAAGTGGGTGGGGGCTGGGACCTGTCAGTCAGGGGTAGGTCCCAGCCCCATACCTCAATGGGCTGAGGTTGCTGCAAGCTGCCCATTGGTGGGTTGGGGCATGGGGCTGGGACCTGCTGATCCCCTGTAGCTCTTTCCAAGTCCCCTGCCCCTGACCAGAAAGCCAGGGCCAGTAGCTCCCTGCTGATGTGGCAGGGGGACATTGCCCCAACCCCAGGAGCAGAGGGCCTCCAAGAGGCAGCATGCAAAGTCCATTGCCAGCAAATCTGCTCCCATTTTCCTGCATTTATGGACACCTGCCTGGAAGCGTTTACTCATGAGTAGTTAACTCACAAGTAAACTGCTCCCTGATCTAATGCACATGTAGACACACCCACTTAGGTAAGTGGGTAAGTTCTTAGGGTAAGTAAGTTCCCTTACAAACATGGAACTGATACAGGTTCTATTTTTTTCCTGGACTCCTTTGGTTCTTAAGATCTGATCCTACAAATATTTAAGTAACTGCTTATTTTTATGTATTCAGACATGATGAATCTGGAGTCCCTGAAGCTGGATTCAAAATCATGAGGGTTTTTTTTTAATAAATATGAGTTTTTGACTTTGGACTATTTTAAGTTTTGTTTTTCAGCTTTTCTTTGAGGCATCAGGGTGGTCTGTACCCTTGAAAAAGGAAAGTTCATCTTGTTAAGGAGCGCCAGTTGTGGGAGAAGCAGCTAATAAGGGTGTGACCCACTAGGAGCTTAAAACCCAGAGAGGAGAGCAGAAAGGGATACTGTGAGGGAACAGGTTGGAGTGAAGGATCCAGCTGTGAATAGAACAGCTTGCTATAGCAAGGGGCCAAAGCCAATGGGTTCCTCTCTAAGTACCTGCAACAAAGCAGCAGGGTTTGGGCAAGGGGGTTATTTGTTTGTTTGCTTATTTCTTTATTTGTTTGCAGTTTAAAGACTATGTTTGAATTGGGAGGTGCAAACCTGCCTGCCTAAAGCAGCAGGTTAAGCAACCTGCCTACACATAGAAACTTACTTTGCTTCAGAGAAGCTGAGATTCTCAGGTAATCATCACTTGACTCCAAGAGCTGTAACACTAAAAAAACCCCCCATAAAATATTGAAAAACTCATGCTAAAATCTGGAGTGTGGGCATTTCTCCCAGAAGACAGGGTAAACTTGCACCTTATACACTAATCAAAGTGTGTGTGTGTGTGTGTGTGTGTGTGTACACCAGGGGCGAGCAATTATTTTGGGCAGAGGGTCACTTACAGAGTTTTGGCAAGCCATTGAGAGCCATATGACAGGCAGCCAGGGGCAGATAAATATTAATTTTCTAAATTTTTAGGGGCCCTGCAGGCCAGGTAGAATGGCCTGGTGAGCCACATCCAGCCCGCAGGCCACATTTTGCCCACCCCGGTATACACACAAGTGTAATATAGATAGAGATATATGAATATATCTATATGTATATCTCTATAAATATATATACAGTATGTGTGCATGTGTTTGTGTGATATAGTTAGAGATATATGACTATATATATGTATATATCTATAAATATATACATAGTGTATGTGCATGCACTTGTGTGATATAGATACAGATATATCTATATCACAGAAGCACATGTACACACATACCCTATATATCTATTTATAGATATATGCATATAGATATAATCATAAGCTTTTGTGAGCTGAAGCTCACTTAATTAGATGTTTGTGCTACACACACACACACACACACACACTTTGGTTAGTCTGTAAGGTACACTTCTACCCTGCCTTCTACTTGACTTTAGACTGTCACAGGTAACTACATCTCATTTCTCCCAAGACAGGTACAGCATAATATGAATCTTCCTATTTATTTAAAACAAAATGTAAATATTAGTAATATTTAAATAACAATATTTTAAAGTAAACAAAGAACTTTTTTTCCTCCCTTCTTTGCACTATTGCCTCATTGTTTGTTTTGGGCTCCTGTATCTTCCCCCAGACAGGAGCAACTGGCCACTGCTGAAGACAGAATTACTGAATTGAGTCTTGTAATTCTTATATTCTTGTAAATAAGGAGGAACATAGAACTCATATTACATTTCCCAATCTGAGTTTTTCCATTGAGTTGAGCAGGCTCTGGATATGGTGCACTGCCATATTTTTATATTTTTATGGTCATGAAGGATGTTTGTTTTCCATGGCATTTGACTTCACTGAATTTCTCTATCTTGTACCTCCAGGTTCTTCCTGTACCAGACACAAGAAGAATTCATAGAGAAAACTACTTGTGAATTGTCAAATGTGATAGGTAAGGGGGGTTTCCCCTTACAAAATATGTATTTTTAAAAAATCTCAGAATTCTTCTTTATGCAGAGATCATTTTCTCTCATATGCATGAATGAATAAAAAGGATGTTTTGGTTTGGTTTGGTTTGGTTTTAAATAAAACATTTCACTAGAAGGAGTAGCATCTTCTGCTTGGAAGCCATGTTCAAATGAGCACTCACTGATGCTTTAGGCATCTGTGGTCAAAAATCTGGCCCCCACAGCTTCATTGCCACAAAAAAAATGGCATTTTGCATTCACACTTGCCCTACCTCCTCCACCATTGTTCCCACCACCTCCCCATGGCAGAACTGCCATTGCCACCACATGCCCTGAAGCTGGGGCTGGAGATGGAGCTGGAGCTGGTGCTAGTGCTGGTGCTGGAGCTGAAGCTGCTGCCGCTGCCGCTGCCACTGCCAAAGTCGGAGCCAGAGCCACTGTCACTAATGACACCACACACCCTGGGTCAAAGCCAAAGCTGCTGCCAATGCCATCCCTGCCTCATGCCTCAGGATGCTGCCAAGGCCATCAATCCCTGCCCCAGGCTGGATCCAGCTCACAGGGAGCCCTGCAATCTGAATCTGGCCCAGGGTACAGAGTTTTACGCCCCCCCCAACCCCCCCACTTTAAAGCAAGATTAAGGAAGGAAGGGGCTGTGATTACATTAGATTAGAAGTGTTTCTTTCTGGTCACAGTATTGGTTAATTGGCATGAGTGTGTTGGGGTGGGGTGCTACTGTTTTACCTCCTCATGGAATAAATGGAGAAGGATTTAATCCTCCAAGATAATCAATATGGCATCTTCTGTACATACCAAAAATATTTAAAATATTAAGCTGGGGAAAATATTTCTATTTCTTGGCCTGGGTGTATTTTTCCTTTGAGATATGAACCTTCTGCCCATAGAATTATTTTTAGCAAATTCCATAAGTCAGCATCTATAGAGGAACAGGTACATCTTAAGCAGAAAACTATCCATTACTTAAATATATGTGCAAATACTACAACAGTTCACTTTGAAACTTTTAAAAAGGAAAAAAGGAAATGGTGTCGCCTTTTTATCTGAGGATCATAACATGCAACAAGTCATATTAGTCCCATTTGAAAGATCAGGTAATTCAGGGAAAATATACAACATGATGGTAGCATGCTACAGTTAAGCTGCCCCTGAGTAAGCTTTATTCACTCACTCCAAACTAGGAAATACACCAGTAAAACCACTGAGGGTCACCCTGCTGTGGCTGTTCTCAAACCTCAGTCCCTACTGAGCTTGGAAGTAGTTGCTGCAGGCACGGTCCTAGAGCAGCCTCATTGAGTATTTCTGAGTATGGAGAGTATCGGCACATGTGGTTGGAGGGGAGCTGTGCTTGGAAAAGGCTGCTCAGAGCACATCCCCATCACCACAATGTAGACTTGCCTTGAGGCACTAAGAGGTTAAGTAACTTACTCCATGTCCCATAGTGAGTTAACCTAACACTTACGAATAGAACCAACATCTACATCCTACTAAGTAGCAGATGCTGTTATCTCTACTTTGTCTCCAAATATTGCTTTTTATGTTTTCAGTTACATGAAGAATAACTAATGCACTGGTGCCAGTCAGATATTATATCAACAAACCCCCACAAGCAAATTTGTTTTACACGGCAGTTGAATGAAAAACATCCTGCAGAGAGTGCAAACGCAAGGGAATGAAAACAGAAAATACAGCACTAGCAACATGATTTAAATTAATTAAATGAACATTAATACCTCCAAGACGTTGCCTTATTGCTTCAAATCTTTAGTGGGAAAAGCTATAATTTACATGTACAATATTTTTAACACTATCTATTAATTAGATATACAGTGGTTCTGTTTAATTGATACTGTTAACAAATAACCTATTCAAAAACATATGCTGCAATAATTAAAGTGTTATTATGCTGACAATGCTTTTCTTCTTGGAGCTTGTAACATCTGTATTGACTGTGATAAGCATTGATTATCTGGAGTGATATAAATATTTGGGGAGCTAATAACAATCTGGTAGGAATTCAGTGCATGCTATAGACAGCTGTGATAAATCACAGGAAACCTAGATCAAAGCTGGTTTGTGAATAAGTTTGTTTTTGTACTTAATGATTCACTATAAAATGCACACAGAGAAAACTGCTCTGAGATTTAAAGCATGAGGAAATCCCATAAAGAAACATCGCATCCTGCACAGCATTTCTATACAACAGTAGAATATCCATGTTTTTATTTCATGCAATTACTCTTCCAAGGAGCTCCATATGTTCCTGGAGGTGACAGATGGAAGAGGATTCCTGGCAAAGAAGAAAAGATGGCATTGACTGCAAGAGGGTTGCAAATGCATAAATGAAAGCAGAAGCTGGCCTAACATATTCACTAACAAAAAGTTGTAAGACTTCTTAGTTTCTCTTTCAGACACAGAATGAAATATCAGTCCTTTCATTCAGTGGAAAAAGGTGGTAACATCACAAAATGGGGGTGGTGTATGATTTGGGCACCAGCCCCGGGTGCCAACCCTAATGGAGGGGAGCATGGGTGACTGGTGCCGCCTAAGTCAGTAGGCCTGTGCAAAGTGGCTAGTATTTGCTTCGGATTTAGATTCGGACGATTCGGTGGACACTGATTCAATTTGACGATTCGAATCACTGTCCCAAATCTGAATCTCCAGATCACCCAGACCCATCCGCACCCACTCTCCCAGCCCAGCAATGGCTGCCCCACCTGCTCCTAGCACTTGGAAAAAAAAAAACCCCAGCTCACCAAATGCTGCTGGGTAGGGGGGTGATCCCCACTGCCCCACGCTGTTTGAGGGGCTCTGCACAAGCCTCCCGACCCCCTCACTGTCCCAGCCCCCATGGCTGCCCCACCCACCCCAGCTCTGGCCCTTTAAGAAAAAAAATGAGTAAAACCCCAGACTCACCGGTTCCTGCCAGTGGGGGGGGCAATCCCCACTGCCCCCTACTGCCTCACACCATATGGATGGCTCTTCCATAAGCCCCCACAAAGCCCTGAGGTCACTGCAGGAGTGGTGAGTCCCAGGGTTTTTCTCAGGTTTTTTTTTCTTAAAGGGCCAGAGCTGGGGTGGGCAGGGCAGCCATGGGCAGGGACTGGGAGAGGGGGTGGGGGTCTGGGGGCTCGTGGTAGAGCCCACCATGCAGTGTGGGCCAGTGGAGGGCAGCGGGGATCGCCCCCCAACCTGCAAGCACCTCATGAGTGGGGTTTTCTTTTTAAGACACCGAGAGCTGGGGCGGGCAGGGCAGCCATGTGGGGGGGTGGGCTGGGGAGCAGGCAGGGGTTGGTGGGGATAGGGGAGAAGTCAGGGAATGGGGCCTGGCAGGGGTCCCCCCCCATGGTCCCTCCCTCCCTCCAACCCTGCCTCTCCTGCCCCTACTAACCAGCCCCTAGTCTGGCTGCAGCTCCCTGCTGCAGCCACAGGGGACTGTCTGAATCATCAAAGCTCTCAGAACCTTTCCTGAAGATTCGGAGAGCTTCAAATTGATTTGGACCTTTTAATTGGTCCCCTGGTTTGATTAAGATTCAGAGGTTCGGCCACCAAATCAGGTCAAATCTCCTCCAAATTGAATCACCACTTGAAGCTTTGCACAGCCCTATTAGTCATGGGGGGCATGTGCCCTCCTCCACAATCAATCAGTCACTAGGGAGAGGGGCAGCCAATCTCACTGACCAAGGACCCAGTTACACCTCTGCAAACAGATATAATAGATGATAAGACATAATATGATACATGCCTGTATGTTTGAGGACAGGACTGAACTCCAAGGGCTTGAGCCTGACTGTAGACACACCTGTGTAATTCCCACTGAGTTGCTTATGCCTTGTGGTAGACACATTTGTGTTCCCGTATTTTGGTAAGCACCTTGAGTGCCCGTGGGCATGTCTATATGAGATGCTTTGCTGTGTAGCAGACTAATGTGCAGTACAGTGAAGAGCCACTGTCTACATGTGCACAGCAAGCGGGGCTCAGTAGACTAATTTCCTGCACTGCTGGATAATCCCATCAAATACAAGTGATATCTGGCAGCACACTAAATTACTGTGCTTAAACACAAATGTAGATGGTGACTTTGGGTGTTCATAGATGAAATGGGGGGCCTAAATTGAAGCATTGGATTGTAAAAAACACCACTTCAATTTAGGTCTGATTAAACCCCTGTGTTGTGTACATACCCTACCGACTTACCTGCCTCTCCAGTGGGGAGGGGAGGGCAAGCTGCCAGCAGGCAGAGCAGTCCCTGGGCTGCAGGTGGGGAGGGATGGTACTTCCCTCCATGGCAGCAGTGCCCCCCCCAGGAGGCACCCGCCTACAGGCACCCAGTCCTGGGGGGCACCGCAACCACAGAGGGAAGCACCAGGCCCCCAGCTCAGACAGGCAGGGTGGGGGTGGTGTGGAAAGATCAGGCTCACCACTTTTCTTGGGTAGAGCCTGCTTTCCCGGGCTGCTGCCAAGCTGCCTGCAGGGCTTCCTGCAAAGCCATGGAGCTGCACAGAGCCCAGTGCTTTGCTCTACAGCTGTGGGGCAGCAACTAAAACTCCTCAAAGGAGTTTTAGCTTGCTGTGCCTCAAGTCATTTAAGGTGCATTACACTGCTGAATTTCCTACAGCAGCTAGAATTATTGTGCAATACACCACTGAGGCATGCAAACCCCAACATCATGAAAGTAGTGCAAAAGCATTTAACACACTTTAAAGTGTCGTGTACATATGCCTCTTGTTTCATCTACACATGGTCTTAAGGATTAGTTTACTCCAGCTCAAATTGAACAGGAGTATATTCAGTTGCCTTAATTGCACATGTAGATGTGCCCAGTAAAGTCAAAGGGAGCTTTGCTATAGACTTTATCCCATATGATTGTGGAGCCAGCTGAGGAAGACACTTAAACATATGCCTAACTTAAAGTAGTCCTATTGACTGTAGGTCCCAGTGGGACTTCTCAAATACTTGGGATTGTGAATGAAGCTCAGTTTATATCAACTTTTGTCCATGAGTCAGAGTCAAGAAAACAAAGAATTTAAACAAAGATTTTATCCACACATATTTTGTTCAAACAATCCACAGCTTACTACACTTGTTTCTTAGTAAGCCATATTTTTAATTTCTTTTCTATTCTAATTTAGCTTTCTAATACTCTTGGTTGAATTGTTATTTTAAAAGCATTGCACTAACTTGCCTTCCTTTAACCTCTGTGCAGCTTTTTCTCTGCTTATTGTAACAGTTTGTACTATTCAGAAGTACAGGGATTAATTGTGTCTCCAGCTATTATCTTGTCCTTGTTTCTTTCAGACTAGTGGCCTTTGACTTTTTTTCAAAACGGCAAGGAGGCTAAAAAGACAACATCTGCACAATAGCATAAACTAATGTTCTGCAGACACAACAATGGCTGTTTATTGCACCTTGCATAAACTACTTTAATTACCTTCAGATTACTGGTGTTATTCAAAAACATTCATTTAGAGCTAAGAGGACCATGGACATTTACAGAAATTCTTTATAATGCATTTCACTTTGTACTAGGCTCCAGAATAGTGTACTCTTTATGGTACTGAAAAATGAAAAGATGTATACAAAAGCATTTAAGATATTCATATAACTTTGATTATTTTAATATTATTTTTGTTTTTGCTACTCTAAATTAAACAAATGGATAACATTGTAACTGAATCCCTGAGTAATGCAACAACAATGTCATCAAAATGTATCATTGTATGCTACTCTGTGGAAAATCTAATGTGTTTTATCCAAGTATAATGTGATCAAAATGACAGGCAAATCCACATGTTTATACATAACATGGCATCTGTACAGCACATATTGTTTGCACTTTTATAACTAAAAAGATTTCATTTGAACCATTACAACCATACATAGAGGTTACAAGGATGATAATCAATATAAGAAAAAGAGACCTGATGTGATATTTTAAATTTGAATTTTTCTAACCAAATGTTACCAAAACAAAATCTACTTGTCTTTCTTCATCCATCCCCTCTCCAAGGGTTTTATATATGAAGATAAATTCTAATTAGTTTAGATAACTGTGCAAAGTATCAAAAAGTCATAGGCTCATTTTAAAATGTAGGTGGCATTAAGCACACCTGAAATAAACAGGAAAAACCCTAGAACCCCAGTTCTTCCTGTCTACTGAAGGCTGGAATACATAGGAAGTAAACTGAAGAGAAGGTATGCTTGTTCCACCCACAGAAACATGGAAAATAATTAAAGTCTCAAACCTTGTCTATACTAAACTTCTTTCCTCAAATCCCTCGACACTGTTATCCTCAATACAAGTCCACCCATGGCAGCACAACTGGAGAAACTTGAGCAGATTCTGTTGGCTATCAGAATTCTAACCTTTGTTTCTTCTAAATTTGGTTTCAGCAGAACTAGACTTAAGTCCTCAAGTAACCTACCAGAAATGGGTGAGAGGGGAGTATGTTACAGACAAAATATACAGAAAAGGCAGAGAACCAAAGAGAACTTGCTTGAGGGACAGTAAGGGAATGGAAAAATATACATAACAATTTAACTATTCCAAAACTTCATCAGTTTGGAACTGGTTCACAAGTGGGTGTTTTATTTGACTTTGGTAGGATAGAGACCAGTAATTGGGCCCACATGTTTTGGCTCCCAGAAGCTAGGAAAGGCATTATGAGAGGTTATAGTTGAGTAGGGAGTGAGGTTGATTGTTAGAAATATACCTTGTATTTAACAAGGAATGCAAAGGAGTTCATTTATTAAAAAGGAAAAAAAGAGAAAAAGTGGCAATAGATTTCTGACTGTTTACCAGAGTGGCCACTTGCAGCAAAGTGAGGAGTAATACAATGTGGGATACCTAGAGGACTGACCCATATCACAGGCAGCTTGGTGTCTACACATAATACTGAACCAGTTCACAATGAACCAGTTCAAAATAGCATTTTATTTTCCAGGGACAGACATTCAAAAAGCCAGAGCCTAAATTGATTCAATCTTTCCAGGTTAATCTAACCTGCAAAGATTGAACTGATTTGCAAGTGAACAGACATTCACATTTAATTCTGGAAATGCAGGCACATGCCTGCAGTGACTCAAGCTAGAAGCTGGGGGGCACTAGACCAGCCCTCCTTTCCCTTTGCAGCAGCCACAAGGCTGGAGGGAAGCTGACCTGGGGGGCATGGCCAAGCCCCCACAGGGGCTAAGTAGTATGATTGTGGAGGGGTTTAAATCCCCATCCTGGCCTGTAGGGACCCCAGCTGAGGTGTGCCTAGAGGGGGAGGAGGAAGCAGCCCTTGCTAGGCTTGCTCCAAGGCCAGACTCCAGCTGGGGCCATGCCTCAGGAAAAGTGGGGTAGGGGTAGGAATTGAACTCCCCTGTCTCCAGAAGAGCATGGGACCCCAGTCAGGGTCTGCCCAGCTTTACCATCTGCTCTTGCTCAGGTGGCAGGGGGCCTGGCCAGATCCAGCTGGCATGGACTTGCTGTTCACCCAGGGCTGGGGCTACAGCTTCAGCTGGGGTTGAGGAGCTGAGCCAAGCTACCCTGTGGGTGCTACTGAGGGCAGAGGCTGAAGGGAAGCCTAGGCAAGAGCTGCACAGCCAGATTGCTCCTGGATCCCCTCACCCAAGCTGGGTAGGGCTGTCATGGAGTCTCAGTCAGCTGGGAAGGGGTCTGCAGGGCTGACCAATGGGGCCAGGGCCCTTTCTAGCCCACTGAAGGTGCATGACAGCCCAGCCCAGCAGCATGAGAGAAGCTGGCTGAGAAGCAGTCTTCCCAGGCCAGCTTCAAGTCTCCAGTGGGCCCCAAGCCCAGCAGCCACCACCATGCCCCCTGTCCTGGGCAGCATCCAGGGCTTCAGGCACACAACCAGCTGCAGCTGACCAGCTGCAAGCTGGGTAAGAGCTGGAAGGGAAACAGGACAAAATTAATACTATATCTACAGTATTGCAGGACTTCTCTGTATAAAGAATAAGAAAAAGCTTTGATAACTGAATGTAACCTGGTGGCAAGTGTTTAGGTTTTAAGATTCAGATGGTAACTTATGGCCCTAGAAACAATCCCACACATAGTTAACCAGCCAAATGGAATATGTTTGCTTGTCTTTTAATATGTTCTGTATATCCCTAGCTACAGGAACCTAGGCTCATAAACACATCAGAACCTTCTTTTGACTTTTTTTCCTACTTGCTTTTTATATATCAGTAGAAGATAATTTGTTTGGGATGCTGACTACACTTTAAGTCTCAAACTCAATGTGAAACTCTCCAGGGGCTACTGTTAAAAGTGTGTGGCTTTGGCAGAAAAAGAAGAAACAGAGCTTGAAGATATGTCTATAATGGATGGAGACAATAAAAATGTTTGAGTAAAGATGGTCTTGTGGTTAAACTGAGACTCTAAATATCTGGATTCTATTCCTAGGTCTGAAGTCACTGAAAATCTCTGCCTCAATTCTACTTCTGTAAAGTTGGGGTAGTAATACTTCCTTTCCCCTGCTTGGTCTGTTTTGACTGCTTTAACTGTAAACTATTTACAGAAAAGACTATTTCTCACTATGGACAGGTCTACATACCAAAATGCAGTGCCATGTAGAGCTGGCTGGGCAAGCTCTGTCTAATAGGGCTAATGTGCCCAGATATAGTGCTTTGCTACCACATATATGTTACCTGTTCATAGATATGCAGCATTACATAGTTCTGTGTAGACATACCTTCTGTGTACATGTGATGTTTAGCATATTGCAGCACTAATCTGAAATATTTACTGCTATAGTAAAAACATGGATAGATTTGTACATTAAAAAGAAAGATTGCAGGGATTATTATTATTTGTATTGGAGTATCACCTACAGATTCCAGCAAAGATTGGCACCCCACTGTGCCAGCATGTGTCAAGATTCCTATATGATCTCTAAAAATAAACTTACTAGACACTTACTACCTACTAAGATAAAAGGTGAAAAGTTGTTGTAAATAAAGATATGGTTAAGGTAAGAAAATAAGGTTGTTCTCTATTTTCTACTTGATTTAATGTATAATTCAAAGTATTCAGAAGTTGTAAAATGATTCTGTCTCTTATAGAAACAACTGAAGGATATTTGCCTTGACTTTAATATATTCTCTTACATTTAGAATCTTCAGACAATACACTTTATGTGATGTGTTTATTTATTACTAAATCATCATAAATAACAAAGGATTGGTAAATTGTATAGTTCATTTATGATACCCACATTTGAAATATAGAAATTTTACCACATTTTAAGGATCACAGACCCAAGCAGATTCTCAATCTTCTAAGCTTCTGTGGATTTGTAATGAATCTTACTAACAATATGTAAAGTAATTATGTTTGGATGTTATTGGGAGACAGAAATTTCCATTTCTGAAGCTGTTCCTTTTACATTTTTTTTCTCACAAAGAGTCATATGTTGCTTACAAGTTTTATGGCATTTTTATTCATGTTAGGGAAACTCTCATGTATAACTGCTATGTTAATTACTATCGAAATTTGAGATTAGGCTTTTATAAATGCCAAAGATTTCTGAATACATTTTTTTACCAAACAAGAGAGAGACTGTGTGAAATACATGCTTAATAGCAAAAGGTGGTAAAAAGGTTAGGGAAACTAGAAATTAAAAGCAAAATAAAATACAGCAGTTTATTCTAGTGACCTTGATATAGAATCAGCTATGTAGCATGCTAGGTAACAGAATCAGTTACACAGAGTTCCATCTATTAATTCTATTCTACTTCTTTTTCTTATGTCATATTGGCAATAATAATAGAAAAATGGGGGGAGGGAGGGAAGGATTCTTTGTCTGAAAAAAAACTAAAATGATTTAAAAGCAACATCATCAAATCACATGTATCTTCAGTGTAAAAAATAATTTGTACACAACCATAAATTTTTCATGTTTCTATCAAACATTGATAATACAGGTTTTAATATTTATTGTTACCCTTGGCCAAACTCTCAGAGTTCCCTCTCCAATAGGGTAGACACACAGAGGTGCAGATTGCCTTTGGGTACTACTGATTGGGGCAGTGAGCACATCAGGGATTTCCCTTTGGAATATAGCCCTGGTACTCAGTTCTTTTTAATCTCCTTAATATTCAGTTATACGCATTCATCTGTAATCAGCTTTATCTTGAATTCTAATGAGTTCTCTTTTTACATTGGGAACTGTGTTTTTTAACAATCAATGTTATTAAAATGACCCTTGATACCACATGATTCCACAGTGGGGCTTTTCAAAGCTATGTACAAGTGTAGTTCATTACCACTTTAATATAGAAGTTTGAAGTCAGAACTTCTTTCTGTGGTGTTCAAAGCTATTTTTGTATCTTTGAACAGTTGCTTGGCCCACCACAGTGAGCACTACAAGATTTTGGCGTGCTCCCTGTGGTGGTCAAACAACCGTTCAAAGCAATATAGGAAATATGGTCTTGGAAACTGGATGGCTTGGGGGATTTGTGATGGGCTGTCTTTGACCTCTAGGTCATGGATCTGACTGTGGCTCAAGAAAGCAGTGATCAGAAGTCCCTGCCATCTTACAGCTGCTTGGTGCTCTGTATTGGGTAGATTTTGTAGTTTACTGGAGAACCTTCAGCTGTTTTGTGTAACAATTTTCAACCGTTTTTAGAACTGGTCTTTACATAGCTGGTCCAAACTGCAATGGTGGATGAAATTTATTGTAAAATGAGTTTTCTCTCAGTTTAATTCCAACAGAACAGGTGAATCTTAGGAGCCTTTATGACATCTTTATCCATGGTAATGGCAGAGGCAGCATGTAGAACTGGAATGAGCAGCTAAACACCTAGACATTAGGGCTGTGCAAAGTTTCAGTCCCTGATTCAATTTGGTGGAGATTCAGCCTGATTTGGTGGCTGAATCTTTGAATCCAAATTGAATCAGAGGACCCTTTTATCTCCCAGAATTGAATCAGAACCCCTGAATCAATTCAGAGAGATTCAGAAAGATTTGGCGATTCAGACATAGACACAGGTCCAAATGTTTCTTCTACGTACCTCAAGGTACCAGGTGGCTTATGAATGCTGAGATGCTGGGGCAGATGTTGTGTCCCATAGGAGCACAGGGGACTCCCCAGCATGCTCAGTAGCAGACCTGGAAGTGGACCAGAACCATTTCTGGTCTGCTTCTGGGTCCACCAGGGAGTGTGCAGGCAGCGCCCCCCGGCTCAGCAACTGGTGCCTCCTGGGTCTGGGGGAGTACTCAGTGTCCCCCCTCAGCTGATTGCTGAGCTGGGAGGGCATGGGGGGAGTTCTCCACATGCTCAGCAGTGGACCCAGAAGTGGACCAGAAGTACTTCTATTCCACTTCTGGGTTCACCACAAAGCATGCCGGGGGTGCTCCCATGCTCCTGTGGGATGCTTCATCCACCCCAGCATTGCAGTGTTCATGAGCCACACCTGGTACCTCGAGGTATGTAGAAAAAACATTTAAAGCTGTGTCTAAGGCCAAATCGCTGATTCTCTGAATCAGCATCGAATCTTCAGATTGGATTTGGCCAAATCAAATTGGGGACAGTGATCTGAATCAGCTAATTAAATCACTATCCCCAATTCAGGCCAAATCTGAATCTGAATCGAATATGGCCTGTTTCGTACACCCATACTAGACATTGTTCCTGAAGAAAACAGAGGAAACAACATGGCCAGCAAATTGTAGAAAACTCAAGAAGCCAGTGACTGTACTGTACCTATATAATAGATTATAATGTCCAGCGCTGTCATTCACAGCACTACTTTTTCTTTTTTTTTAATATTTGTTAAGCTGTAGTCAAGATAGAAAAAGTTACAATCACATAGAGGGCATCAATGCACAAGGATGAATTGAGGCATAAAAGAGCTGATGTTTTACTCCATGAAAAATGTGATGTCATATTAGTCATAGCTGCACATTTAAAGGAACCTGATTTTGAAAGACTAAGGTCCTATATAATAGGAAGGTGAATTACTGAAATGTAGGTAACCAGAGTAAGGAGAAAGCAGGTGCACATAAATGGGTCCCTTCAGAATGTATGGAAAGGGAACTTAGAATTAAAAGCAAGTAGGATGAATGTAAACCTCTGAAATCATACATAAAACCTTGAAACTACTTACCCTCCCTGCGGTTTCTATTACAAGTTGTTTTTCTGTTGTGAATCAAAGTTCAAACATAAAAGTATAAAGAAAGGCAGAAGTTCCACGAATCCTATATTCAACAGCAGTTTCCTCTTCTCCTAAATGGTATGAAAGGAAAGCAAAAGAAATCAAAGGGTTGTTTCAAAAAACAAAGGAAAAGAATGTTCATATAAGGAGAACATGGTGCCTATTCAGTGAGACAAACATTTCCCTTTTGACATAATTCCATTATTAATAGTTAACACCCAAATTAATCCCAAAGGTGGGTTGGAAGCAAGCAAGGCAACATTTCACTTAGAAACTGAACATCTATGAAAATAGTCTATTGAATTTCACCTAAATGAACAGTTATGTTGCAGATACACTTTCTGGCTAGAAACAGGAAGAACCTAAAAAATTGAATATCACTCCAGTAAATGGGGGACACTGTTCTACCTTAAAGAGAAATGGAAATAATAATACTTACTCACTTCTCAGTGGCAGTGTGAAAACAAAAATTATTATTTTTTGTGAAGTGATGAATATATAAAAGCACATGAGGAACTTCATAATTTGTGCCACTGCTTGGGAACTCCTGGGGAACACCTGTGCCACATGCCCTCTGGCGCAAGGCAGGTTACCCTGGTGGGGTAGGGTTCCTGGGGGCCTCCTGGGGCTGCTGCAATCCTGCTGCTCAGAGCCCAACTGGCAGCCAGAGGATGGCTCCAGCTGGCCAGGAACCAATTTTGGGCAGCATGCACTGTCCCCACATGCACCACTCTGCTTTTTTTTTCTGCAACTTTTTTAAACCTGGGATCTCCGATTGGCATCAGGGGGGACCCTGTGTTCCTCACCAGACCCAGGAGGCACCAGTCACTGAGCTGGGGGAGTGCAGGGGGGCTCCCTGGCACACTCCCCAGCAGACCCATAGTGCTTCTGGTCTACTTTGGGTCTGCCACCGAGCATGCTGGGGACCCCCCATGCTCCTGTGTGAAGCTCCATCTACCCTAGTATCTCAGCATTCAGGAGCCACCTAGTACCTTGAGGTATGTAGAAAAAACATTTAAAGCTATGTCCGAATCATCGAATCTTTCCACATCTCTCCGAATCAATTTGGAGGGTTCTAATTTGATTCAGAGAAATTGAAGGGTCTCCTGATTCAATTAAGATTTGGAGATTCGGCCACTGAATCAGGCCAAATCTCCACCAAATCGAATCAGCAACTGAAGCTTCACACAAACCTAGTAGGCAGAAGTGGCCTTTTTGGGGGGATCTGTACTAGGATTGGGGGAGTGGGACTGGTGGAAATAGCCTGGGGGATAAGGTGGGGGAGTACCATGGTGTGGGGTGCAGTTAGACATACCAATATGTAGGGGACAGTAGAGGACCGCTGTGGGGAGCGGGGCAGCACAGTGTGGGCTATGCAGTAATCTTCTATTTTTTTTTACTATGCTTTTAATGCAGCCTTTGTCCAGGGTCTAGCAGAAGACTTACATTTACATTATGTAAAATATATGTCAGTGAAAATATGTCAGTAAAATGTTTGGTCATCAGTATCAACTTTGCAGATGGCCAGTAAGTAAATCTATCTTGGGTTGGCAACCCTGTGCAGCACATATGCATAAGTAGTGGACAAATTAAGGTTACAAAGGAAATTTAAATTCTGCCATTTCCTAAACTTTTTGAGTTAGGAATCAGTATCAATAATTTGGTATTGTAAACTTGAAGTTATTTTAATATGGGTGGGACGTCATTATTTCTTAATCACTAAAGCTTCTCAATGAAATTTTTACCATGATCATAACAATGTATTTCCCCTTATTCTCAGAAAGGACTGTACTCTAGTTACTGAAATTATCAAAAAAAATTAAGAATTCAGACATAGCGTGGAAAAATTCACTTAGGGCAGTTGTACACGTGCCTGACATCTGCTCCAATACATGCTAAATTGAATTAAATTAGAGCAGCCTCAGTGTCACATGTATTGAGCATCCCCACACTTCAAAATGGTGTTGGGACACTTAAACTAAAGCTCATTGAACAAGCTTTACATAAAGTGCACCCACCTGTATGTTGAAATGCGGGACACTAAGAACACAAGATGCTGTGCGTGCTTTAATTAGAGTGGCTCCCAAGATCCACTCTAATTAAAGCACCTCCGCCCCACCCCAGATCAAGTACAAAAATGGTGTGAAAGATTAAATAGAAACAGGGTCCTAAAGTTAAGGCAACCTTAACTAAAGTCACTGTGAACAGCTATGCCTCTAATCTTTGAATTTAAGAGTTGAGGATGCTCATCTTGCAGAAGATGCTCAGCATTTCATGAACTGGGGCATTTTTAATGTAACACAATGGACCCAGTTTTTTAAAGTCATGATTTGAGGAGTGACCCTGAAAAGTGATAAGTGTCTGCAATTCATATTGACATCAAAGGGCACTAAGATTGCTTAGCAGCTCAAGATTAGGCATATGGACCTGATACTGATTTTACATGATTTTATTTTTATACCAATGCAACTTCACTGACTTAAAATGGTATTACTTCTAATTTATACCAGCATGAATGACACTGAATCAGGCTCTGTGCCATTGCTCACTTAGAACATCCATTGACTAAGCTGAGAGAGCAGTAATGATTGAGTTTGTAAAACCCCAATCATGTAAAGGGATAAGTGACCTTAACTCTCAGTAGGCATGTCTGTATGAGACACTACATCACTGTAGCATCAGCGGGCACAAACTGTGATGCCACTGCTACTGAGCAGTAGGTTCAGAAATGACCTATGGGGCACCAGGACTGCTCAGTAGTAGCAACTGTGCAGTCAGGCACATGCATAGATGCCCCCAGTAATCTCTGCTCAACCTGTAAAAAAGCAATCAGAAGATCTCCCTAGTAATATTCTTCAATAATACATTTTATTTAATTTCTTGAGTGTTACCTCAGATACTGGCTTTAGAAAAACATGAAAATCAAGCTAAAATTTTATTTAAAATAAAATCTGCTGCTAGTGATAAATTTGTGCCTGCACATCCAGGAAGACTTTTGCTAAACCCAACAGCAGATATTATTGGCATAATCTTAGAGGCTCACCTTGAATTCTTTATCTTTATTTCTTCTGCAATCATAATAACAAAGGAATGAATTATATTATCAAATATAATACAGAATTTAAAAACGTATATCTGAATGATTGAAAGTCAAGCTTTAGAAATATCCCCTTGACACCAACATCCCATATTTTCCTAGTTAAGGCAATGTTTATTGTTCTTTAATGTTACAGGAATTGTAAAGGATGATGAATTCACTGCCACCCAGCGCTGTGTGTACTGTTAAGACTATTTGATTTACAGACATTATAACAATGCAAAAATATCCATCATTGTGCCATTGATTAGTATTTAAGTTTGGCAAGGTGAAGCTCTTGAGACATAGAGCTGAGAAAAAGCCTGGAGATCAACACTTTTATAATCCCATACAAAGTCCATTTTACTTTCACTATCAGAAATTATTGTAATATAGTAATAGTTTTCTTCATTCATTAGAAAAAGATCAGAAGAGAGGCTAGCTGCATACTGGCTGGCAACAAAGGTGCTATTGGACTCATAATAAGAAATAATGAATAATGTCCTGAAAAAATTCCAGTGAACTCAACATTTGTATATATGGGTACTGGCTAATAAATTCTGCAGCCCTTTAAAAAATCTAGCCTGTCTCAAGCAGGTTATTGAGTATTAATAAAATATATAGAATATGTTCTTGATGGAACTTTGGGTGTGCAAAATGCAGTGGTAGGCAATTAATAATGTTAATAAAATAATTTTGTTTTTTCATTGACAATAAAATCTTCATTTTAAAAAGAATGTATCTAAGAATACCTTCAGGTTTACTTTTGGATATATTGTATTACATGTTTTCCTGATAAACAAATCATCACTGCACATGCTAGATAAAAGCAACACAGGTGGTCAGATCCCTTGAGGTAACATCAAAGAGGCCACCATGAAGTTTTAGATACTATTCAAAATGATCTAAAACGTGTCTATTACTGTTCACCTCTTCTATTTTACTGTAGATAGTCAGGTTTAAAGCAATGTCTGGGTTACACTAGTTTGCTTTTGTAGCTACACTGTTTTTTAAAAATCATATATTGTATATTGAGTGGTTTATAAACGACCTGTTTCCAAATACTTGCACAGAACAATGTGCTGTGTTTTTTTTCCCCTTTTAAAGTGTTTTTAATTGATATATGGTTATCCCCAAATACAAAAAGAAATGGAGTTTGGCTTGGTGGTAGGTCTCTGTATAAACCTGTTGAAGTCAATGTAGATGTGTAAATAAAATATGCTAGGACAGCAAAAAGGTAGAGAAATCCAATTTTGGATGTCAGTGTCTTCCATACCTCCATCTTTCCATTAAAAAGAAATAACATACTATATACTTGTGAAATAATTCTCAAAAATAGACTGTCTTGTTCTCTAGGTATAAAACGTCAGGATAGTTTCATCTAACACCTTTAAAACTTATTATCATGAAACCTGAAAATATTCTTTTTTTTCCTCAAGATCTGTTCTTATGCAGCAATGATCCACCTAGTACATGAAATGTTTAAATATATATCCCAAGAGAATGGATACATTGAAATCTTTTTTCTAAAAAAAACTTTTTTGTTTACAAAAGTCTACCAATATGACAACATGTGAGCTGCTAAAACAGATCAAAGGCTTATCAAATATCCAGTTATTCCATCAGTACAACTGGGGTGTTTAAAAACCATGATTCACTTTGGGGACACCACAAGGAGCTGTCAGACCTGTAGTTCATGGAGATAGACAAAACTAACAACACTTTTCAACTACAGGAAACTGATTAGAGAATTATAGAGAAGGTCTCAGAGGAGGGAAAACCCTTCTGGGTTTACCTCTTTTAGCAGACAGACAGAAAGCTGATGACAGAACAGTTTCCTGAATCTTGTTTTTCACAGGTTACAATTCACAAGGTAATGACCTACAAACTCTTTAAATAAAATAGAACAGTATTTCTCTATTGCTGAATAATTATTTTTTGCAAACATTTTATGAACCAAAAAGTATGAACTGACTAAGCTGTGAATTCCACCCAAAATCACAGATCATTTCAGCTGGAAAAAATGAGCATGAGATTTTACAAAATTAAAGAGGAGGTTTCCTATCTAGTGGTCTAAGGGGTGACTCCATATGACATGAAAACTTGTCTATGTCTTCTGCCTGGGGGGACTTAGACCTTCATCTCCCACTTCTAAAAGAATCCCCAGAATACAGGGCTACACAGTATTCTGGAGTGACTGGTTCTCAGTTTTTTGTGTGAGAGCTGTTTCACTTTGTAAAACAAATTTCAATATTTAGTGGACAAGAAAGATACCATGAGAATGGTTCAGTGATCCAGTGCTTTATGCACTCTGGAAAAGGGAGACACCCAGAGTACGTCCAGAAGTACACGGACGTTTGGTTCCCTGGAGACAACTAGCAGCGGTGCACCTTGACATGTGGCAAGTTACCCTGGGCGTGGTAGGGAAGGCTGGGCTGTCCCCAGCAGCCTTACCTGGGGTGCTGGGGGCCTCCCAGGACTGCAGCCATGGCAATCCTGATGGACGGAGCTCCACTTCTAAGTGGTGGGGATATCCAGAGGTTAAAAAAAAACACAGAAAAAAAAATGAAGCAGCGCACACTCAGGCAGCATGCCCTTGCAGTATGGAGAACACCAGACTGTGAAGTATGTGGTGTTACAAACATGTTTGTAGCACCACATACCGCATGACAACGCTCGTCTAGATGCATCCTGAGGTTCCAGTACCTCCCTCAAAAATAGCAGCTGGTTATTTAGCTTATGTAACACCCCGCTGTGGGGTGCTAACCACTGCCAGTGGCAATTTGAGGAAGCCTGGGGCACCAGCTAGACCCATCCTTTTGTTTCTTTTGGGCTAATGAGAAATCTCAGTATACTTGTATGGGGCTACCTCCTGTAACAGCACTCAGAATAGGTAACTATTTACAATATTTATTATGTACAAGATAGATAGATAGATAGATAGATATTCATTTATATTCAGATATTTACACACATACATATATTTATATTTGTATATATACATTGCTATCTATTCTAAGGTTTAATTCATAACTCAATTAACTTATGGAATAATACTAATGAACTCAATGCTTATAGATATATATAGCTTGGTAACAACATATGTACACATATAGGGAAGTGATCACACCTCCAGTGGAGCAACAGTAGATCTATTCTTACACAGTAAGGCAACCTTGTGTGCATCCAAAACCCAAAAGAGACAAAGCACAAACATTCCCTATTTTGTAAAAAAAATTAGAGTCCCAGTAGGTCTGATAAAATAACAGTCTTTTGGTTGACTACTGTTGAATTGACATCACCTTAGTTCAGGTAAGCATAATCAGTCCAGTGTGAATGTGATGGGAGTTCCCTCAATGGCCCCAGGGCTCTACTTCTGCTGACGGCTGGTGCCCATGCTCAGCTTCCTGTAATACATAAACAACCTCTTCCCCGTGACACCCCTTCCTGCCCCTCAGACAGGGCTGGTGGGTCTACTTTCCTGATGTTCACTCCCTCAGGGCCCCCGACATGAGGGTCCCCTACAAGAGGGGAGGGCTATGCCCACTCACCAACTCCCAGCCCTGGGTGCTTCTCCTTTAATCACAGCCAGAGCTCGTCTCTGGGCTCTGCTCACTTCTCTCACTCACTGCTTTGTCCCCTCAGCGAGATCCCTGCAGTCTCCTCACAGAGGTTTATCCCTTCCTTAGCTCCCCAACCATCCCCAATGGCCAGTCTTCTACATAAGACCCTGGTGGCTACAGAATTGGGACTCTGTTTCCAAGGCCTGAAGGCAAAATTGCTCCAGTCCACTTTTTGGGGTATCTTCAGGGGCACAAAAAAATCTCCCAGGCTCATCCTGGTTTTGTCTCACCATGGGACACTCCCTACAGGTGAGCATCCCTTCTGTTACAGTCTGTTACACTCGTATAAAATGTGACAGGTCTCTTTCTTCGTTTCCATAACATACCACAGCTCCATTGACTTCACCAAAGCTCTGTTGCATTATATCAATTATCAGTCCACTGGCCTTAGTTTCGTGATTCTGTTTTTCAGATATGTTTAGTGCTGTTTCAAAATAAAAACTGAAAGTATTGGAACAAAATGTTTTGAAAACATCAACATGAAATTTTCAACTTTTACATTTTTTCCCCTTTTTAGAAGGATGGGAGCTGGAATTGTCAAATTGAACCCAAATTCAGGAATAGCTTTACTATCCACCACCAAAACTGTATTTTTTCAGTGAATGTACCATTCACTAAAATGTTTTGGCCAGATATAAGTACCATAAAAAGTCTTAAAGATTTTTATACAGCCTAGTAAAGCATATCTCTAAAAGTTGTAGAACACATAAGACATGGTTCACAAGTGCACATTTTATGTAAATGTCTTATGCAAATTCTTTTTTAACATTGAGAAAGCAGTACCCACCCGTACAAAATGCTATACATATGTAGCAAAGGTTGTGAAAAATGAGCAAGTTTACCTTGTAGTACTTGAGAAATAGGTATCTGATAGCTAAACTAAAGGCTGCCTGGTAATGCATTATGCAAGATTTTATATAAATGACATATTCTACAATCAAATATTTAATTATGGAAATTTCATTTTATAAAGTTCACCTACTTCCAATGAAGCCAATAGATGTTTTGACATAAAATGGAAGAAGGATCAGGCACAAAATGTAAAATGACTTTACAAAAGAGTTGAGAGACAGGGATCAGTGTAAGTAAAACTGACAGACACAATAATATCTTTAAATCATGAGTAATTATTTTTGCAGTGTTCACAGTGAAACATACATTTCGTTCAGTTAAAAAAGTATATGTGATCAGTGTTGTAAATGAAACAGAAGACATTGGTTCTTACATCTCGTATATTGCCCAGAGCACTTAAATTGACCTTTTAGCAGGGTAAAAAATTCTTCTATCCAGTTGACTGTACAGTCAATATCAACTGTAGCAAAGGGTTTTTTCAACCTAGCAAGGTAACCCCTCAGTGAGACTAATTAGTTTTCTCTGAAAACATCTAGATTATTGATCTGAGATTTGAAAACACTATTGATATACAGTAGTCAGTTACACATGTATGAGAATTATCTTTATGGGAATTTTAAAGAAGAAATAAGGAAAATATTACATTCCTCTGGCTTGTGTTTTTATGTAAACAGATCTCAGAAATAGAGAAACTCATTTTGTCAACACTTTGAACTCTATGATTGCCATAAGACCAGCTGATAAGTAACATACAAGGTACAAAAACTATACTGAACCCTTTATTGGAAACAAATCTTCATGTTTACCAGTAGAATTTTAAAATGATTTCTGAAAACATGCAAATATATGGCCTATTTCATTCTCACCCTGGATCTGTATATTGTAAGAAATATAAACACTGGCACTTGTTTTACCTAATATACTAGAGATATGATGCCCTCAGATTGAAATGAATCCCTGTTATAAACAAAGCATGAATGTAAGTCAGTACCAACATCAAGTCCCTCAGTTATAAAATCTCTCAAGTGTTATTGGCTATATTCTGCCCTTGAACATGCATGCAAGAAATTTCACTGAAATCGTTACAAGTATAATTTAACCATTCATAGAGGGTCAACACAAGGCTCATGCACCACTTCAGTCTCCCTGATGCCCTTATATTAGAAATAGGGCACCCATTTTTATACTGAGGGTGATAATCAGTGGAACAAACTACCAAGGTCAGTAATTCAATAAAGATATTGAGAGCCCAATAAGACCCAATGCCTTTCTGTAATTTCTAATTTAGTCATGTTATTGGGCTCAAAGCAAGAATAACTGGATAAAACTATATGGCCTATGTTTTGCTAGAGGTCAAACTAGATAATCTAATGATCCCTTCTGACCTTAAACCTATTAATCTATGCTGAATTTCATTCTAAGGATCTTCTGTGCATATCCAAGGGCAGAATTTTGTCCTAATTTGAAATGCATTTCAACTGGCTTTTAAGGGCCTCATCCTTTGAGGTAATCAGCAACCTCTGATTTGTTTTTAGCCCTTACGGCATCTTTCATTTTAGCCCTTATGGCATCTAATATAGTAGAAAGGGCACTGGACCCCAATCACTGTCCATCAGTACATGGAAAGCTTGCTCTGTCAGTAAGAATACCCCAATCCCCAACTCTTAGTTTCCATACTCTCCCCTCAGCTCTCCCACTGGATTTCTTCCAGATGCCAACTCTGCTTTGTTACACCACTGTGGCAGAATTGGAGAGGCTCAGATTGTTAAGAAAAGAAAATCCACATAGAAAGCACAACCTGGTCTGTGATAGGTTGTGGTTCTGTAGGCACAATGCCTAAAAATTCTCATATTGTTAGTCTTTCAAGCACATAGCTTATTTATGAATTTGGGTTGAAATTCTTAAAGAAATATTTCTCTCTTATTTCCCTTTTGTATTCTTATGTATTTTCTTTCCTGTTAAGTTGTGAGATATGCAAAAAAAGTAACTTGAGCAGTTCCAGCCCACCCTTTTCAAAGTATTGCTCTTCACAGCCATAAAAGCATTCCTATTGACTTCAGTAGAACTATCCGTGTGTTTAAAGTTAAGCATATGCTAAACTAGGCTTTGCTGGATCAGCACAGGGTCTCTCAACTCAAGCAAGGAAAGATTCCTTCGACTTCGCTGCCAGATTAGGCCAATATCCTTAGAATATTAATTTGAAAATTAGCTGATATAAACTACTAGGGCCACAGAAACTACAATGTGGTGACAGAGCTGAACACTCACTGGGCACATCTACACAAGACACTAACTGCACAGTAGCTGAATAATACGGTACAGTAATGTGTCACAAACAGTGCTAATACACTACTGTGCTGTATTATTAGGCGATTGCACAGTAGCATCACTTAAAAGGCATTCAATGGCGCTACTGCACAGTAACTCAAGTTACTGCACTTTTATTTAGTGCTTGATTACACAAGTACTAAATAAAAGCACAGAAACCACTGCACATTCAGTGGGCACACTTGTATAGATGTGCTCACTGAATCCAATAGGAGCTAGATCAGACCCTAACTGGATAGGTCTTTCCTGGTACCTGGCTTCTGTTCGGCAGAAACAGCACTAGGTCTGTTGTAGAGCTTACATTTTCTGTTGAAAATCCAACCGTGAAAGGTAAATTGATGTGGATTTTATGGTTATGTCTTTTTCTTTTTATGCCATTTCAGTTGCCATGGCTGATATTTAATCTTGAATATTAGCAGGATTGAAAAAAGTAACCAGAAGAAAGGCAGAGCTTTCTACATGATAGGGCTGAGCTTTTTCCAAAATGCACATTAAAAAGATAACCCATCTCCTTCTGTTACCCTGTCCATACTCGGCATGAGTCTTGAAGAAAAAATATAAGAATGTGTTTACACTTTTCAATCAAATCTGATATTATATTTCATGTATATATATACAAACATCCAATAACATCCAATCTGGATGTTATCTGTTTAAAGACAGATAACATCCAGATTATCAAATGTTACTGTCTTCCCACCAGCCAGTGGACACATCTACACATTCATTAATGTGCAGGACTTATTGTGCATTTAATTTAGTACTTGCTTAATGAAGTACTAACTAAATTTGTAGTAACTCACACTACTATGCAGTAGCACTGGTGCATGGGTTTTTTGTGATGCTTACTGCATAGTAGCCTAATAACACTGCACAGTAGTGTATTAGCATGGTTTTTTACCAGCATGCTACTGCACAGTATTATTAGGCTACTGAGCAGTAAGTATCTTGTGTAGATGCGCCCAGTGAAACCATTCATTGATAATCTTTTTGCTGTCACAGACCAATCTGTCAAACAGCCTGGCACCAGCAAGACACTGAATTCACACTTGAATTCATGCCAACATAACATAACTTTCTATGGCCATATGCCCTTACAGGAATAGTACACAGAAAGCACAAATCTTGCAGTTCAGTAGCTGGCTACTAAATAATTTCCATTTCAACAAATCTTGATTCGGCTTTACATTTCTTGCACTTAGCTATGTACTGAGATTATTTAACTTTTTTAAATGATCTTAAGATCATTAGTATAAATAGCACTTGTAGAATTAAATTAAACCATGGAATATTGACTACTGATATTCCCATCAATAGCCTCTCTCAGCAAGAATCTAATCACTCTAATCTTGAAACTGTGAGATAGGAGCATCTAATATGTAATACTAAGTATCTATAGCCCACCTTGTATACCAGTAGCTGACAGTATGTGGGTGGTGACTGATGAAATTTTTCAAAGCCAAGAGCACCTGGTTTTCAATAGTGAAGACCAGCAAAAATATTGCTTATGGCAACATCATGGATGTGTGCATGGAAGACAATGGAAACAGATCAGAAAATAAGTAAATGGCATCAAGACCTCTTCCTTTCCTTATTATTCCCAATATAATCCATTCTCTCTTCTTCTCATTTGCATAAGGTAAATGAACACATGTAGCATTTGTAACAAAGGGGAGCAAGTAGGGCTGAGTGCTGGGAGTGAATACTGGTGTTTCTCCTTTTTAACCCATTCCTGGCTAGCTGAAGGGACTGTACCAGCTCCTGAATCTTTTGCTTATTGCTTCTTTGTATAATTAAGCAAAGCAATGAGACAAAGTAATCTGATCAGTCTGCTTGAAACCAGACTCGTGGCTAAAAACACAGTTTGGTTTTAAGGCAGGGTTGCCAACTGTCAATAGTTTATGGACAGTCAGTAAAAGATCAAGCTAAAGATGCCTGTCCATGAAGTCCAATGAAAAAAAATTCAGCTGTCTATAAAAACTGTAAAATAAAAAAAGCAGAGCTTGTTTCAAGACCCGGATCAGAAAGAAGCTGGGTACAGTGTTGAAGGACAGACAGGGCACTGAAGTGCCACCTGGTGGCTGACCAGGACTGCAACACCCTGTAGGGAGCCTTGTCTCAGAGCTTCCTAGACCCTTCCCCTCCAACCAGGTGCTACTGCTACTGAATCCCTTTGGCTTCCTATAATACTGCTGGGTCACAGATAGACTTCTTTGGGTGTTTATGCCAGGATATAGTTGTAAGTCTGGGGTGTGGGGGTGGCACCATGATGCAGGGTGAAATGGGGGCATCAGTGTGCAGATGAATGGTGCATCCCAGTAGAAGAGGAAGCACACTGTAAAACCATTGCTATAGTCAAACAGAGTTGTCAATCTCAGGGAAAAAAATACTGCAAACTTTTTACTGACTACCAAACTTTTTTTACTTTTTTATTAAAGTTGATGGTGTTAAACCCCTAAATGTGGACCCAGCCCTTCTAACTGAGACCTGGAAGCAGGGCAGGGCCTAACACAAGAGTTATATTTAGATTATGTAAAAACCCATGTGACTAAAACATATGTCAGTAAAAAGGGTAGGCTGTTAGTAAAGTTTGCAGATTTTCAGTAAAAACAAAGTCTTTCATTGGCAACCCTTCTTTAAAGTCAGGCAACAAAGACAGACTCAATAAAGTGTTAGAAGCAGTGGGGAAAGCAAACTTATAGAGTAGAAGCACTTATTATTAACCTGCAACCACTATTTTCTGTTAAAATTGGCCAACTGGCTATTAGACAACAGCAGCAGACGGTGCCACTTTTTACCCATATAGGTCAGTATTCGGTTATTTAGAAGTCCCTAAATTACCTTGTATTCGTGTACAGGTGTAACCTGCAGGTGAGAGTTACTGTAAATTATCACGGCAGAAATTTAAAAGATGATTATCTTTTTATAACAATGGAAATGTCTTTCTGAAGTTGAATATCACAAAAGAACAGCTGGACGAGAAGCCAATGATGAGAAGCAGAATTAAGCACTTTTCAGATGTTTTTAAATCAACTGAAATCAAGACTCAGGGATGTATTGAGTCTTCTAACTGCATTGTTCATCCAAACAAACAAGAGTTTCCATATTCATTAAACTAAACTACTTAAAGCCTTCTTAGACCTTAAAACCTTCTTAGACCTGAGGAAGGGTATTTGATGCCCAAAAGCTTGTCTGACATCTCTTCAAACTATATAGTTGGTCCAATAAAAAATATAACTAAAACTCCTTGCCTTCCTAAAAAAAGAAGTTTGTGTTGCTTCTGATGCTTTAAAAAGGTCTGAGAAAAGATAATAAGATGATGTTACCAGGGAGGCAGTTCCATCTGTGGATGGAGATATGTCTTTGAACAAAAACAACTTTATGCAATTGCACAATTACTTAAGGAATATAGAAAAACCTGCCCAGCCTTTTTGACCTGTGGGCTAGATAAGCTAGATAAGCAGATCACAACAGCGGGAGCTTGATTTGCCCATGTAGTGGAGGAGCAGGGGAGCATGGCCCAGCCCTGATTTGGTCCCACAGGAGAATGGGTCATTGCCCAACCCATCCTGGCAGTAAAGGGGGAAAGGATGTGGTCTGCCTCCCATACAATAGCACAGGGCTTGAGAATTTGGTGGTGGGGAAGGGTGTTGTATGAATTGCCACTGCTCCCCCACCACTAAATTTCCCTAACCATGATGAATCTCACAGGCCAGATACCATGGCTCCATGGCCTAGATTTGGCCAATGGGCCAAGGATTGAGGACCCCTGCTCTGAAAGGGTCTGCCAGATGGCCAGTAATCAAAAAAGGAATGGCAAATCTGCCATTTTCTTGTTAATGATAGACTAGTGCCCACAGATTGTAAGCAGACAAGGTTCTTTGGGTGAATCTGATATCTTTTATTAAACCAACTTAAATAATTGGAAAAATTTTTAAGCAAGCTTTCAGGTTCAAAAACCCTTCATCAGGCTGAGGAAGTTTCAGGAGTCGGTATGTGCTCTTCCTGGATGGAATGAAAAGTAAAGAAGCCAGAGGCTGGGCTGGTATGCATACAAGATAGGCAGTCAGTGAAGATGTAGATTGAGGAGTCCTTACAAATTGTAATGACTTTTTTGGATAATAATGGAAGAAATTTTGTAGAATTTTATACCAGTTTTCAAATAGATCACTACTGGGTTTGCTCTTACACTTCAACTGATTATATTTACTGCTTCTCCTGTAAGTCATTTAGCTCTGGAGATTTTTATTTAGCTTGAAATGGTGTTCAAGACTGAAAATATATACCAAGTACCCTAGTGAAACCTGAGAAATCAGCAATTCATATGTATAACATCATATGTAGAGGGACTTGGAAAGCTGACTGAAGCAATATTGTATGCTTGATAAAGAAAACCAGCACTAAATGAGACCTTTTCATTGCATCATGCTCCACAGAATAACATATCTTGTCTTAAAAGATGGAATAGAGAAGTTCTATACATCACAAAATGGGAAAATTCTGAAATCTCCAGTTTCTTGCAAAATAATGATCCTATTAAAAATAATTCATGTGATGAATTATCTTGAAAGAAATTAATAGTTCTTATAATGAAAAATATTCTAAATACATTTTTTCATATTCCTGGGAATTTGATCAAATAGGAAATTACTGTTTTCTGGCATTCCAACTGCCATGAAATATAATATACATCTTGTTTTTGAAAGGCAGAATGAAGAAAAAATAATTTTTCCAGAGTTATGCTTGCATAGAGCAGGGACAAAGACAAATCTTCAACTGACTCACCCTCCCTTTCCTCCTTGACAAGGATGAAACCCTTGCTGCTGCTGAAAATTGGCCTCCAAGGGTGGATCTATGATTTTGAAAAGAGCTAACAAGTTTCCAGGGCTGTGAAATAAAAGGAGAGATACCAGGAGCAGTTAGCAGACAGAAAAATTTCCCTAAGAAAGATGACCTTGATTAGTGGAACATCAGGACATTAGTGGAACATTAATACCTGTGGAGAGAGAATCATTAATACTTGTGAAGTGAAGAACAATGGTCTCCCTAAGCTGGTTGAATAGTAATGCCACAGCTGCTGCACTAGGGAGCAAGGAACAAAGAAGGCTGTTTCTGTCCCAGGTTGGAAATCAGCTTCTCTGCTTAACACATGCACCTCAATTTTAGGGGATTTGTTTTGGGGGTAAGGGGAGGAAGCTGCATGTTGTACATAAGAAAATATGGTATTTCTAGTTTGAAAAAGGCTTTGAAATTTGATCTAACTGCACTAAAGACCCTTGTGAACAAGATCAGATGACAACAATTCTTAGATTTGTTTTTACAGAAGAAACAACTGAGGTAAAAGAAGGCAGGCACTGGAAAATATTTCATTGGATTTTTGAACATGCCAGACTCTACTCATTCTGGAGTGACAGGAGCTGTCCTTGAACAGTTAAAAAAAAGAGTCTACGGTTAAGGGTGTCAAAATAAGGCAAATATGGAAAGAATTACAACAGTGATGCATTCTTTTAAACAAAAAATTAGAAGATGGACAGCATGATAAAGAGACATTCTCTGGCATAAATATGTTGGACTTTTGGATTGAGTACCAAGTTTCTTGGCAAGCATTCTGCAACTGGAACATACCTAGCATTCACACTGGAGTTATGCTACAAAAAATAAGCCTTTGTTATCACTAAGCAACAGTGGTTAATTTAATTTTCTTAGTATTTCACTGGAGCTTTAGGGAGGAAAATGGTCCATAGTAGTTCTGGCTTCCTTAAGCCCTGCCTGTCTCCAGGACATAGATGCCTTACTCTGAAGGATGTACTTTAAATCCCCTCCTGGATTAAAATACCTGTATCAGTCCATGGCCACTGATGATGTCTACAAAACAGTACTAAGTGCCTGAAGGAAACACAGACTGAATTCTCTTATCTCTCTGAATGGGATTCAAATCCACATGTCCCCAAAATATGCCTAGCCATGGGGCAACAGGATGTTTCAGGGCAGGGTGCTTATTCCCTTATCTTGAAGCTGTTTAACAATTCATAGACTAATCAAAGATTCACCAAGTAAAAGGAAGAGAGGTAGAGCCCCATCTTTTATCAACTATCCCACTAGTGAAGGTGCGCATCCAGGATATGGGAAGCACAGGCTCTGCATAGATTAATGAATGATTCATTGGGCCAGAGTGCCATGATGTGATAGATTTGAATTCAAATCTTTTCTTTCCTTAAAGGGGTTTATATTCTCTTCATAGGCATTTTACACCTTTGTGGAAAGTGCCTAAACCACCATGCCATAAGATTCATCTCAGTTCCTCCTTTTGAAGTTATACTGTGCACAGACTACTAAGAGGACACATCTACACATGCTGCTATGGCACCATTGTAACTGTGTCATTATTTAGCACTTCCTTTTGAAAGTACTAAAAGATGATGCCGTAACAGCCCACACTGTGCCATGTATGCTGTGCACAGTTATTTTTAGGCACTACGTTGCCATAGTGATGCATTATAATGAGGACGTGTATCGCCAAAGCGACATAGCTGTGGTGTCATGGTTTTTGCCCGCGGATGCTATGGCACCGTAGTGTGTTGCTACAGTTACATAGCATGATGTGTAGACATGCCCAGCGAGTCATAGCACTCCAGTGCTGCTCTTTGGAAGTTAACAAAGGAAGTTAACAAAAAAAGGGATATCTTCCTACCCTAGAAAATATGATCAAATCGGTGGAGCTGACTTGTGAAATCTATGTATGTTTTTTCAGAGACTTACGTGTGCAGACAGACTAGAACCAAGGTTTTGTCTCCTTAACATGTCATACAGCATACCTATACCAACATGCTGGGAAATGTACATTGAGCCATGTACAGAAGTCATGTTGTTCATGTTGTCTTTCTGCTCCTTCTCCAAGCCCAGGACAGGAGGGAAATTAGCAAGGCATGAACAAGTGTTTGTTGGTAGGAATGGGTCTGCGATGTGTTGTAAATAAATAGATGCAAAGGTTAGAACCAGCTGGTACATGACAGCTAGGTGAGTGAGACTGTCACTGTAGGACTAGGGGAGAGTAGTTATGGAATCTGATATGTAGAAGGTACTAGGAAGGGCAATGGTAAGGGGAACCTGGAGGATATGGAAGGTGAGGAGTTATATTTCTGCTTTTTATATTAAGAATGGATGTAGGTAGTATAAAGGCAATCAGGACTCATAGTAAAAATGGTATCTTTTATTAGACCAAGATTTTTGCAAAAAAAAATCTTTAATTGCAAGCTTTGGGGCACAAACACCCTTCACCAGGCATTGGAGAAAAGGTTGTAAAAGTTCTCGTTGGGTAGAAATGAAAGTTCATATCTCATAGGATGTCACAGAGGAGTCAATAGATGGAAAACTCCTCTGGACAGTCAGTTCATAGCTGGTATGGAGCCTCTCACTTCCTGTGAGGACTGGTGATGATGCAAATAACCTGGCAACAAAGGCAGGAGCAGGATCTCAGGTTTCAGGTGGTCGCAGTTGCTTCCTGCTTGGGACAATATGAAGATTTAATTTTTTAAAATAAGCTAAAAGTCAATATCTGCCATGTGTCATGTACCTACTTCCTGTAGGTAGCATATGATTTTCAGGGTGCAAAAAAGGCATCTCCGCTGGGATTTGTTATTGTTTTGTTTTATTTTCCTAAACAGATTTCATTTTAAGAACTGGGATAAGGGGGGGAAATGGAACCCCTTCTGCCACAGTTCTGCTTAGAATGCATTTTTATCTGTATGTTAGAATCCCCTGTAAAATTATAGGGATTTATAAAGGAAATGCTGACAGACCCTTAACCACAGCAGTGTGAACAAATGAATAACAATATACATATTCTTCTCGTAATAAAGTTTTATTGCCTAGAAATTCAGTGCAGAATTAGTCTATTGATTTTACAGAGATTTTTTAAAAGATATGCTTCACAGTGCTTTCCTGATTCCCTGATGCGAAAAACAAATAGTTTGAATTGTTTTAAATTTACTAAGGAGGTCAGAAGTGAACTTGACTAGATTTCTCTTATCAGTTGCCATGCACTGCCTGCTTGTGAAAGTTTTAAAGACTTAATCATGATTTAAAAGGAATGTAATGGTTCATTCTGACTTGAGAAGAAATTAAAACAAAAAATCCATTTTTTATTAATAGAACTTGGGTCATCACTTATTTCATTTTTTCTTTGATTTTACACTATTTCCCAAAAGGCTCCCCCATTAATATTAATGGCTTTATGAATCTCATTACTCTGATTTATGTCTTTTCAATATATTTAAGACTGTATCAATATTAAGTTATTTTTCCCTGGTGAGTGACTTGCATAGAGTTTATATTAGAAATATTTAAAAATATATCCTAACAATCAAGGAGTCCTTCTACTTTGGGCTGGATGTTATATACCTATAGAGGTATATATGCTTTTACAATTTGCAATCTAATAATATAATGATTTGGAAGTCCCCCTCAAACTTAATATGATATTTTATAGCAATCAGCCAGATCACTGCTGTAGCAATATTGTATAGAATAGTATTTTAAACCAATAGGTCAGAATACTGTATTACTATTCCATAAGGGATCATAATAAGGTCTAAGCCCTTCTGTAGACCCCTATGCCACTGATTCTACTAGCAAATGGACCTCCATGTTATAGGGTGCTGACTCTACTGAAAAGTATTGAATATATTCAACTCTCATGGGTCTTAAAGATTCTCTGCACCTTTCAAAAGCCTACAGTCTGAGTCTAGGGGCGTGCTCATCCCTATCAATGTCATAATATGTACATCAGCCCTATTTTAGTTAATGTAAAAGTAATCTGGCAAAAGTAATCTACAAGAAATGGAGGTGTGTCAGACCTCCAAGATGTATTACGGGCAGATACAAATTAAGGAATGTGGTCCTTAAGGATGTATGTGCAATCAAATGTGCTTCCTAATAGCATCTGACTGAATTAAACCTTCACAATGGATGGGAGTCAGAATGCAGGTTTTACCATGTGGTTCTCCTCCCAAGCAAGGAGTTTCAGATTATCATATTCAAACACAGCAAGCTAGAATCAGGTTTATTTGGTCAGTTCTGTTTAGACAGGTAAGAAATGCTAGGAGTACCCAGGTAAGAAACAGGGGTCCAGGCCGTCTCCCAAATCAAGGGGTGTGGCACATGCAGCTAGGCAGGGCCTTAAATGCCTATATACCAATGCTTGTAGTATGGGGAATAAGCAGGAGGAACTTGCCTTCAGAATAGCCAGTTCAGCCCTGGACATAATAGAGTTAACAGAAACTTGGTGGGATTCATCCCACAACTGGGCAGGTAGCATTAGGGGCTATAGGCTTTACAGGCAGGATAGAGAAAAAAGGAAAGGCAGGGGTGTGGCACTCTATGCCAGCAAAATGGGGTCAGAGGAGGGGCAAGCTGAAGTGCTCTAGGTCAAGATACAAGGGGGCCGTGGGGAGAGGGATCTAACGGTGGGGGTCTACTACAGACCCCCCAACCAAGGGGAGGAGCTGGACTGGGAATTTTCGGGCCAGCTCACAGAGGCACTTAAGGCAAGGGATGTAGTTGTCATGAGTGTCTTCAATTACCCGGACATCTACTGGGAGGAACAGTCAGCCAGGTCGACCGTTCCAGGAGGTTCCTGACCGAGATAAAGGACCTCCACTTAATTCAGGAGGTGCACAGTCCCACCAGAGGAAATGCCCTGTTGGACCTGGTCCTGGCCACAGGCAACCGACCACCTGGTAAGGGGCCTCCAGGTCCTTGACTACCTGGGTGATAGCGATCATCGCTTGCTGGAGTTTACCATCCAGCGCAGGGTGTCAAGGGCCAGCAGCAAGGCAGTAGCCCTCGACTTCAAGAGGGCCAACTTCAATGAGT
>NW_017728907.1:4256804-4295864 GCF_001723895.1 Crocodylus porosus | reverse complement strand
CACTTATAAGATGGGAAACTCCCTTCTTGAGAGCACAGAGGCAGAAAGGGATCTTGGAGGCATTACTGACTCCAAGATGAACATGGGCCGACAATGTGAGTGTGAGATAGTGCTTATGCTAAGCAAGGTCTAGCATCAAGAACAATGCACTAAAACTCCCAGAATGCTTCAAGGAGGTTGAGAAGTCAGCAACTGACATTCTGGTGATCACCATCTGACCCTTGAATAAAAATGCTGACAATGATAAAAATTGCAAGCAAGGAGCTTATATTGTTAAAACAGGAAACCGCATGGCTAAACCACAATGACGAAAGATAACCGCATATTATGCAAGCAGAGTCTGGAAAATGTTATATTTAAGGTCATTAAGAATTAGCAGAAGAAGCATAAAAATTATAATAAAGAGTGTATCACCTGATATTATAATATAGATGGGTTAACTAGTAACCAATAGAAGTAAAAATTAGAAATGCATATGTATAAGTGTTATCGTATATAAGTAATAATAAAGTTATGTTAAATGCCTTACTCTTAGAGTGTGGACAGTTTTGTATCTTTTGTCTAAAAAAAGATAAGGGACTCCTTTTAAATGAGCTGTTGACCAGTTCTGAGACTACTGAATCGGGCAGCCGCACCTAGCCTTCGGGTTAGAAAGCAAGGGTCTGATTTGGGAACCTCGTGAACCAACAGACCTCCTTAGTTTATGACTTTGTGAAACAATAGAAGTTTTAAATTGAACATCCAGGTCTGAGCCTGTGCTTAATGCAGTCCTTATATAATTCGGCACGAACTCACACAGTGAGGTCACGGTTGGCAGGGCTAACTGGACCTTGTCATGCATCCACAGGTGCATCTCTAGCAGGGCCAAGGAGGTGATCCTCCCCCTCTATGCAACGCTGTTCAGGCCACAGCTAAAGTACTGTGTCCAGTTCTGTGGGCCCCACTGAGAGGGTCCAAAGGAGGGCCACCTGAATGATCCGGGGACTACAGGGCAGACCCTACAATGAGAGACTGCGGGACCTGAACCTGTTCAGCCCTCACAAGAGAAGGCTGAGAGGGGACCTGGTGACAGTCTATAAACTCACTAGGGGGGACCAGAAGCGTTTGGGAGAGATCTTGTTTCCCCTTGCTCCCCCTGGCATAACAAGGAATAACAGCCACAAGTTGTTGGAAAGTAGGATTAGATTAGACATCCATAAGAACTACTTCACAGTTAGGGCAGCTACCAACTTCCAAGGGAAGTGGTACTAGCTCCTAACCTGGGGGTCTTTAAGAGGAGGCTTGATGCCTACCTAGCTGGGATCATTTGAGCCCAGTTTTTTTTTTCTTCTGTCCTGGCAGGGGGTGGGACTTGAAGATCTATAAGGTCCCTTCCAACTCTACTTCTATGATTCTATGACTTATTATAAGTGTTCCATGGTAATATAGCTCAGCTTATCATTATAATAGTATTAAAAAAATTAGTATACATTCCTGTGATTATCTTCTTCAACACATCATAATGATGATACCATGTAACGTAAGAACATATGGGGGACTTAATATAGCTCCTTTTTAAGCAAAGGATCAGTATGATGTGCATGGGACACTGCTTCTTTGACTTGCTGAAAATCTACATAATGCTGAAATTGATTACTTTGCTAATTACTATTGTTGGCTGTCTTCTATTACTGTGTCAATAATAAACATAGAGCTCCTGCTGGAATGCTTCAATATAATTGACATCTGTATTAAATCTAGTTGTGCAATCATTCTCTTTCTATGTTTATGCTGAAAATAAACAGAAATATATTGAAAGCAACTAATTCATTCAATAGCAAGTGATGCTCTAGAAAACTTCTATTAACTCATATGCTACTAATTCTACCAGAAAATAATTTATTCAAACTGCTTATAAGAGTAATGACAAGAGTGCATTTTATCGCCTGTGAGGTGGTACACAACTTTGTATTATTACTGGTCTTTCTTATTGTCACTGTCCTACCCACCTGGCCAACTGTGTGCAACTAGGGGTGCATGGGGACTGGCATACCTGCTCCCCCTCATTCTTATATTTCAGTGAATGATATACTTTTTATAGCTATGCATGCTATTCACTCCCTGGATGATCCTTAAGGTTAGGGACAGACGTTACACATAAATTATCAGAAACTGGTTTAAAACTGTAACTGAACACACATTCAGTGCACATAAACCAGTTTCAAAATGGCCAAAACCAGTTTGAGATAAACCTGAATGAATGTAGTACCAGTCTTAACTGATTTGGCTCAAACCAGTACATACATTGTCTGTCCCAGACCAATTCCTAGTTTAAGTTAAACCAAACTCCTCCAGCATCCCAACACGCTCAATGGGCTAGGCAGGGCTCTGCTCTACTCTCTAGCTTAAACAGGGGCAGGGCATGGCCAGATGCTGGCCATGACACCTGAGGCAAATTCCTTCCTCCATCCCCTCTCCCCCTGTGGCAAACCCTGTGGACCACAGCTGGGGTTTGCCAGACTCAGCCATATCTCCATGGCTTGCCTGCAGCCAGGCAGAGAGGAGGTTAATTCCTCCACTGATGGCTGGCATCCCATGTGGTGTGTTGTGCTAGCCCTGGCTGGTGCCTAACCACACAACCTCCACTCCAGCAGGGAATCTCTCTTCCCTTCCCTTTGGCAGTGACTGGCAGGCATGCTCTAGCACCCCTTGGCTTCTGGTTTGAGCCACTACAGGCATGTGGCTGCATTTCTGGATTTAACAGAGAATATCTGTCCAGTTATTAATTATAGTTTTCATAGATTTCATAGACATTAGGACTGGAAGGGACCTTGTGAGATCATCGGGTCCAGCCCCCTGCCCAAGGGGCAGGAAGTCAGCTGGGGTCAGATCTCCCCAGCAAGATAAGCATCCAAGCATTTCTTAAAGGTATCCTGAGTAGGTACTTATGTGGGGAGTCTATTCCAGACTCTGGAGACTTGGATGGTAAAGAAGTTTTCTTCATGCCCAGTCTAAAATGTTCTTCCAGCAATTTGTGACCATTAGACCTTGTCTTCCTTTGGGGTGCCCTGGTGAACAGACACTCTCCCAGTTCCCCTTCTATATGTGTAAACTGCCACCAAGTCACCCCGAGCCATCACGCCTCCAGGCTGAAGACTACCATGCCTCTCAGCCTCTCCTCATAAGGCCTGTTCTCTTGACCATACCCTGGGCCTTCCTGGGTATCTCACTGAATACATTGGCAAAATCTTGTACTAGCCTTGCCTGCCTTGCCTCTGTTCAACCATCAAGTCTCAGCCTACAGATACTCCTTCCACTGCTGGTTCATCTAGGGCTCTACCCAGCTCCTCACACTCTGGTATCGGCATAACTAAAAACCGTTCTGGCTCTCACCGCTGCTTCAGCAGGTTAATATAATCGCTTTGTCTTTCTCTTCTATGGCCGGGTTGCAGGACCTCATAATCAATTAGGCCAACCCTACGGACAAGCTGGAATGGCCCTTGCTAGCAGGTCAAGAACTTACTTGTGGAGCTGGGGAGCAGCACTAGTACCTTCTCTCCTACTTGGAATTCATGTTCTACTGTGGTCTTATCAAACTGCAAAACTGCCACTTTTGTCATTCTTGGACCCTCCCCCCCCCCACTGCCTCTTGCTGAGTTTATTGTTCATGAGTGTTCCTGGCTTGTCCTGGGTTATTTCACTCTGGGCACAGTTGAAGTCCTCTGCCAACTGGACAGCCTCTTGAGACATTTTGGGGTGATGCTGCTGCACCCAACTCTGGGTATTCTCTTCTAGATCCATGAGGAACTGTTCTAGCAGGAAAATGTCCATGATCTCCTCTCTGGATGCCCAAGCCGGTTGGATCCATCATTCTTGAAGGTCTTCTATCTTCTGGAGGACAACCCAGGGGGACTTATCTTCCTTCTTTCGAGCATGGAACATCTGCTGGTAACACTCAGGGGTAATATCCAGGTGGTATAGAATCTGCTCCTTCACCCGGTCATAGTCTTGGGCTGCAAGGTGTGATAGAGCCCTGTAAGCTGCCTGTGCAGGGCCTACCAACAACACTCTCACCTTTGCTGCCCACCTAGACTTGTCCAATCCTATGGCAACAGCAGCCTACTCGAAGCTCTCCAAAAATCCTTTGGGGTCATCCTCTGGCATCCTCTTTGGGTTTCTAAGGTCTACCATATTCTGACACATCAGCCCTTGCTGTTTCATCATTTATTCATCTAATGCCATCCTTCTATTTGCCTGCTGTTGCTGCTGCTGCTGCTGAAGAATCTGTGCAACCAGGTTCAGGGTCTGTTGCATGGCAAGTTGAGGCAAGCAGGCCTAACGGCCCGCCCCAAGAAATGTGCACTAGGTCAAGCTGAAATGAAATATCTCAGGTTTTTGATGGGACAAGGCCAAATTAAACCCTTAGCCGACAAGGTAGCCACTATACAAAGGTATGAGGTCCCGCAAACTAAAAAGCAAACGTGGGCATTCTTAGGCCTGACCAGCTATTATAGATGGTTCATTCCAAACTTTGCAGGCCTCACAGCCCCCTTTACAAATGCCATCAAAGGGCGAGGGAACAGAGCCATAAAACTAGAAGAGGAGCACAGAAGGGCCTTCAAAGAAGTCAAATGGGCTCTTTGAAGGGAGGTAGTATAACACACACTGAATTTCTCAATGCTGTTTGTTCTTCAGGTCAATGCATCAGGCCAAGCACTGGGTGCAGTCTTGTCAAAAAGTGGAGGGGGCCAAAAGACCAGTAGCTTATACAAGCAGGAAACTCAACAACCAGGAAAGGAGGTACACCACCACTGAGAGGGAATGTTTGGCCCTGAAGTGGGGGATAGAATATTTTCGATATTGCTAGATAGAGAATTCATGGTCATAAGAAACCACGCTTCCTTGAAATGGCTAAAAATGGCTAAAACAGATAATGCTAGGATAACACAGTGGGCTTTGGCACTGCAGCCATTCCAGTTCTCTGTACAACACAAACCCAGGAAGAATAATGCAGTAGCCAATTTTCTGTCCCACTGCCATTCAAGGAATACATTGGAGGACTCTCAAGATCATCGAGGGAAAGCTCCACCATAAGCACATCTGGCACCAGGTAATGATGAAACAGCACCTAGCAGCGTCTTGAGGGGGGGATATGTGAGAGGGGCAGTAAAAGCCCCTCTAGTGTGTCCCAGACCCCTCATCACCCCGCCCCGATACTCACCGCAGGAGTCCAAATGAGTGGCAGCCAAAGAAAAACACGGATGTAGGCTCCGCAATTCCAGAGCTGCCTGAGCCTGCATATTGGCGATCAACAGGGGCAGAGCTTCGGAGAGACGCAGGCTGCCCAAAAAGCAGCTGGGAGCACAGCTAAGTGGCTGGCAAGGGAGGAGGGGAATGCCAGCCAGGAGAAACTGTCTGCAGAGCCAAGGATCACAAGCCTGGAGCTCAGGGAAAGAGAGCGGAGCATCTGCTGGAGGGGTCCAGCAGACTGGACAAGAAGCCCAAGCCTAGGGAGCCAAGGGACACCTGAGAGTGACATTACATTAGGGAATCCAGGTATGGTGGCTGGGGATGGCATGAGAGCTGCTAGCCCTCACAGGCAGCTCAGTGGGGAGGAAGGCACAGCCCAGCATGGGCACTATGAGCCCCACCATCTCAGGAGAAACAGGAGATCGACCACAGGTCAGCTGGGACCTGGAGGCAGTCACGTTGGGAAGACAGATCAGGGTGGGGCATGGGGTGGTTGGCCAACCCCACAACTACTAGGAGGGAAAGGACGGGTGAGTTCCCCTTTTGCTTCCCCCCCTCCTCCCCTAAGTGACCAAGTGGGCACTGACAGACAGGATCCCAGGGGTCTGTCAGTGGAGGCTGGATATTTTTTGTTGGATTCATTTTGAGTTCCAGTTAGCCCCAAGCTGGGCCAGGTTTAGATGCCCAAGCCAGCCCAAAGCTGAGGAACCACCTGGGGGGGAAGATTGTGCTAGCCGAGAAGGCCCAATCCATTCTGAGGTGGGCAGTCTGGATGAGAAGAGATCATTCAGGGGAAGACCTGCAGGGTGCAGCGTTTGCCCCAGTAAAGAACATTCAAGACATAGCAGACAAGTAGGAGAAGCACCCACACCATCTAGGTGGCACCAGAGCTCAATTTCACCCTGATGTTACTTGGGAGCAAGGCACCTATCAAGAAGGAGCCGAAGCCCTACAACACTTAAAAGCAACAATATGACATCAACCTCTTCTCCTTTGTCTACGTGATGCGTCACCTGGTCATAGAAGGAAATAAGGTTGGTCAAGCAAGACCTACCCCACAATGAAGCAATTTAAGCTGCCCACCTTAGACTAACCTGCAATGAGTGAATCAATTCAGGCTCAGACTTTTTGAATGCCTGTTCCTAGCCTTAGTCTTCAGTATACCTCCTGGGTCAATGTCATACCTTTTACAAAGCAACTCCTGGTGCTCTGGTGAAGTGTCCGAAGATTGGAAGAAGGTCAATGTGGTGCCTATCTTCAAGAAAGAGAGGAAAGTGGATCCGGCAAACTACAGGCCCATCAGTCTGACCTCTACCCCAGGGAAGGTCTTGGAAAAGATTATCAAAGAGGCCATTCTCAACAGACTGGCTGACGGCAACATCCTGAGCGATAGCCAGAATGGGTTTTTTGCAGGTAGGTCTTGCTTGACCAATCTTATTTCCTTTTATGACCAGGTGACCTATCACCTGCACAAGGGAAAGGAGATTGATGTAATATATATTGATTTTTAGAAAGCCTTAAATCTGGTATCCCATGATCACCTCTTGGCAAAACTGGCTAACTGTGGCCTCAGCCTCACCATGATCCACTGGCTGGGCAACTGGCTTCATGGTAGGAACCAGAGGGTGGTGGTTAATGGAAGTCAATCATCGTAGTGTGTTGTGACCAGTGGTGTCCCTCAAAGCTCTGTCCTAGGGCCTATATTATTTAAAATCTTCATTAATGATGTAGACATTGGTGTCAGAAGCCGACTGACCAAGTTCGCCGACAACACCAAACTCTGGAGTAAAGCATCCATACCTGAGGTCAGGAGGGTGATCCAGGCTGAACTTGACAGGCTCAGGAAATGGGTGGATGAGAACCTGATGGTGTTTAACACCGAAAAATGCAAGGTTCTCCACCTTGGGAGGAAAAACCTGCACCATGCTTATAGGCTCGGCAGTGCTATGCTGGCTAGTACTACAGAAGAAAGAGACTTGGGGGTCATCACTGACCACAAGATGAACATGAGCCTTCAATGTGATGCTGTGGCTAGTAAAGCAAGCAAAATGCTGGTTTGCATCTGTAGATGCTTCTCAAGCAAATCCCGGGATGTCATTCTCCCGTTGTACTTGGCCTTGGTGAGGCCGCAGCTGGAGTACTGCATCCAGTTTTGGGCTCCACAATTCAAAAAAGATGTGGAGAAGCTTGAGAGAGTGCAGAGGAGAGACCTTATGATGAGAGGCTGAGAGCCATGGGACTTTTCAGCCTGGAAAAGCACAGGCTCAGGGGTGATCTGGTGGCCGCCTATAAGTTTATCGGGGTACTCACCAGGATCACCAGAGTGCCCCAAGGGATGACAAGGTTGAATGGTCATAAACTCCTCCAAAGCAGTTTCGGGCTGGACATAAGAAAGAACTTCTTTACTGTCCAAGCCCCCAAGGTTTGGAATAGACTTCCGCCAGAGGTGGTTCAAGCACCTACTTTGAACATCTTCAAGAGACATTTGGATGTTTATCTTGCTGGGATCCTATGATCCCTGCTGACCTCCTGCCCCTGGAGCAGGGGGCTGGGCTTGATGATTTTTTGAGGTCCCTTCCAGCCCTAGTGTCGATGAATCTATGAAACTTATATTGAGTTGGGTCTAAAGAAATGTCACAGTCCCTTTGTTAAAACCCATTTCTTTTGAGCATGAGTTCATCATGTCCTGTGTCTCTGCCTCTTGTAATCACCTGTTATAGAAAATTATCAGTACAAAATTAGCTTCAGAGGAAGATCTTTATTTTCTGTTTCAATGCTTTCCCCCGCAGCAAAGATTGTATTAATGTTGTACTTCATCCCTGTGGTGTAAGAGTACAAACTGGAAGCTTCCTTGGACATAAAAGGTTTGACACAGTAGGTATCATTAGGACTATTCTGCTTTGTAGACATCTTTCTATAACTATATGTAGCCCACTTGAGTCTCTTCCAACATGCAAAGGGATCTTTCCAAAATAAATTGATTAGTAAAAGAAAAGTATGAGAATTAACAAGCTATAAACTACTTATTGCTCTTTGTGAAAATTACATCACTATATGCATATATATACATAGTGATGTAATTTTCAGAAAGAGTAGTGTGTGTGTGTGTGTGTGTGTGTGTGTGTGTGTGTATGCCAGATTCTATTTTCAACAAAAACATAAATATTTCTGTTAAAAAAATATAAGCTCCTCAGGAAAAAGGATCTATATAATTTTAAAAAGCATCAGAAACAACAAAATAATTACATCTGGAAATTTCTAGGGAATACATTTCAAGCTAACTGTTTCTTTCCCCTCCAGGAAACACGGACTTTCATCGCTCAAAGGGAACTGATGAGGTGCTAATCTATGTTGTTTCTCCTCCTATTTCTGCATTCAGAGATAACAACAGATAACACAGTACTCCCATTTCTTTTCTTTACTTAGTTAAAGCATAACCTTAATACTCTTGCTACTTGCTTTCTCTATTATCTTCCTGTACATATTACTTATCTGTAAAGGCTTTAGAGACTATTTTTCAATTATGTTGTTATAAATATGCTATTTCTATATTTGAAGGACAAAAAATTAAAAAATTGAATTTAAAAGAGTATCTTTTGAATAATGGAAACTTGAACTTGCCCACAAGCCACACTTCCCATTGATATGGCAGGGAAATAGTTGCTTTATTAAAAGGAAACACATTATCAGGGCCTGGGGCATGGGAAGTCTGTCCTGGTATATGGTCACCTGAACCATGGATGAAATGCAGATCGAGTTCTGCATGAGCAGGGGTGGGAGAGAGGGAAGGTCTGTAGAGGTCCAGCATTAGAAGTGGAAAGGTGAGTGTTAACTAAAATCAGGATATAGCAAGAATCAAGAGCCAAAACTAGAGATGAATCAGAAGACAAAGCCAGAACCAGGAACCAGACAGTCAGGAGAAGCCAGGAGTCAAACCAGAACCAGGAATCAAAACCATTCTTAGACAATGGTTTTAATACACCGTGTATAACTGCAGGGGTGGGGAATATTCAAAGACATTAAGAGTCCTTGCCATTTAATGGTGTTTGCAGGAGGGGTTCAGTCTGCCCCCCTACCCTTGCTTCTGGCCAGTAGTCTTACTCCAAGTCACATACGCTTAGAGTGCCACACATGCTCCAAGTGCGCTAATGATCAATATCTGCACCATCACATTGTATCCCTTCTTCCTCAGGGTATCACCCAGTGACCAGTCTACACTCCTGGATTTTGGTGAAAGCCTGACCCTGGTTCTTGGATGGTCATGTAGATCTTCAGGACCTTTTTGTCTTCCTCATCCATTACAATAATGTCCAGGGGTAGCTACACTTGATCTTAACCATAAGCAATTATACTAATGTTCACATATATACCAAGAGGAGGTTTTACCTTCTGTAAGCAAAAGTACAATCTTTAACAAAACAAACTACTTGCCCACAATGTTCACTTATGTTTTAAGCAGGGATGTGTTTTAAAAGTCTCGTATATTAAAACAGCATTTATCAACATTGTTTTGGTAGGGTTGAAGTAATGTTATAGCTGTGATAGTTCAGGAAATATGCAAAAAACAAGGATTTCTGTGGGTGATGTCTTGAACTAATGCATGGTTAAGTGGTGGTTGGTAGCTCTAGTCCAATAAAAGGCATCACCCACAGAAATCCTTGCCTCATATTCATCAGCATTATCACACTCTGGGCACTGGTTGGCTGAGAATTCCTGCTGAACACAGGCATTTTGGCTAGGTTGCAGTCAATCTCAGACTTTACTTTGGCACTGAAAAGGCACTGATCTCCTGCTGCGTTCCACTGTTCATGCAACTTCCATCTATTAATTTTTATCTAATTGACAATGGTTCTTGTAGGGCTTTCCAAAGTGTATCTCCATTGCTTGCAGCCTGTTACAACTGCAGCAACACAATTACCCACTGGTTCAGGAAATCACATTACCTTTGCAAGTGTTCTTCATATTGGCTACCTATAAAATGACTTACTGACTTTAAGAACTCAATGCTATACCATGTGGATGGACCCCCCCACAGAATCCCACTAAGGACAAACACTCTGATTCCCTGTGAATAAGGGGTCAGCCTATATGGCATGACTGGTAGAGCCAAGGCACTGTTGAATTTTATGGTGTAGGCTACAATTGGAACCTTGATTTTGCATCATCTGCCTATAGAAATTACATCTAAACTCAGTAAGAGATTGTATCCCTTTGCTGTGGTGATTCCAATGGGTGGTATTAACACTCTCTGACATTCAAACTAACTCCTTCTCCTTGCTATTAGAAAGGAATTTTATGTTATTTAAAGTGTGATCACTGTTGATCTCATGTTTATAACCACCTTCCCTGTTCTTATACATTGACTGAACGGACTATATATATTAAGGTTAGCAAGGATCTATTACCCCACCTACTCTTACTTCCTGAATTATACAGACCTTAGCATTTCACCCAGTAATTCTTGCATCCTGTTGAACCATAAACACCACTCTGTTTATGTTTAATTATCTTTCCTTAAAGCTTTTTTGAGCATGCAGTTAAAAAAAAATCCTCCTGTTTTATATATTCCTTCATTTTACATTATGTTTATTGCGTCACTCGAGGCCTAGAACATTTTTTTAAAAGTACATTATAAATAAAAGTATTGCTATTATTTATTATTTTGTTGGTTTTCATTTGATTTCTGCAACATATTTGTTTCATTCCATTGTAAGAATTGGCTAAGAATGAAAACAAGGGGGAAAGTGAGAATCTGTGACTGCAGAATTAAAAAACAGCCCATGTACACACTTCCTTTTTTTTCTTTCAGATTTGTCCATTGATTTTTCATTAAGGCCTATGTGAGTTTATATGCTTGAATAGCTTTCTTACTAAGGGCTCAGCTGGGGGTTGGACTCTGAGTCAAGGTAGAAGTATAAGGGACAGTTAGAACATACACAAAGCCTTATACCTTTGTACAAGCTATTTGGATACAAAGATAAGAGGACATTGAACACCTGGTTCTTCTTCATATTTAGACTGAGTGCATAGGAAGTGGGCTTGGGAGGCAAAGAATTGGTGTGGGGGGGATAAACGTGTGCTTAGAATATTGTACATTACTGGTGGCACAAACCAGTACCAAATTATTCATTTTTGTGAGGCAAGGAAATAGTATGGACAATGGTAGCTGTATGAAATAGAATTATTTCTCCATAACATACCAAGGCAAGTATATTATGGCAGTGCTCCATACCTTACTGTGGGCTGCATGTTTGTGGCACAATCCAAGTTGGACAAAAAAGAGCAAGAGAGCAAATACGATAAACTGTATGTGAAAATGGTTGTGTTTAACTGGTGAAATTACCTAATTCTGTTGTTATACTAGGACCCGATCTTCCAGTTCAGGGAAAAATCCTTATTTAGTTATACAGGGAGTTGTGCTTGCCTTTTAAATGTTGACAGGCTGATTTGCTATTAGTGAGGTGTCATTCTAAAGAAAGCATATCAATAATGAATATGCTAACTACAAAATGTGTTTTCAAGGCCACTTCATTATTGTTATCATTTGCCATGTTTTAACAGCCCTGTTAATCCTGCTGAAACTGGTACTGCACAATAACACTAGACTAGCTGGATGAAAAATATAGTTTTGGCCATTGCTCCATTCTCTGTTCTTGTTAGAATTGCATGAAAATAGTATTTCTTTCTCTTTACTTTCTCTGTTTGATGTTTTCTAATGAAGAATACAATCTGAGAATAATTCCAAGTATACCAACTGTCAAGATAAAAAGAATCATCGTAAGGAGAAAGAGATGGGTATAGTGCATATCCATGAGATCAAAAATAAATATAGAGGAGGCATTATACTTCATCTGCCGTATTTGCCTTATCTCATGTACTGATGTTGTATGAACCTACCAATAAGGATAATGAAAACAAACTAGATACACAAACATGGTAGAAGCAAATCTTGCTTAAAAACATACAAAGAGAGAAAGTTGGAATACTAGCAGAATTAGCAGCTCTTATAGAAAATGCATGGATTTCCAAACAGTAATGTGCTGAATTTCTTCCTGCTTTATAATATAATAATTAACTATAACAAAATAATTATTTGGGTTTGTGTGGAAACTTCCTCAGTGAGAATTTTGCTTTAAACACTACAGTGCTCTTGTTACATGTAAGCTTGTAAACTTGATTTAAATAATTACTTCTCAATAGCTTCAAATCAGACTAAAACTGGAGAGGGGGAGAATCATTCACTGAAGGTCAAACTTTCAGCTATTCATAAGCTAGTTTCTAATTGTGAGTGTGCAGAAGCTGAGGTTCTGTTATGAGGTTTTGAACTTTCTGTTCCAAAATATTTGGTTTGTGCACATTGTTGCTCCAAAGCATGAATTCATTAGTAGGTTAAAAACAGGCTGGTTAAAAAAAGGGGATTTTATAAGATTCCTCTACCCAGTAATTGAGAAAAAAAGTAAAAGTTTGAATGTTTACCCATATTCTTGCTGTTTATGTACCATATTTACTAAACTATAAAACAAGGTTTTTTCTCCCACAATTAGCAAGGGGGGGAACTCCTCATATCACCTTTACAGACAAGGAAGTCTTATTAAATACATTGTCTATCATTAACAAGCTGCCAAAAGCAGTGTATGTTCACTAATGGAAACCAACTATGAAGCTGATTAAATATAGCTAACACTAAGCACGATTATAAAATATGGGCCTATATTGAGAAAATATACTGGTGGGAATCTTTTTTTGTTTTTTTGGTAAATCTACGATAATTATTTTTTAGGAAAAATTTTTGTGTCCCAAGTCAAATCAGCCAAATTCATTCCAAATCCGTGTGAGTCATTCTTGAACCAAAAGTGGCCCTATTACCAGCAAGCATCCTCCACCTCCACCTGAGGCTTCAGATACTTCCAAATTCTTTGGTGGGCATCCCACATGCAATCCCAAGCCTGGAGACTTGGGGTGCAGATGCCCTCAGCTGTATGGCCACAGGAGCAAACTAGGAAGAAGTCTCCCATTTCCATACAGCCAGCATATAGCTGAGATCTTCTCACTGGAAGTGAAAGAGGGAAGCTATCTATTTATTAGCTCAGTCAGGGTACTACTCCACATTCGTGGTTTTCCCCGTGGTGGTCATGGTATTTCCCCTGCCAGTAAGCGATGAGAACTTACCACAAGGATAGGTTAGTCATCCCATCTAAATAAGGTAAAGCAACAATTTTTTTTTAAGGAAAATGTTTTGTGTTCCAAGCCAAAGTGGCCCAAATCCATTCCAAATCTAGGAGTCAGTCAAGAACCATAAGTGGCCCTACTACCGGCAACCATCCTCCACCCCGACCTGGGGCTTCAGGTATTTTCAAATTATTTGGCAGGCATCCTACATGCAGGCCCAAGCCCAGAGGCTTGGGGTTTGGATGCATCTGAGTTTCACGTGCCCTCAACCATATGGATGCAGGAGCAAGCTAGGAAGGAGTCTCCCATTTCCATAAAGTGGGCATAAAGCCAAGATCTTCCCACTTGAGCAGCAAGTGCGGGGGATTAACTATACATTACCTCCACAGGTACTACCCCATACCAGAAATGCAGTTTTCCCCAGCAACTAGAAAAACTGCCTTAGTGGTCACAGTATTTCCCCTGCTAGATAAGCTTGTGGGTTTTTCTACAACATTTTTTGAGAGTCTAGTGCAGCATATCTCAGTAAGATATACGGTAGTGCCTAGTGCGCTCAGTCCCCCTCGGTGCAAGCTCATTTTAAAGTCATGGTAAGCCACTATATTGAACATATTTTTCTTCCTCTACTCTCACAGCTGAGCTGCATCTTTCTGTCCCATTTTGAGTAATTCCTGTCTCTTCACTAGCCTTAAATTTCTGACAAACATCACCCCAAACAGTTCATTCAGAACCCCTCCGTTGCTTCCTTTCTCAGTCTATCTCATATGATTAATACTGGCCCCACCCCCCATGAGGTGGAGCAGAACCAGGTCACCCTCCACCTCATCTGCATACAAATTTTCGAGGATTCCAGGACTCATGACAAGAACACCTTGTTCCAATCATTGTGGCAGTGGGGGGTGTGCTCATTAGCACATGGATCCTTTGTAGGAGGGTATCTGGCTACACACACATAGTGAGCAGTGCTCAGCTATGGGACCACCATGGCTTGAAACACTGTTGACTCAGCCAGGGCCTCGTCCAAGGAAGTATATGGTAAATCATGAGCCTTTTGGTTTTCACTAATATCCTTTTGGCTCAGATCACATGCCTTGTACTAGATATGAGTAAATACAAAAGTGCTGCTTAAAAATGGAGTGCCTGTGCTAAAACTTTCAGTGGTTTTTTTAAAAAGTAAAATGCATCAATTCTAGATGAACTAAATTACTACAGGCATGTTTCTTTCAGTGTTTTCAAATTTGTCTTTCATTTCCATATGCTCAGGGATAGCAGGGTCTGACAGGAAGGAGAGGGGGAAGGGACTGCAGGGCGAAGAAGCTGGAGAGGTAGAGAACAAGGGCATTATCTGATCCTCCAGATTTATTTTCCCCGCTGTAATGGTGGGAGAGGGACACATTCAAACAAACCTGCAATAAATAGATTCTATACCTGGAAATGTATAATGAATATATACATTTTCTACATAGAATCTAATTATTGGGGGGTGCCTCATGGTCAGGATCATCATATTTGAGTATATACACTGAGTCTTTTTCTCTTTAGAAATATAGTTTGAGGTGTTTGTAACTTAAGATGCTGACAATTGCGAACAATAAATGGGAATCATCTCTCTTTGCAAAAATCAAAAAATAATCTGTAAACACCCTTTAACTTACTACAGTAGTCCAGTGATCAGTGATAAACTGGACTGTATATACAGACAACTGAAACTCACCCTAAGAGCCTCTCAATGCCTCAGTGAAATGTTGCTTAAATGTATTAACTTAACCTGATCTAAAATGCTACTGCAGACAAAGAGCGAGCATTTTAGGACACATGCCATTTGAGAATATGTAAGTAAACATGTTAATAGCTCCCTAATAAAAAATATCATAAATAGTAGTATAGGCAAATTCCAAATCAGGAGCATTGTTAAGAAAAATATTTGCAAGATTTAAAACAAAACAACAAAAGTTTTCTTCTCATCCTAAGCCAAACTCTGGCATGCTGTTTTTTTTCCATCTCATCCTCCTGCCTCTTATTGTCATGCCAGAGATGAATATTTTTCCTTTTTTATGAGTGCACCAAATGAAAAGAAAGGGAAAAGTTTGTTTTCAACATTCTGGTATCAGTAGGGAAACAAGCCCATGATAAAAAGGACAAACAGGAACCTCACACCTGACAACAATGAGGAATCTTGGTTTCAAACATCACACAATTGGCTGACACATTTTTTTTTATGGGCCAGCAGCTGCATGACTCATTTATGTATGTTTTCCCTGCCTTAGCACTAAGAGGACTGATGTAAATAGGAAGTGATGAGGAAAATCAATTCAGGGCAAACACATTTTTTCAAGGCGGTAACAGGAAGAGATAGGAAGCCCAGGAAGATACTTGATAGATATTCAACTCAGTAGAAAAGAGGAAGTAGCATGTTGAAGTACTAAGCTGGTTATTTTGAGTTGTTGAACGGAAACGGGATACGGCACAGAAAGGATGCAGATAGGATGCATTTTGTTGCATAGCAACCCAGGGGATAGAAGCTCCTGTACATAACTGCAGACCATCTGCTGGTATGAGAGAGAGAGAAGTGTGTTTAAAAGGGAAAAGAAAAAAACATGTAACACTGATGAAGGAAGTTTGTATACAGTATATTTGTCCTAGAGGTCCTTCTACAGAAATAAATTCACCCCTGGTGTTATAAGTAGGATTAATGCTGTTAACCTTATTGGCATTGCATCTACATACACCAGGGTGACTGGTTCCTTAGAAAGAATTTAAACACAAATATAGTGTGTACAAATGACCTTTTCCTGTATCCTTACTTATCTTAAATATGCTTATGCAGAATTACTTTCAGCCCCAGAGTAAAGTACATCCGTTGTAAATGGCCAAGAAGAATTTTGGCCATTTGCAATAGATCTAGATTTTTCTCCTCTTAATATTTTAGTGCAATCATTTTTTACTGTAGGAAATACTAGCCTACCACATCACTATTTCATTTTTTTCTCTGCTCCAAACATCACACTGTTGACTGAATTAACACCTATATATGAATAATTTTCAGTCCAGGGACTACAAGATTTATCAAACTACACAGCAGTAATTTGTGGACTAAGACAAACACATTTTTTGTGACACTTAACAGAGATAATATTTCAGGAATGTCCCAGTCAAATTTGGATCCAAGCTTTTTAAGGGGAAAATTTAGCACTCTTGAATGCACAAAACTTGTGATCCAGTTAAAGCAGGAGACTTATCTTAAAAGAAAAAGAAAAATGAAAAAGATGTACATATACAAGAGCAATGAAAAGAACAGAAATCTTCAAAACTGGCAAGTGGATGAAAAGCTCTGGAAAGGTTCAGGATTTAGAGCTACCCTCAAGAAGCTACAGTACCAAAGAATGCTGATTCACTGCTTTCCTTATAGTAAACCCACAGGAGAGTTTCTCCTGAGGTTAGCCAAGGTTTAGTTGTCCTCATCCAAACATTTTTTCTTTGCCTGCAGGATGGGGTCAATTCATGTTCTTGACTGGAATGAGCCAGGGGGCAAGAGTGAGGTTCAAGCTTACTCTTCTTAACCCCCTTGTCTCCCTTCTTAATCTTTATCAGAGGTCAATACTGGCATGAACTGAAGACTGATCTCCTTTCTTGTTGCCATGTAAGTGTTCTGGCCAAATAAAGGAAATCGTGCCTCCGTTGAAGACAGTTGGAGTTTTATCATTTTTCTCAATGGGACCAGGATGTCACCCAAGCCAAATACTTAAAGGCACTTTTACACACGCTCCGGGGATGAGGAAGGTGGCACTTTAATGAGAGCAGCTCTAATTAAAGCGCCTTGGTGTCTTGTGTATTAGCATCCCTGCACTTCAAAATGGCAGTGGGGACACTTGAACTAAAGTTCATTTGACAAGCTTTAGTTCAAGCACCCCCACTGCCAGTTTGAAGTTCAGGGATGCTGATACAGGAGACACGGAGGCTGGAGGGAGCGCAATAATTACCATGCTCCAGCAGACTCAACTAATAGAGTCTTCTCCCATGGGCTGTAATTACAGCGCATTGGAGCAGCCACCACACTCTTGTACAGACACCCAATCTGACTATAATGAACATAAGAAAAGAGCTTATTGAATATTGCAAATTTCCCTACTCTGTCCAACCAAACTAACCTAGCCCTGATCTAGACCATTTTTAACTCTCTTTCCAGAATGCCCATTTATTCTTTAGCCTTTCTGCTAAAGGCTGCCAACAAATATGCAAGATTAATTTGTGCCATTGCTGATTTTACCTTTAGCAAGGAGAATGTTAAGAGGTTGCATATGTAACTATGGTGGTCAAATTTGTGTCAGTGGTACAGTTCCCTTCAGCACTGGAACCAGTGAGCCAAATGGTGATTGAAAGGCGCTGGCACAAGGTCACAGTATAGAACTGCATTTTCCCTAGATGAACTCAAGGAGGGATTGAATCCTTTGTGGCACCTGGGGGGCTTGTCCAGATGAGTGCACACATGCAGTTTGCTGTGCTGCAGACCCATGAATGCCTTTATGTGACCCTGGTGTCAAAAAAACCAACCCCAGAAAAAAGTGTTGTGGGACACACTGTGGCAGCATGCGCCACCCAAAACCCATGCTCCAGCTGTGGACCAGGGCCTGCATATCTGTATTATAGCTGCTGGAGCCCCAGGAGGTCCCCAGGACCCCAGGTAAGGCTGCTGGTGCCAGCCCAGGTGTTGACCCCAGCCTCTCCTACTCTTGCTGGGACAACTTGCCATGCACCAGAGCACAGGGGCATTTCCCAGGGACAAATATGTGCCACTGCTACTTGTCCTTGGGGACCACAAGTTTCAGCTGGTCTGGACACACCCTAGGAGTATGCCTACTGCACCATCCTGTAGAAGGGAAAACGCTTTCCCATTCTGTTCACCTGGCTAACATAGAAAGGAGGACCTCACCTTCTCCCCTCTTTTGAATAGGCTGCTCCCCTGTAGATTCTTAAAAGGAACATTTCTTGTTTCCTTTTAATGCAGCAATGGTGATTGTACTCAGCTTTAATACAGGGATTGAGGGTTCAGGAAATGTTCTTTGCACCTTCCAACCACCCTGCACGCCCATGCAGACTTGAGGCACTATTATTCACAGCCTGGAAAAGGTAAAGTACAAAAGCTGTCCTTGTTTTCCTTGTTCTATTTTTTGTTTCTTTATCTAATGCTGTATGATAAAGCCATTTCAGATGAGCTTATAGTCATTTTCAGAGTCATCCAGTGTGTAATTGTTGTGGAGATAACTGTGTTATAACTGTCGTATCAAATTTATAGCCATGTACTGGGCTGCACTGAATAGCTCCTAGTAACATTACAATGCTCATTTTGATTGTTTTCTTCATAACCTGGTAATGTGTGCACTTGGGATTAGCAGTGGCCTAACACGTGATACGCTCTATTCTTATGCTTTCTGATACAGTCTTGAAGCTTTCAACTTATTCTACTGGCAATTTCTTTCCCTCTAGGATGAATCCTACTGAATAAAGCTTGACATCTGTATTTTAAAAAGCTATGCAACGGGGAGATGTTAAGACCAAAGGACCTTAGGCCACCACCAACAGGAAGGTGATAATGTAGTCTAATTGATAGGCTACTACCATGGAAGTCAGGAGGCCTCAGTTTTGTTCAAGGCTGTAACCCTGACCAATCCATACTGGGTAAGTCACTCTTCAGAGCAAGGACACTATTTCACTACGTTTGCCTGGCACTAAGCAGTTTAAGCCTTACCATCATACACATAATAATTAAATAAAATTAATCTTCTTAAATTAGGCATATAAGACTTAACTTTATACTTGCCATCCTCTTTGTATATAGTTATAAATACGTTATATAAATATATGCAAATAGATATTCTTATATTTGTATAAGACATGTATATATACATATGTATTTATATACACATATACATACATGTATATACATACATATACATATATGTGTGTGTGTACTGAGTTTCAAGTATATATGTGTGTGTGCGTGTGCACGCGCGTGTGTATATATATATATGTGTGTGTGTGTATGTGTGTATGTATGTATGTATGTATCTTTATAAATATATACATATCCAAAGACCCCCATATCAATATTAAACACAACTTTTAACAACATGATGATGATAAAGTTACTATAAGGACCTGGTCCCACTGAAGCTAGTACCAAAACTCCCACCAATTTCAATGGGGCTAGGATTTCATTCCATCCCTTCACTTTGGTCTGCCTTTGGGAAGTGTCTACATTTAGTTTAATTCCTCAATTTGTTTGCCCAGTAAGAAAATCTAGGAAATATTCAAAGCTGTTAAACGTGGGGAATATATAGGTGCCATGACTTCTATTGCTTCACATCCAAAAGGTTTTCTCTGTTGTAGAGAGGACCATGAAAAGCCTCATTCCACATCAGCTTACTGCCACCTTTCCCTATAGTGCTTGGGGGAAGGGACGACTTGTGCATCTCCTGCCCTCATCTACAGTACCAGACACTGGCAGCGGACCAAAACTAGGCTTGTGGAATCCCAGAACCCGGGCAGAGTCACAGAGTTTCCCCTTGCCTCACGCTCGTCCCAAAATCTGCTGATCTTGAGAGCCAGATCCAAGATTTCTGATGGAAGAATGATAACTAAATTCTGTCATGAGATGAACCTTATGCTGTATCGTGGTCCTGTGCAGGTATTTTCATGAATGGGTAAAATCTAGAGCCCAAGATCAATATTACTATTACTGTAAATTTTAATATATAAATGTCATTTGCACACAATGGGTTGCTGTTCAGTAAAAGCCTCATCATAAAAATTTTTATAACTACTGGCAACGTATGGTATTTGAAAATCCGTGCCTTTTAGCTACAAATAGACGTTACATTTGTCCTGAGATAAACCGTTTTATCCTGGGACATCATGTACTGGTTCAGACATCCATATCTATTCCTCCAGGATAAATCCTAAAAAAAGATTAACAGGAAAAGAAATACTAAAAAGTTTATCCCAGAATATCACAAAGTATGTGTGAATGGTTATCCTGAGATGGACTCAATGGCAGAAAATTGGTAATGCATTCAGCTGCTCACTAAACTCCGATTAGAAGGGTGATTTGTGTACACACTAATCCTGGGACCTTTCTGTTCAAGCACAAACATGGGCACAACCTATCCAGGGATAAATGCAATGTCTGCTCCTAGCCTAAAAAAAAATCACCTATCATACTAGTTAATACTAGTTAATCCAAACAAACTATGCTGCAAAAAAAGATCTGGCATTAAGCCAACAGCTTTTAAAGTATTCAGAATTTGTCCACCTAGGAGTGTGTTCATCAACTATCATTATATGAGCATGGTTCACAAATAACATCTGGCAATATTACAAATAAGCAACATCTATCTTTCTGTGGGTTCGAGCACTGTTATCTTGTACTCTTTTTCTGAAGCAGTGCATGACTAGAGGAAATCATTATAAACCTAATGATGTTCCTAGGATTCATATTCAGTAGAGAAAAATATTCAGTGAAGAACAGAAATTGCTATTTTATTCTTTACCATTCAAATGCTCTTGGGTTGTAAAATACTTCCTAGATATTTCACCTGGCATATTCTAATAATGTACCTGTTACTTTTTTGTTCTACTTTTTTTCTTCTCCAACAAGATCCTGTTAGTACACATCCATACCAGCTGAAATATCTGTTGCTCTTATGCCTCAAAAGATAAGCCTATTGTTTAACCAAGATGAAATTTTACCTGGAAGAAAAGTATCTCATAACTGCTCTCTGCAGAATTTCCTGCACTTCTCTCTGCAACAGCAGGCATTAGTCGCTGTCTCAGACAGGATGCTGGACTGGGTGAACCATTAGTCTGATTACAGCATAGCACTTCCTATGTTAATCAGCTCACAGTGATACCTCCCACATCTCCATAATACTAAGAAAAGTGGATAGAGACACTCTAGCTCACCTAGTATAAAAAATGCAAAATATGTGACAAGCTATTGGGCATTTATAGACATGCCCTGGGAGGTGGGTGTGCTTGAATTAGCACAGCTCCAAGCATCATGTGTATCAGCATCCTGCTGATACACTGAATGATAGAATGAGTTTTAATTCAAAGCACCCTGCTGCCATTTTTTAGTGTGGGGACACTGATACACATGACACTGGAGTCTGCAGGAGCACGGTAATTACCATGCTCAAGCAGACTGGATTAATTGAGTCTGCTCCAATGCACCGTAATTACAGTGCATCAGAGCAGCCTCCCTGCATGTGTACAGGAGTCCACTGACTATAAACAGTATTTTACTGATCCATTCCTGTCTCTTCCTCCTCCCCATCAAAATGAAATGATCACAAAGTACAGAAAGATGATTTGGGACAAAGATAAAATAATCTTCAGAAAAGCTCATGAAACTTTTAAAATTCTCAAAGAATTTTACATCCTGAAGCATAATGTAAGAAAACCATATAATTAGGTAGGAGTTCCCGAAGTTTTTATGCTGTGGCCCAGCAAACCGCAGCCCGGAAATGGCTGTGGCCTGGCAAACCTGAACCCTAGAGTCACAGCTGACCACAGTCAGCATTTCCAGCTGGAAGACAAGTAAGGATACCCCCACCCCTGGGCAGGGGGGTGAGCCAAACCTTGTGCTGCCATGGGCCCTGCAGAAGGAGCCATGGCCTCTCTGCTCAGTTCTGAGGGGCAGTGGTTTGCTGGTCTATGGCTACTCCTGGTCCAGCAGCCAACCCTGCTGCGGACCGGCAACTGACCTGCCACAGTCTAGCACTGGGCCACAACCTGGGGATTGAGAACCTCTGAGCTAGATGAAACCCTACGTGTTTTTTGTTATAATCCCGAGCTATGCTTTTATGCTTTTGTTGGTTTTACTGAGACAGAGTAATAAAATTCTCTGCATTGATTCTGCAGATTATCATCCCAACAGACATACATGCCTTGCATGTATTGCTGTGTTTTCTCCTTATACATTTAGATGTGTTTAAGGAAAACATTTATCCTTTTACTAATGTTTTCTCATGAACCACACATACACACCTTTCCACTTAAAATTAACCCTTAAAAATTGTGGTGCATGTCTTAAGTGGAGAATCTGATTTTTTTTGTTGCTGGCAGGAATAGAAGCGTGCAGACACTGTGTGCTCTAAGAGCTGTCAAGCTGGCTGTCACTCTTTTTTAGCCCCAGGAAGTAGAAGAGATAAAGTCCTGTGTTAACCATTTCAAAGCCACCAAAGAACTTGCAGTACCTATTGACTAAGCTCTAGATTGTGCCTGAAGCACTAGTTGAACTGGCTCAGGCAAGTGATTTGCTGCATGCAGTCTGCATTATCTTGATGAGGCTTGTAGTGTGGAAACACTTTATTATTATTTATAGAAACGTATATTAAGGGCCTGTGACCTAGCTTTGTTGACATCCTGCCATACCAAAAAGGTCCTTCTGGCCCATCCATACTGTCTCTGGAGTGATGTTCAGCATGGGGGTTGTAGAGGCTGGCTGGTCTGGGGGGTATCTTTACAAATACTGATTTAAATTGATTTCTGGTCACTGGGCATTTTTTCACGTGCTCTGGGGGTGGAGGGGTGGTGCTTCAGAGTGGCTCTGAGAGCCACTCTAATTAAAGTGCCCACCACATCTCATGTATCAGTGTCCCTGTGCTTCAGAATGGCAGCAGGCACACTTTAACTAAAGCTTGTCAAATGAGCTTTGGTTAAAGTGCCCCCATGAGACACGAAGGCTGCTGGAGTGCACTAATTAGCATGTTCCAGCAGACTCAATTAACTGAGTCTGCTCCAATGTGCTGCAATAACAGTGCGTCAGAGCAGCCTCCCCGCATGTCTACAGGCACCCACTGAAACCGCGTCTGTAAGTATAAGGTGGGCACCAGGACAAACTAAGTTTAAATTGTGTGACCATTTTGAACCCGTTTTAGTTTCCTCAAATGCCTGTACTTAGCCAAAAAGGTTTTAAAAGTACTGTGACAAAAGTAATAGGACTTTTACATAAGTAAAGGAATGGAGCACTTTTTGAGAGACACTCTTGCATGATCCTGCACTTCCATACACACAGGCAAAGTTCCCACTGATGTCACTGAATGATTAAGGAAGTGCAGAATTGGTCCCAATGCCTGGATATTTCAATAGTACCCTCACAGGTCAAGCCCCAGGACTTTAATTAAAATATAGATATAATAGAACTACTTCAAATGGGCAGCTATTTAAGAATTGAGATTTCTCTGAATAAAATTAAAACATGTATAAGTGTACTAGTTATACAGAGAAAACTTCTTGAGCTTAAGTAAGAGCTGTGAGATTTTTTGTTTTGTTTTTTGCTTTTATGTTCAAATGGATCTAAAAAATAAAAGCAAATCTCAACTGACACAAATATGTTTAATATTTTTGCACTGAAACCCTATTAATTTTACATGATTTATGAGCAATGCCATCCATTAAATCATTCTATATTTACTTGAAAGTTTTGTAAGCTTCTTGATAAACCTTATAGCTGAGTTCTTAACAAATCTGATATCACAGCAAGTTGCACATGGAATCAGGTTTTGCTGAGAACATATCACTCATCAGCTCATATTAAACCTTTTAAACCTGGGCCAGGTAGATGGAAGTACAGCTCTATTGAAGTTGATGGTGCTACATAAATTACACCACCTGAGAATATAACCCCAAATTTATACTGGATCTCTGGCTTTGGTTTTATGTACAACATGGGTAGCTCAGGTCTATTGATCCACTAAAAAATTTAGTTGCTAGTAGATGATAAAATAATATATTCTTTATATGACAGGCGCCTACTATATCTTGCAAAGTGTAGTGGAAGATTCGACTCGATGATCTCCTGAGGTCCCTTCCAGCCCTAATGTCTATGAAATATGCAAAAGAATAGAACTGCAAAATTATTCCTGCATCTGGATTAATTGGCAAATGCTTTAATGCATTATTATCCACAGTTGCATGGAAAACTAAAGCATGGTATTATTTGCAAAGGAAATGGGACCTATTTGATGATTGATGGTCCATAGGTTTTATTACTTTTCCGTATGTGTAGAATAAATAGGGGGAAGTAACCAGATATGGAATAGGTGAAATCTTTTCTAACTAATATAAATCAATCCTTAACTCCAGTAATTTGTAGTTGTGTTTTTCAAACTTTTCTGTCAAAAAATAAGGTGTATAAAGAATTGCATTATCACTTCCCTTAGCAAGTATTTAATCACATATCTAGCGGGATGGAGTAGTTTTGCAGATTTCAGTACCTTCTAATTGTACAAAGCAAAGTACTGCTAATATAAAAAATGTACTGGATCATAGGACAGCAATCTTGGCATTCCACCCTGCACTTCCTTAAGGCAGATCCTAAGATAATTGTCATCTATGTGTATTTGATATTTAAGAACCCAATTCATATGCTCCACTAGAATGCGCCAGGATTTTTTCTGAAGCCTGATATTTTTCCCTGCTACTGCATTCTCATTCACTAACAGAAAAAGGTTTCAGAAACACATTTTTCAACTCGTTACTATTACTAAGAACATTTTTAATTCTTTACTGTGTTTATTAAGATGACAAGCTAATGGATGTTGGATATAGTGCAGTATGGCCAGGTACCACCATTACATTTTACCAGTGTAAGTGATCGAAAACTGGTCAAAACCCATAGCAGAACAGAAGTTTGGTTCCATAGACTGAAAATGGCAAACCCCAGTCTAAGGCAGGCAGCCTACATGCTCCCTCTACCAAAGGGCAAATTTGTGTTCTGTTCACTACCAGTCTAAACTGCACTGCTACAGAAAACCACAAAGCTTAGATAGATTCTGCCTCGAGCGTTTTAAATGTCTGTACCTAGCAAAGGTGTCAATTTTCTATTGCCATTTTCAACTGGGAAAGATTTGTGCCATCTTACACTAATTCCCTCAAATTCTTCTTTTTATTCAACATGTGCAATCTGGTTTTGTTAAAGGGAACATTAAGGGTTTGGAAATGTAGAAGGTGCATCTTCATTTAAACAAACCTATGTATTAACTGCCTGAAAATTGTTTTCTAAAACCAAATGAGAAGTCCCAAATTTCTAACCTTCAACTTTTTTTTAAATATCCCATTTTATGTTGGCCAATCATATTTTTCAGAAGTTCACAAATGAGAACACATCAGTGTTTCGATTATTTCCTGTTAAATATTTTGCTTTAGTGTTTTAATTTTAGCATTATTTAGCTATTTATTTAATGGTGCAAAATCATGGTTTTTAAAATGATTTCTACACACACTATGACCTTGCCTTTACCTTTCTCCCCCACTAGGGAGTATAAGGAGAACAAACAAAGGCTAACAATAAAGATATGACAAAACCCACGTGAAATGCTTTAACAATTTATAAATACTAATTAAAATTAAGCATAAATAGTATTGTCTATCCAGTTTCTATTTATATCACATTTTTCAGATTTTACATCATCAGACTTTGCATCACCAATGACTGGTGAGACAGAGACCATGGGACCTGCACCATCTTTAGTCATCCATAGAAGTGGTCTTTCAGACCAAGCATGAAACAAGTTAGCAGGGTAGTGAAGAGAAATGTATCCTTCAGCCTGTGCTGCACATATGCTGTAAGGAAATGGAGTGGTTAATTCTTCATTAACTCAGCATCTTCATATGCACTAAAATGAAGCTGTTACTTATTTATTATTTCTATTACCAGGCCACCTGTGGACCCCAATGAGGGCATTGTGCCAGGTGCCGTACAAGCAAATCACAAAGGCAATATCTGTTCCAGAGAGCAGTCTAAGAGGTGATATGCTATGCTGTGCCACTTATGAGAGAAGTTGGCTGGGAGAGAATCTGGATTCATGGTAGCCTTGCTTGTTTACGGATATAGCTGGGAAGGTTCTCTGTATAACTTAGGGTTTTGTTACACCATATTTTGGGACAGCTCTTGGAGCTCTTAACTGGATTGTCCACACATTAACACCTGAAACTAGTTTTAGGAACTAGTTATGCAGCTCAAAGTTATGCCACTCCATGGGAGGATTATCTCTGATCTGATCTGCTAGATCTTTTATCTAGCTTGTGTTACACTAAGTTGTAGCCACTCTAGGTTACACCCTAGTGTAAATATCCCACCTGCCCCACCTCCCCTGGTGGACTGGTTTGGGCCCACTGCCCCTCCCCTCCCTTCCCCAGGACTCCAGATATACGCTCACTGCCCCCTCCACCACCACCCTCCCATGTGCTTACTTGTAACTGCCTACACTTTCAGTCCCAGGAAAGCAGGCAGGGAAGAGTTAATCTGCCTGCCCAGCTGCTGATGCCAGCACTGCCACTCTCTGGGCAACATGGATTAGGGTAGGAGGGGCATGGGGAACCCTCAGGGCAGGGGTGGGGGATCCCCAGGAAGTGAACTGGGAGAGGACAGGAGGCAGGAGGAAAGCCTGGAATGGGAAGGAGAATACTCCTGGCCCCTGTTGGCCTGAAGTGTGATTGCTCCAAACTCAAGGTAGTGCTAACACCAATCAACGTTTGTGCAGCTCACAGTGTAAGGTGTAACAAGGCCCTTCAACAGCACTGGAATCTAAGTTATATTAGCCTTTCTGAGTTTCTTTGTGGTCCACAGCACTTCCCAGCATCTCCAAAATGCTATGTGTTGCATCAGCTGGGCACTTGTACACACAACAGGGGTTTAATTCAGTTTAGTTCTCCCTAAATTGAAATGTTTCCATCGGTTCAATTCAGGGAGAACTAAACTGAACTAAACCCCTGTGGTGTGTGCACAAAGATGGGGGCCCGATCCTTAGAGCTTACCTACCCCTCCTGCAGCAGGAGGGGGGCAAGCTGCTGGCAGACCTAACGGTCCCTGATCTGCAGGGGGCTAGTGCTTCCCTCTGCAGCGGCAGTGGCAGCCCCCAGGCAGCACCTGCCCACTGGCACCCGGCCCAGGCAGTCCAGGGAGTGCCACAGCCATGGAGGGAAGCACCACCTCTCCCCCCACAGCCACAGAGGGAAACACCAGGCCCCTGCACAGCTCAGGCAGGCAGGCTCCAAGAGGGGGAAAAAAAAGATCCAGCTCCTTGCTGCTTTTTTTTTTCTTCAGTTGAGCCTTCCTGCACAAGCTGCTGCCAGGTTGCAGAGCCCCTGAGCTGCACAGGGCCTGGTGCTTCCCCCTGTGGCTGTGGTGCCCCTGGGACTGCCCAGGTCAGGTGCCAGTGAATAGGTGCCACCCGGGGGGTACCACCATCACAGAGGAAAGCACTGGGGGCCCCTGCAGTTCAGGGGCTATGCAATGCAGCAGCAGCAGCTCATCCCCCTGCCTCCCTACAAGCTCCAGCATGCCTGCACCATCCCCACCGCCTTCCCACCACCTAGGACCACCCAGGAACAGCTGGCTTGCCCCTGGGGCAGAGTGGCAAGGCAGCAGGAGGGTGCCTGGATGTGCTGGTGGCAGGAGAAAGCAGCAGGCATGGTGCATGGAGCACTGGAAGCCCACCAAGAGGAAGCTTCCCCAAGCACATTGGCTTCCAGCACCCCGTGCACTGTTGCACTTTTTTATGTAGCAAACTAAAACATCTCAGAGGTTTTTTATAAGTCATTTAAAGTGGAATACACTGCTGAGCCTGCAAACAGCAACACCATTAAAGCGGTGCAAAAGGGCATTTGAACCACTTTAAAGGCTAATTTTGTTGTGTGTACAAAGGCCCAATATCTTTATCATACCCTCATGCCCTCAACCCCACCTCTGGAAATACAGGCTTATAATTTTTTCCCTGGCTTCCTGCACAAAGAGAATTCTCCTCTGACCAAATAAGGAGGTTTAAGGGGCTATTCCTGTTCATTTTACCCCAACGGGCAAGAGTTGTATGAATAATAGCGTGGTGGCCTGATATGACATGATAAATGGATAAGGTGGACAAATTAGCATGGCAGGAGGGTTGGAAGGGTGAAAGAAAGATAAAATGAAAATACTGGCAAAAATACAAGTCCTAGTTAAAATATTAATTAATGTTTAATGAGTTAAGTTTCAATTAATGTTGCCAGTGATATCAACAGAAAAAATTCACAGTTGATTTTAAAGGGAGCAGGAATAGGCCATGGATAGATTTCATTCATATTTAGAGACTGGTGATTTGCGTATTTGTGTTTACACTTGGAACTCTGAAATGATTATACACCTAATTTTATGGTTGGTCTTGTCAGAGGCAGTTAGGTATCATTGCTGCTTAAATTTAGTTAATTTTTTTACTCTCTTGGATAGAAAATGTGATTGAAGCCTTTAAAACAAATACACATTGAATTATATGGAGAATTATCAGACCTTTAAGAGCAAATCCCAGTCATATTTTAAGGCTGTGAGTATTGACTACATCATTTTTAAAATAATAGGTGGGATACACTAGTTTCTCTTGTGTCTATTTGCAGACATGTTAGTCTAAGGAACTTGAAAAGTTATTTTGTGAATGGTTCTCTTTGGGACTAACCAGCTTCCTTCCACCTTTTTCTTTATGCCCTTGCTTGCAGCAGGACATCCTGAATTTTAGGAATTTCAATTTATCTCAGTAGTTTCAAAAGTCTGAGTCATTAGTTTTCCTTCTGTCCTGAGTGCCTGGTAAGCAGCTGGCATCTAACCTCATGCACATGAGTGTATGGTCAGATTTATCTTTCTCAAGATGACATTTGATGTGGAGAAACTATGCTCGGAGGGGCCAAATGTAGCACTGCTGTGTGACAAGTATAGTTCATGGGATATTCCATAACAGCAAGATGTTGCTGTACAATGTTGAACTATTGGTAATATTTTATTGGTACACTATTACCGAGCATTGTACGATCTGCCTTGAACTCTTTACCCTTCTCAAACTGATCTGACTGATGTGATTTTTTTAAAGTGCTAAAATAAAACATTTCCATCCCCTCTACATAATCTCTAGCAAACAGTGGTATAAAATGTGATTGATTTCTAGTCAGGCATTTTTGTTTCCTTTTTATTTTCCTTTTTTCTTTCTTATGCCCATCATAAATCAGAGCTCCTAATAATAACTGATTGGAAAGTAACATTATCAAACATGACTGCCTCTAAAATCATTTTTTTCCCCTTAAAATCTCCACAAAAGACCCCAGAAACACCAATAGCTCCCATCCTTATGGCTAGCCAAATTGTTACTATCATTTTTTATCTTGTTACAATACAAGGGCCTAAGTCACAAGTTACCTACCAGGTTAGTACAAGGATCTTGTTACATCCAGTGTTGCTTCTCTCTAGTAAATTACTCTGAATGAAAAAGAAAAATGTTTCTTTCTAAGCAAAAGCTATTTCCCACCAACACCAAAACACCAACACCTGGCCAAGTTTCTTTCAAAAAGCAAATACTTGTGCCCAAACAGACTTGGATCTGGGTCCAGAAAGGAAAATGGGAGGAGTCCATCTCCCTGCTTGACATAATCACTCTTAACCCTTTTTCTTCTAAAAGTGTTTCAGAAGATCACAGATCATGGATTTACCAGTTCCATGTTCCATCTGTATACTCAGATAATCCCATAGAAACTGCAGCGATAACACTGAGTAAGAAGGCAGCATGGTTCCAGCAATACAGCACCAGCTGGGTACTTTTATTTCTGGGTCTGCTGTAGACTCACCATATAATCTCAGGCAAGTCATTTAAAGTCTTAATACCCTACTTAGCTGATCTAAATATGAACTAGAAAGCACACTAATTTTGGGACTCAGTATGGTAATGAAGGCATGTTACAACTGGCTCTGAGTACAAGTATCAATGAATCAAAATTGGCATATGTCTATTATAATAATTCAGTCATGATTAATAGTTTTCCTTAAAGAGTTGAAAAAATGAATATGCACATCAATTGACAGAAAAACAATGTTAAATTGCATGTTAAGAGCTATAGTTTTTCTTGAGATTTTTCAGAATGAGTCTTGACTTTAACTCCAAACCTAACATATGATTTTCCATGAGAATTTATATTTTCCAACATTTGAAGTGTTTAGCTGATCAGTAAAATCTATTTTACCCATTAGAGATGTCTCATCCAATCCAAGAGCCATGTGGCTTTCACAGACATTGGGAAGCTGCATTCATTTGCTTTTAACCACAATATAGTAAATGTTCTTTTATTAAAATCTTTTCTTCTCTTTCATATCTTTGATCATTATTGGCTGTGATCACTATGTTGTCCACATACACATTTTCTTCTGCAATGTTATGAGAGCCAGCTTCCTTCCTAACTGAACTAAACAAAACTTCTCCTGTCACTTTTATTTAGGCCTCTTTACTCAGAAAAGTTTCCTGACAGAGGTAAAACATTCTCACAATATTGAATAACATCTCTCAAAAGTAGCTAAAGAATGGTGTTTTTACCAGACCACTAGATTTTAGATTTCAGGGCTAAAGAACTGCTATTGTAACATCCTCCCCCTGTGGGGGAGGGCCTGCGTCCAGCCCAAGCACTATCTTGACAGCCCAAGTATAGGGAAGGACTCAGCCAACCTTCAGGCCTTACAAAGCCAGTAGGCTACCCTTGGTGGGAGCCACCAAAGGGTGACGCTTAACAGCACCCTTTGGTGTCTCCCTTCAGCAGTGACTGAGTTAGGGACAGAGGGCCTTTCTGGTTCTTTTTTCTTAAAACTCTTTAAATTTAATTTAATGTTCAAAAAGCACCCAGTGCTGCATTGCTTGCAGGTGTATAAGTGGAAGAATAGAAGGTGTTTTCGTTCAAAAGCGCACTGCCATCATTTTCTCTATACTACCACGCATTTCGCCGCTTATACAACTGCAAGCGATGCAGCGCCATATGCATCAGCTTAATCAGATTAATCAAGTCTGCCTTAACTCTCCAGCATGTCCCGGCATAAAAACGTATTTATATAAATGACCTGCTTAGAGAATTTTGCAATAGCTCTGAGCACACATTGCACCATATGGCTATGTTTTAAGTGTATGCATGCAAGAAGTTGCTGTGAAGTGGCTAGTGCCCTGTAAATTTACACTGTTAGCTTATTTCTCTATAACTTCTTTATGTAAGCAAACACTACTTCAGGAGTATAGGAACATTATTTGTACTTGTAAGCGTGCATATGTAATAGTGGAGATTTGGTTTGTTTGACCTAACTGGTGCCAGCTTTTTCAGTATCATATTACTTTTATAATACAGTAAGTAATAAGTTTAGTTGAACTAGTTCTTTTGGATCTCAAATACATTCTACTATTGTTATTCTTAAAATGCAGATTGCATTCCTGTAAACCATCAGGATGATCACGATCATCTAAAAAAGCTGTTAAGTACATTTGCTGTGTATTTGGTGTCTCAGCCATTCATGCTTATTTGGATGTGTATGATGATGTTTGCAATAGAGCTGTCAAATTTCATAATTAGTAGATGGTCAAACGAGCAGTTTCAGGTTCTGTCCTAGCAAAAACTGAGACAAAGTAACATTGGGGCAGTTAACCTGATAAAGAAAAGTCGGTAATTCCTTGAAAAACTTAATAATTAAATATTAACATTTAACATTTAGAGCTGTGCAAGCTGCAATGATGATGTGGGTATAATAAAATTCATGCCTTTGGCAATATATGCAAAAGGCAAGGATGAAAGTGACCTGATGAAGAATCTTCAAAAACTTGTCTAACTCTATCCCAACTATGCACTTGGTCCTATAAGAAATACCACCCTAAGATATCCTTGCCTTTCACATAGTTCCTGGACCATCACAGCTACATTGCACTGAGACTTTCTTTAACAATATACCATATTTACTCAAATATAAGGTGATTCTGATTTTTAATGACCCCCCAATAATTAGATTCTATTTATGAAAAATTTATAAATTTGTTATAATTGTCTAGGTATAGAATCTAATTATTGGAGGTTTGCCTTGAATTTGTCCCCCTCCCACTGCCACAGCAGGGAAAATGAAGCTGAGCAGGTCTGGTGGGCCTGCCTGCTCACAACTTCTTCCCCCTGCAACTCCTTCCCCCTCTTCTTACTATCAGACCCTGCTCTCCCTGACCACATGGAATGGAGGAACAAATTTGAAAACACTGGCCTTGCAATAAACATAACTGTAGTAATTTGCATATAGTATTCATAGGTTCATCCAGGATTGTTGCATTTTACCTTTTTTTTTTAAACTGCTATAAGTTTTAGTACAGGTTTTTACACATTTTTAAGTAGCACTTTGACACCTAATTATATATAGTACCAACTTTTTTTTTTTTTTTTTTAGAAAATATATACATACCTTTACTGCTCTGTCTCATGACAAATCTGACTCACTTGCTGGTCCATAACACACATATAAATCATCATCATCCCATTATAAAAAAAAGCAACCATGCTCCCATGCACCTGCATGCTTGCGCACCCCAGTCACCACTCCTTTTACCCCTCCCAATGCCCCCCAAAACCCCTCTGTTTTTCCTCCCAGTCCTTAGTCCACCTCATCTTTGTTGCTTTCTTTTTCCCCCAATGTTTTTGTTGCTCACCCCTTCTTTTTTGCTGTCATCAAGAACTGTTGTTGTCGCCTTCCTCTTCATCATCGTCATCTTCTCTGAGGGCCTTATTCCTAAACAAACCATGCCAGTCTTTTTTCTTTTGTATGATCTCTGCTATCTCCTACCCATCTTCTACTATTTTCTGTATTTCCCTTGCAGCTCACTCAGTCCCATTTTGATGCAGCCTTGTCTGAAGGGCTCACATGCCTGCCCGCAAGCAGGTTCCTGGTCTTCCACAGGGTGTTTCTTAAGCAGGAAATTAAATTGTTGAAATGGGCTGTCAGGGTCCCCTGCTGCTTGGTTAGATGTCTGAACAGCATTGCCTTTTTGGTCAGGGTCTTGACTCCTGTCACCATCATGAGGAGTATGACTACTCTCCTCCATAGCTCCCTGGCATAGAGGCATACAGACAGCCCCAGAAGAGATGGTCTGTTGTTTCCTCCTTCCACCAACATGTTTGCCTGGAGCAGGCCAGTGAGCCTCTCTGCCCCTTTCTGTGTTTCAGCACTCGCACAGGGAGTGTGTGGTGGGCTACCTGCCAGTTCAAGTCCCTGTGTTCTTTCTGCAGGTCCTTACGGAAAATTCATATCCCACACAGCCTGGCAGCTATTGCCAGTAGTATGTCCACAGGCAATAGTCTGTTTCTTGCCCTAACCACCTCCCGCATTTTGCAGTGGTTTGTCAGGGTCTCTAGGTTCTCACTGTTTAATCTGTACTTGTTCCAGAAGCTCTCCAAGACCCTGTAGAAACCATGGCAGTTCCAAGGTTCATGGGCGTGAGTTAGGCACTATGCACCCCTCAGTATTGCAGTAGGTCCCCTGCAAAGTACAAACTATACATAATACTATTCCAATGCAAAAAGGCTCATGATTTACCATGTAGCTCATTAGGCTGGGTGCCAGAAGAGTCAACAGGATTTCAAGCCATGGTAACCCAACATGTATGAACTCCATTTACCCCCTTCCCCACAAAGGATCCATATGCACACACCCCCGGCTGCTTATGACTGGAACTAGGTGTTCTTGTCATGAGTCCTGGGATCCTCCAAAAATGCATATGCAGATAAAGCATAGGGCAACCTGGTCCACCTTCACTCAAGAAGTCGCATCCATGACGCCACATGCAGATAAGCATGGCTGTGCAGTATGTCTGTGGCACTCACTGCAGAACCACATACCACAAACCAGTTACCACGTGTTCAGCTGTTTTCTGCACTGCAAGGGAGCAGCATGGGGTGAGGGAGAGGTTTGAACCCTGGATATCCAGACTCCAAATGTCAGGATCACTGCTGCCACAGCCCTTGGAGGCCCTCAGGACCCCAGTAAAGCTGTTAGGGCCAGCCCAGTACTGGCTCTAGACTCTCCTACCCTACCCAGGGTAACCTGCCACGTGCTCTCTGGTGCATGGCACAAGTTTTTTCTGGGAACAACTAGCAGCAGCACAAGGTGTGCCACTGCTAGTTGTCCCCAGAGAACCAAATGCCCGTGCTTGTGTGGACACAGCCATGGAGGGCAGGGCCACACTAATCATATGTGACAGGCTGAGAGAGGAAACAACAGAAGGATTCTGGGTGGGCTGTTTGGGGCCCCATTTAGTGACGTATGCCAGACATTTGAGGCTGGTGAAGAAGCAAGACTCACTGGAAATGGGAAAGAAAGAAACAGCTCGCTGTTGGAGTGAAGAGGAAATCAAAATATATGCAATGTAGTGGTTCATGACTTGAAAAAGAGTTGCTGCTGAGGGGGACTGCATGCAATGGGCACTACCATATATCTTATTCATGCAACAGGTGGTTTGCACTAACTTATCCTTGTGGTAGGTTTCCATCAGCATTGTAGCTTCTCAGCCATTCCTTTGCTAAGATCAAGTGTAGTAGCCAGATGGAGGCCCAGTTTTACTGCTTTGATCAATGCCAGGAGCACCAGAGAGGCTGTGGTGGAGCACCAGGATGGAGGAGGAGCAGGGGTTCTCGGAGCCTGAAACACCATCAGTAATGGTTTTGGAGAGGAGAGTGGCTGTTATGGAAGGGAAAGTGGACCAAGAGATGAGAAGTGACTTGGAGAGCAGAAGCAAAGGTCAAGAGTCTGATGGAGGATGGGCAAAGGTGAGAAAGAAAGGACAAAGGAAGGTAGGAAAGAAAGTTGCGGCAGGTTCAGTGGTTTTGGAGGAAATAGAGAGGAGGTCAGGGGGAAGAAAAGAGGAATAAAGAGGTGTTTGAAGGGAAGACTCATGAGAGGAAGACTTGTGGCAGGAATAAAGCAGAACTGCAAAGAGAAAGAAGATGAGATGAAGTGAGAGATGGAGGAGCAGGTAACCTACACCTGAAAATAAGAGCAGTAGTATCAGGGGAAGGAGAACAGAGAAGTGGGATGATGAATAGATATGAATTTATGAAAAAAAAGCATTGCTTGAAGTTTTGAATGTTAAAGTGGAGCATTTGAAAAGCCTGGTTAGCTTTCCTAACTGGAAGTCTTGGGAAATTTCATATTGGAGCCAAAAAAGTTATGAGATTTTTGGAAGATGTATACAGTAGTAGGTGAAGGAAAAGAACTTACAGGGATAAATTTTATTGCAGGAAAAAAGACAAGTGAAAGGATAATAACTATTTGAATGTACATGGACATGCTTGAGATGGGGGGAGATAGGAAAACGGTTGGAGAATTATGTGCAAGAGTTATGTATGTTGAAAAGATATGCAATAAATATGGTATATGGATGGGATTATGGAGAACTTAAGTGGTAGAGAGGGCAGATGAGAGGAGTCCTAGTGGGATAATGCATTTACTGTCAGTAATCCAAGTAGGGCCACACCAAGGTTTTACAATGCATTTCAGATAACCTAAACTCTATAGCAACTTTGAGCAGGAAAGAAACTTGGCCGCATACTGTTAGTATACAATACACTACAGATGTGAAGTGCCAGGAAATACTGAAGTGTGTTGTTTTGGGGGAAGAGGGACACTTACATCAGTGATGCCTGTGGTCCTTCTCAAATAAAGCTAGATCTACAAAGAAGCAAGAAAGGGAAAGTGAGGAAGAAGAAGATGTTGAGTCAGAATGCATGACAGTGGAGGAGACACCACAAGAAGGAAGAGCCAGGGAGGAAGACAATGGAAGTTCAGTGGTTGAAAAGTCACAGCTGTCAACAGATATGGGAAGAGAAGGAAAGATAAGTGGAACAAGGGACTGAAACAGAGGAACAAGAAGGGAAAAAGGAGAGAATGATACAGGAAGGAGAAGGAAGAGTGAGGATAGAGCAGGAGAAAGTAGAAGAGCCAAATTGGAGAAAGAAAGAAATCATACACTATGAAGCTTAAAGGAAGATGAAGGACAAAGGGGTGGGGGAAGGAAGATGGGTTGATGAAAACCTCAGTGGAGTTGATATGGTCTGAGACTAATGGGGAGGGGAAAGAGGAGTGGGGAAGCAGAAAGGTGGGGAGAGGGGAAAGGGGAACCTTTCTTAAATATTAAAGCAATAAAACAACCAGCAAAGATTTTGGGGAAGTGAAGAGGGGGAGGATTAGAGCCAATGGTGTCATGCAGCAGCAAAGAAGACTCAAAAAATGGTAGAGATGTGTAATTTAAATGGACAGGCATAATTTTGTGTATTGCATCTATAAATGTCAGAAGTGAATTATCGAAGAAGAGGTGGGAAAACATTATGCCAATACTGAGTGAGGTAAAAGCAGACATAATATGTTTACAGGAATCCCATGGGAGAGGGATTACAAGCATTTTGTAAAGAGATAGGGATGGGGACCATCATGGTGGGTGAGATCAGATTAAACAAAGCAACTGGAATTGCAATTTTGCTCAAGAGCGGGGAAGTGGAAGTGTGGCAAGTGCAAGTGATTGTGTAAGAGAGACTACAATGGATGGTGGTGGCATTTGAAAAGAATGTATTTGAAAAGACTTCTAATATATACCTGCTGGCTGAAAGAAATTAGAGGTGTATGTAGGTGGCAGTAGGCAGCTAATTCTGGTGGGGGGTTTCTATTGCATTATCAAGGAAGGGGATAGAAGAGGGGATGGAAGGGAGGGAGAGCTAGACGGCTTGTCAAAAGTACTGATTAATATAATAAAAGAAGGAGGTTTAAAGATTGTATGAGCTGGTGAGAAGATGTTTACAAGGATGGAATGAATGGGAAACAGATGTCAAGAACTGATTCTGTTTTAACATCAAATGGACTTGGAAAGAAAGAGATCTTAGGTGTGACCTTCAGCAATTACCAAATGCTGAAAATGAAAGTGAGTTTAGATAAAAGAGAAGGTAAGAGGAAAGGGATGTGGAAGTTAAATGTTCAATTATTACAAGATGAGAAGACCTGTCAAGAATATGTGGATCTGTATAAAGGATGGAGGACTCTGAAGAGATGTTACAAAAGCATCTGGGAGTGGTGGACTATGATAAAGAGAAGAAAAAGCGACTTCTTCAGCAATATTGGTAGAAGAGAAGCAAGGTAGAGTATGGAAGAGACAGAAGAATTGCAGGCAATAAAGCAAGAATTATTAAAGGAGGTGGTAGGAGGAGTACCAGTGAAAAAAGAAGCTTTAGAAGACATAAAGCTTTCAGAAGACATAAAGCGATGGACTGAAGAATGGTTCAAAAGGGAACTGGATGAGAAAATATCTATGACCAGAGCACATGGGGTGGAGAAGGGGGAAGAATGGTGTAAGTATTTTTCAGTGAAGTTGAGAAACAGAAGGAAGGAACTGAAAGCAGTGAGAACTGAAGAAAGAATCTGAATAGAAGAGTGCACAGGTGTTGAACACAGTGGTGGAGTTTTATAAAGAGCTGTACGAAAAAAAAGAAGTGGGCAGAAGAAAAACGAACGTGCACCTTAAGGGGATAAAGGAAGGAATAAAGGATGGAAAGAAACAAAACTTATAGGGGAAATTAACTATGAGAGTGGTGGGAGACTACTTAAAAGTTTGCAAAAGGGGGAAGGCACCGAGAAAAGACAGACTTCCAGAAGAATCTTATGAAAAATATTGGCAATTGCAGGGGACAAATATAATAGAGATATATAGGGAAATAATGGAGGTTGGAGAGACAGGGGAGGGTTTTGCAAAAGGTGTGGTAATTTGCATATTCAAAAAGGGAAGGGAAAATGTGTTAGGCAACTGGAGGCCAATAATCCTTTTAGACATAGACTACAAATTAATGGGAAATGTATTGTCCAAAAGAATGTGTGACTGTTTAATAGATGAGATACAAAAACAAAAGTGTGCCGTTCCTGAGAAGAGATCCCAGACCCCTCTCAGGGGGGTAATTAAAGATGTCATACTGGATGTACAAGAGAGGAAAATAAACATAGTAATAATGCATTTAGACCTGGAAAAAGCTTATTATAGGGTTGAATGTGATTTTATGTTTGAACTATTGTGGAGAATGGGGTTTCCAGTGAAGATGACTGGATGGGTCAGCATACTATACAGTAAAGCAGAAAGCTGAGTACTGGTAAATGGTTACATGAGCAAGGCATTCCCCATACAAACAGGGGTAAGACAGATGTCTGCTGTCCCCCTATCTTTTTTGTGCACAATGGAGCCATTGGCACAAAGAATTTGTAATGATAAGCTGATAAGTGGTATGAAGATATAAGGAGCAGGAGAAGTTAAATGTACATTTTACATGGATGATGTAAACATAGTGGCTCAGGACAATATATTAATTGAAGCACAGAAAAGTGCTAGAGGTGAAATTAAACAAGATGAAAAGTACATTGAAGGGTGTGAGGCACTGAGAGAATTTACAGAAGTTTGGTCTATGCGTGATAGGTGTAATCAAGAAATTGGGAATCCCAATAGACACTGAAGGGAAAGGGACAATGATATGGGAGAAGTTAGCAGTAAGAGTGACACAGAGTTTGGGATTGTGGAGTGGAAAATTGCTATCTTTCAAGAGTAATGTGACTGGGGTGAAAATGGTACTCTTGCCAATTATCCTTTATATAGGAGTGGTATATCCACCATCGTGGCAACAAATAAGGAGGGTACAGAGGCTTTGGGGTGGGAGAGAAGGGGGGAGTAAAAGAGAAAGGATAGCCAGACTGGAGCCATACAAAACCAGGGAGGCACATGCACCGCCTGAGAGCGCTGGTGCACCCCCAGACAGGCTACACTCACTGCTTAGGCAATGGGC
>NW_017728907.1:4244084-4256704 GCF_001723895.1 Crocodylus porosus | reverse complement strand
GGGGGCAGGCAGGAGTGCCAGTGCCCCCCTGCAAGTGCCAGCCAGGGAGTAGGCACACTGCATGTAGGCTGCAGCCACTTCCGGAAGTGCCGCGGTCACTTCCAGGAGTGCTGTGGCTGCTTTCAGGAGTAGCACAGCTGCTCACCAGCCGGTAAGATTGGCTACAGAGGCACCCCTCCCACCAGTCGCTGACTGGTTGTGGGGGGACACATGCCCCCCTGACTAAGGTGGCACCAGTCACCCATCCAACAGGGAAAAGTGCCAGGTCCTTCATCTGGGTAGAAAGAACCTTCACTACAACTATATGATAGGTATGAAGACCAAGCTCCTGATAAGGACACCTATTACGTGCATGAAGGTTTGTTAAGCCTTCAACCTCATCAGATGTCTATATGATTCGGGACAACAAAAGGTTCATTCCCCTGGACACTGGCCTGCAGCCTGGCCCCACCCAGAGGTATACCATTATCAATAAGAACTTAACACTAAGACAAAGGTTAACAAGAATAGAGTATCAAGGTAAGTATAAAAAAAAAACAACAATAATAAATCCACAATACAACAACGAACCAGTCAACAGAGAGTTAAGAGAACACAATATACAATAACAGATACAAGAAAGAATCGATGCAGGCCTGTCATAAGAGGTGGCAGGTAAGATCACTCTGCAGCTGACAAGCAAAATGGCCTGTCAGCCTGTCACAGAGTGCCTATTCCCTAAAGGATTTCTATCTTTTCCTTCACTCTCACTGAGTACTCAGTATCTCAAAAGGGATGAGTGATATTTTACCATCCAAAGGTAGGCAGGTGAGTACAAATGTGTAGAGGATGGCTCTGTGTACGAGTGTATACCTCTGTGAATGGATGGAGTTCAGTTACCCACTCCATTCTACATAGTCCACTCAAGCAACTCTCATACTAATCACATATACGAGCAGGTTTCACACCACACACCCATCAAGTGACTCAGTTTCTCCCAACCTTTCAGTCCCAATCAGACACAACACACACCGACACCAACTCAGTCACTCTCCCAGGTGAGCACCCAGCCACCACACTGGCTCACGATGCGCACAAACTCAATCACTTCCTCCATAGCTCCCCAAGTGACAGTCCTGGCAAGTTTTAGAGTGTCCACCTCACACCACCTGTCAGTCATATGCCAGAACAAGTTATCAGTCAGACCCTTCCATCATTTATCTGTCCATCACATTACTGACCAATCTAGGGGGTTATTACCTCAGGTAAGTATTTCATGCTGCACTTTACATTGGAAACATGTTCCCTGCAAATTCTACCTGTATAATACAGGCTGATTGCACATGCTTGTCAGTCCTAGGTAGGTCAATGGACCCATAAGTTCAAGAGTTCATTCTCCTCCATCCAGGGTACTGCAGCTGGGGTTAACAGGCGATAGCCCACTGGCTAGCATGGCATCTGAATGGGACATGGGGGTCACAATTGACCAGAAGATGAACATGAGCCAACAGTGTGAGGCAGTTGCCACCAGGGCAAATCAAACTCTGGCGTGCATCAGCCAATGTGTTGCCAACAGATCTAAGGAGGTGCTTCTCCCTCTCTACTCAGCATTGCTGGGGCTGCAACCAGATTACTGTGCCCAGTTTTGGGTTCTGCACTTGAAGAAGGATGCAGATAAACTTGATAGGGTGCAGAGAAGGGTCACCTGCATGATTAGGGACCTGGAGGATAGGTCCTATCTATCTGAGAGACTCTGTGAGCTGGGCTTGTTCAGTATGGGTAAGAGGATGCTGCAAAGTTCCTTGATAGCTGCCCACAAATATGTCAGGGGGGAACACCAGGATCTGAGGGAGGAACTCTTCAGGAAGGCACCCCTTGGGAGAATGAGGAACAATGGTCACAAACTAATAGAGGGAAGCTTTAGGCTGGACATAAGGAAGAACTTATCCAAATGGGTAACTGGAACCTGGAACACACCCCCAGGAGAGGCGGTGCAGTCGCCATCCTTGGAGATGTTCAAGAGAAGGCTAGATAAGCACCTCATTGAGCTAGTTCACGTTCTTTAACCTCCTGCCTATGGCAAGGGACTGGACTTGATGATCATACAAGTCCCTTCTGGTCCATTGACTCTATGGCTCTATGACTCTAAGATAGGAAAGGAGAAGGCAGAGAAAAGATGGGGGAAAGAAGAACGGTGGCATTTCTTCCAAAAGCACAGAGACAGAGAGATAGTTGTTGCTTCTTCCTGGGTTGGGGGTGTCTTGTGACAAGTTAATATGTTAATGGTGAAAAGGAATGTAAGAAGCACAAGGTATTGTTGAAAGGGAGGTTGTCAAGTTTTGTGTTAATGTAGTTTCTTTTAGTTGTTTTGTAATTTTTTATATAAAGTTCCCATCAGCATTTTCTCATCCTCTTGGGCTAAGATCAAGTGATCAGCTGAAGCCTGATCAATGTCTTAAGGGCAGAGATAGGGATCAATACTGCTTCCAGGTGTAAGGAGTAGAGAAGAAAAACCCAAAACTCAAAATAATGACAGTTGTGACAAGTAACCAAGAGGTGGAAAGTGAAATGAAAAGCAGAAAAGAAGATCTAGAGACAAATGGAGAGTGAACAAAGGTAGAGAAGCAGAGAAGAAAGATGAAGAAGATGGGAGCAACAGTGGAAGTAGCAATAACAACAGAGGCAACTACAAAGAAGGTCATGGGGAAAGGAATAAGGCCAGAGGGAAGACAGGAGCAGGGGGGAATAGGGTTTAGAGTGTGAATAGTAGGAGAAGGTACATCAGACCAGAGGCAGAAAGCAGCAGAAGCTTGACAGAATGGCAACCTGCTGGGACTGGAACAGTGGGAAGACATAGAAAATGCACTGAGAGATGTCAGGAAGGATCAGGACTGTGGATAAATGCAATATCAACCAGTGCTGGGATGCAGATGGGATTGACGATAAACAGATATGAGTTTATAGAAAAGATTCTGTTTAAGATACTGGAGGTGCATCTCACCAGCCTGATTGCAGAAAGAGTCAGAAGTTTACTTACTGGAACAGTGAAGGGCATGAACATTTTTGGAAAAAACATGCAGAGGAACGTGGGAGGGAGGAATTAAGATGGATAAAGTTTATAGCTGAGGAAAAGTCAGGGGAATTAGTGATTATAGTAAGAATGTATATGGATTTATTAGAGCATACGACATAGAAAGGTGGATGGAATTGCATGTGCAAAGAATAATTTGTATAGAGAAGGTGCAGGGCAAATATGGTATTTGAATGAGGTCATGGAGGGCACAAGTTGTGTTGAGAGCAGATGAGTGGAGCCCAGGTGGGGAGCAACACCTTCCATCTATAATCCAGCCCACTATGGTGTTATAATATACCACAGGCAACCAAAGTAATTCAGCAAATGTGGCAGGGAGGGATACCTGTCTGCACATTATCCCCTAATGGTTATAGATATGAAGGGAAGGGGGCAAAGATCTGCAGAGAACCAAGAGTCCCTAATATGCACTACCTGTTTTGGGGAGGGACATCTATTCAGCAGGTGTCCAAAAGCCTACGCAAGCAAGGTCAGACCACCTGAGGAAGAGTGTGAATCAAAAAAGGACAGTAGGGAAGAAAAGAAAGATGAAAGTAAGGTAGAAAAGGTGGGCAAGATCCTGCAGGAGGAAGGAAAGGAGAAAGAGGGGAGTCTAATATCTGTAACTGAGGTGGCTCAAGAAGAAACACAAGAAGAAAGGGAGCAGGAAAGAACCAAGACCTGGAGGTTAGGGTCCGATGGGGGAAAGAAACCAAACACTTAAGAAATAAAGGTGGAACAAATAGAAGAGCCTGGCAGCCAATGAGGGAAAAGGAAGAAAACACAAGAAAAGAACCAGGAAGAAGAAACCTGGAAAGGAGGGGAAGGAGTCAGAATCAGAGCCAGAGAGCAGCTTCTTGCCATTAACTGTCCTGGGCTCCAGCCTGGAGCAGTGAGCTGGAAGGGGGAAGTGGTGGGGAGATGGGAAAATGTAAGCCTTCCTGAATGCAAAGACAATTGGGCAGCTTGCAAAAGCAACAGGCATGAGAGTGTGTGGGAGGGGGTTGGGGGGAGTCTACCACAATGAGCAGCTTAAAGGAACAGGCACATTCTTTCTAAAACAAGCATAATGGCACGGGTTATAGCATCTATCAGTGGTGGCGCGTAGCGGGTGCACAGGGGTGCACATGTAATCGGCTGCGAGGGAACTCCATCTGGGCATCGAGATCTGCCACAAGGGACCCCCACCCCCACCCCTGGGCAGTGAAATCAGCTGCAGGGAGACCCCCAGCCAGCAACAAGGCTGGTCACGGGGGGGGGGGGCATGAGCCCCCCCACTGACTAAGGCAGCACCAGTCGCCCATGGCATCTATTAATGCTCCTGGAAACTAACAAGGAACCATGGAAACAGATCAAACCAATGTTCAAACAAGTAAGGACAGACATAATCTGCCTACAAGAATGTGGGATACCAAGGGAAAGGGATTATAAGTAGCTTGGAAAAGATGGATATGGTCCTGGTGGTGAAAACAAAGTGGCTGGGATGACAATACTATTCAAGAACCCAGAGGTGAAAGCAAAGCGGGTGGAAGGTGTCATCAGTGGCAGACTGAAGCAGATAATGCTATCAGTCTGGGGAGCAGAATTAGAAGTCTTCAAAATATGCACCACCAGAGCAGGAGGGGAGGAAAGCTCTGCTAAGAAAGCAAGCAGTTTATGTGATCAGAGGGAGAATGAACATAATAGAAGGGGACTTCAATTGCATGCCAGAAAGGGGTGGCAGAATAGGGGAAGGAGGAGACAGAACTGTAGACAGTTCATCCAGATTGTTAACAAATATAATAAAGATAGAATCACTAAAAGATACATAGGCAGGGAAGAAAGTTTTCATTAGAATAGACCCCAGTGGTGAAAAAAATCAAGAACTGACTTGATCTGAAGATACAAAGAGAGAGAGAGATAAGAAAGAAAGGAGCCGTAATTGTGGCATTTAGTAATCACTAGATGCTAAAGTCACAACTGAGCCTTGGTAAGTTGATGTATATTGTTTAAGTGTTTAATATAAATAGTCATAAGTTTTTGAATACATAGGGTTTTTTGTGATATGAAGTTTTGGTAAAAACAAATATACTCAATATGTTAAGCTTTGTAAGTGCAGGGTGATTGATTAATGTCTTTTTAATAAAATTTGTAAATAAAGAAAAGGTTCCCATCAGCACATTTGCCCTAGATGGACCATGAATAGTCATGCTCATCGTGTTGGCTGCGTTTAATCAACTCATAATTGGTTTCGATGGCTGAGCACATGCTGCTTTTAGCAGCAGTTCAGAAATAAACACTGTATTTTATGCAGTTTCCTTGTATGCAAGTGTTAAATGTGGGGCTTTTTCCCCCATTTTGGCTGGGGGAGAAAAAAACTCATCTTGTATTTGAGTAATGTGGTAATTGTTGTTTGAAGGAGTTACGAAGCACCCAGGTGGTTTGCCACACATTTTTCATATCTAAAGCTAGTCATTAAAGAATTTGCTTTTGCTGCAGGATTTGCCAAACTAGTTATTCTGCATTAACTCAGCATGTGGACATCCTTTTTCTGGACTAAATCAGGTGGGTAGACAACTGACTGAGAGGCCAATCCCAGAGAGTTGTAATCAATGGGATGGCCTCATCCTGGAGGGCTGTCTCCAGTGGTGTCCCCCAAGGAACAGTGCTTGGGCCTGTGCTCTTTAACATCTTTATCAGACTTGGATGAGGCGCTGGAAAGTGCAATGATTACGTTTGCAAATGACACCAAGCTGTGAGGAAATGCAGGCACATCAGAGGACAGGGTAAGGATCCGGGATGACCGTGACAGGCTGATCCTATGGGCTGAACAGGATCAGATAAGGTTCAATAGTGACAAGTGCCAGGTCCTTCATCTGCATAGGAAGAACCTTCACCATAACTATATGATGGGTGGTGGTCCACTGGCTAACATAGCATCTGAAAGGGACCTGAGAGTGACAGTCAACCAGAAGATGAACATGAGTCAACAGTGAGATGAATTCACCAGCAGGGCAAATAGAACCCTGGTGTGTATCAGACGATATTGCCACTAGATCCAGAGAGGTGCTCCTCCTCCTCTATTCAGCACTGGTGACGCCACAGCTGGAGTACTTTGTCCAGTTCTGGGCACCGCACTTCAGGAAGGATGCAAATAAACTCAAGAGGGTGCAGAGAAGGGCCACCTGCATGATTAAGGACCTGAAAGATAGGCCCTATGAGGAGAGACTGGATCTGTTTAGTCTGAGCAAGAGAAGACTGAGAAGTGACTTGATAGCTGCCTACAAGTATGTCAGGGGTGAACACCAAGATTTAAGGGATTAACTCTTCCGGAAGGCACCTCTTGGGAAGATGAGGAACAATGAGGCACAAGCTAACTGAGGAAAAAAATATTCTGGACATAAGGAAAAACTTCTTTTCCATAAAGGTAACTAGAATCTGGAACATGGTCCCAGCAGAGGTGGTGCAGTCACCATCCCTGGAGGTGTTCAAGAGGAAGCTGGAGAAGCACCTTGGTGAGATCATTTGAGCCCAACAACCTCCTGCCCATGGCAGGGAACTGGGCTTGATGAACTTACAGGTCCCTTCCAGTCCTTTGATTCTCTGATTCACTATGAGATCAAAGCTGGTTCCAGAATAACTGGTTTAGAAAATTTCCAGATGTAAATAAAACCTAATCTATGTTACATTTCAACAAAAATTTGCCTCATTTTTATAAATGGAGCTTCCATGGTAATTATGTGTTGTCTTCACTGCTGTACTATTGGTCCTTGGTACAATCATTATGGCTCTTACTTAAGGTATTTAACAGTAGACATGTCTACATTTGTAAACCAGTCCCTGGGACACAAAGCATCAAGGGTTGTTTTTTGAGAATCTTGTACACTAATTTCATATAATGTATTGTTGATTACTATACTTAGTGCTAATGCAACACATAAGATTCCCCCCGTCCATTTCTGTAATCATGATACCTGTATCTTGTGAATGTAAGAATGTAGGCAGTATTCTTTGTAATATTAGTACATTGTTCCTTTGCCATTATCAGTTTTACATTCTTTATTGCACCTTTTCACAATCCAGCAACATTGTCTCCATTATTCTTCGCATAATCTCTCTTCTGCCTAGCATAAAAACTGGAGTGGGCAAAATATGAAAATATTAGAAAAAATATTTTTTGCAGCGTCAGGCCGTATTTTTTTTAATCAGTCTTGGCTCTTCAGGCACAAAAGAGTTAATACAGAAGCATAGTTGGAAACAGTATGGAGAAAGAGAGAGCTCTAATCTCTTGCTAACTTGCCAAGAAAAGCAGTACACAGTATTATTGAAAGACCCTTCTTCAGCGCCTGGAGAGGAACAGCAGCTCCAGATATTGAGATTGGCCGTATTGCAAATCCTCTGTAATAAGAACCATACAAAACCAAATGCCATAATGCTGCAATCCTATTTACTTTCAGCTGAAGGTTATCAGTAACTCTTACCAAAATATCATAATTATGTTGGGTTTTTTCCTAGAATTTTCTTGTTTAGAAAGGCTGCTTCTCAGCTGAATCGAGCAATGCATGTACAGTCTGTGAGGACCAGAGTGACCAACTAAACAATAGAAGGGCATTGGAATAATTTGTCCACTCTTAGATTAAAGAATAAACATTAGTTTATATACAATTAAATAATATTTTTCATTATGATGGCTTTTCTGCATAGTATCAAGGAACATGTAGTCCTTATACAATACTGCAGTTTTCCTCAAGGATAAAATCAAAATGACATTTGTATTTTCTGCTTTATTTAATTTTGATTAGAAGCTATAGACTAAGGATCTTTTATTGTTTCATTTGCAGTGTCTCTCTTTTATCTTACCAATACAGCCAAACCCCATCAATATAAACTGGAGTTAAACAAACTGGATTACATCTTCCCCAGATCCACGTGCACTGACTGTCCCAAACTCCATTTTCTCATGGTTTAGTCAGCTATCTCCAAAGGTGGCTTGTTAGTGAGCTTGTGTTTTAGAACAGCATTTCTCCACTGGTGAGTTGCAACCCAAAAGTGGGTCGCAAGAATATTTGAAAGGGTCATGAGCAGGTCCGCAGAAAAACCTATGAAAGCATGGGTTTTGCCTTGCAGGCTGGCAGTGTTCTAGCCTGCAACCAGCTGCCTAAAATAACTGGAGGCAGGAGGCGTTTGTGCAGCTGCATGGGCAGGCACACATGGCCAGCATAGAGCAAGGCCAGATTGTGGGAACAGCCTCAGCCACTGGACACAGGTAAGTATGGGGAGCAGGAGGGACGGATGCTTAGGGGACTCTCTGGAGAGAGGGGGGATGGGGAGGCAATGTGTGTGTGTGCACATGGGAGGGTGGCCCAGCACAGGGCTGCTCTAGGGCAGGGAGAGCAGGGGGAAAAGATGCCTGGCCCTTCATCAGGGGAAAGAGGCAGGGTGGTCCTTCACAACGAGCTACATGCCTGTGCCAGTGGCACAGAGCCAGAGCCCATACATGTAAGGGCCCACACTCATTTCTCACACTTCAATCTAAACAGGATGGAGGCAACAGCTCTGGCAGGGCTAGAGGCAGCAGGGGACTGCAGATCAGAAGTGAGGGGCACCAGCATGGTTCTGGGAGGCAGGAGGGTGGGGGGCTGTGGCTTAAGGGTGAGGGGCACCAGGAGGGCCTGCGGGGGGAAGAGGACTGTGGGTTGAGCACCAGCAGGGCCAGGGTGGTGTGGGTCAGGACAAGCCATCGGTCTTGGCAAATGGGTTCCAGTACGAAAAAGGTTCTAGAAAACTATAGGAAGCCCTAAATTGGCTGCCTGCTAGCTACATACTTGTTCTAACAGACTTCAAAAAAGACAGAACATTTAAAATCACTGAAAACTGGGGCAAGAGGACACATTCAAAGACACAGTGGCAGCTGGGCTCCTAGTTCCCACTGAAAGTCAGTGGGAGTCAGGCCCAGCTGTCTAATGCCTAATGCCTAGGCAGCCTTGAAAATCCCCACTCCCAGGTTTATAAATGTTAAAGGTTAAATATTATCAGAAGCATTTGCTATGGATCACAGTACAATTTTCAGGCCCTGTTTACATAGTAACCACTTGTAAAATGGCGTGTCAATGGATAAGGGTATCTGCAGCAATATAAAGACCATGGCTGGCATATGCGATCTGTGGCACTGCAAACCTCTCTGCAGTGCCACAAATGGCACATACTGCACATTAATCTGTGCACAGCATTGCTAATTTGCAGCGCTGGGCCAAATTTGTTACTGGGATTACCTGGTAACAACAAAAAAAAAAAAAAAGCAGAAGAAAAAAGTAATGCAAAGCACACCAGAGGACTGCCTGCTCCCCTGTCTCTGCACACTGTGGAGCTCCCATGCTGAGGTAGCCTGCTCCCCAACTGGCTGGGGCACAGCATGCCTTAAGAAAGGGGAGCAGGGAGCCCTAGGTAGCTTCTCCCTCATCTCAAGGCACACTGTGCCTTAGCCAGCTGCTCCATGGATGGCTAAGGGGCAGGGTGCTTCACTGTGCTCCCCACCCCAGGACATGGATCAGCAGGACAGTGTGTCCCACTGCAGTATTGCCAGCCCCACCATGTCAGAAATCAAAATACATATCTAAATCATGAGATGCTGTTTTTAAGTATAAACCAATATAGAGATATTGACCATTGGCTTATAAATCCCATTTGTCACTTATTTAACTTCTAATAAGTCAGAGATTTATACACAAACTATATTAATACAATTGATAATGCTTCAGAATAAAAAAAATTAAAAATTCCTACCAGTTGTTACAATTGGGACAACATCTGCTGGATTGTTGTGTGTTCAACACTTTCCAGATGCAAAGACCCAGACAGTGCCCAGTAAGTAAGTCTGTGAAAGGAAAGAGGCAGGGGGAAAAGGGAAGGGGGGGGCAGATTGAGGCCTCCATGGGGAAGGAAGGAGTAGGGCAGGGGCAGGGGTTGGGGTGAATGGGGCCCTGGGGCCAGGTTGGGTTGTGCGATAGAGCCACAGGTGGTTCATCCAGAGGCATGGTGGGGGCACAATTCCCCCGGGGGAAGCATGGGGGCATTTACCCCCCAGATTTGTGCATGGGGCAGAGGCAGGCTCTGCACCCTGCTACCTTGGCCCTGGGAGCTGCACACTGGCTGCACCGCACATCCTCTGGCCACCCAGCAGCAGGAGGCACAACATGGCATTGTGCAGCTCCTGGAACAAAAGCAGCAGGGCACAGAGCCCCAGCCTGCAGTGGGAAGCCCACATCTGCCCAGCACACAAATCCAGGTGGCACATGCCCCCATGCCTCCCCCGTGGGTGCACACAGCAAAGGGGAGTCATGCCTCCTCCCCCATTCCTCTGGACAAGCTACCCACAGCTCTGTCACACAACCCACCCCAGGCCTGGGGCCCCATTCACTGAAGCCCCTGTCCCTGACCCACTCTCTCCTCACCATGAGGGCCTCGATCTACCCCCCTGCCCTTTCCCTCCACAGACTTACCTGCTGGGTGCTGCTCTACATGCTCTAGGGCATGATGTTTGAGAGTTCTATCGTGATCATGAGTCAGACTTAATTTTACTTAAAAATCACGACTCTCATGATAACTTCGTCTCATGAGAGTTGGCATTACTGCCATTGCAAAGCACATGTGCAGGGGTGTGCACTGCAACACAAAGTAGCAACACAGATTTGTGCCACTACTATTTATGCTGCTGCAAATGCATGCTTCTGCATATGTGGCTGCAACCCGTGGGTGGTCGCCAACCCTTGGTCAGAGCTTGCCATCCCCCCGGTCAGAGCTCGCCATCCCCCCTGCCACTGACAGTGCCAGTGGTGTCTGTGGGAGCTCCTCCACTTACCACCACTGTGCTCCTGCTGCCACCATGCCCCACCAACCGTTGGGGGCACACGCCATTCATGCCTTACACCTGGTGTAAATGATTACATCAGCTGCCAGGCATTGGAGAATCAGGCCTACTATTTCTTTTGCTGAGAGACGTTGCACATTTATCACTTCTGAAATATGTACAAAGTTAATTAAACTGTTCATCAATGGTTTTAAACAAAGTAATGGCTTTATCTTTGTCGCTTGGTCATGAAAACATTATTCAGTCACACATATTCTAAAGATACCGTAAAAATAGTCCACTGGCATAAATCAAAGGGGGCAAACCTTGCAAAGCAATATCACCAATGTCTATTATCTAGATATGATTGATTATCTGCTTATCCCAAACTCATCTAAGTGCCAATCTATGATGCACAAGGCAAGCAGATGTCTTTCTAAGAATAGCATGAAAATAACTTGACCAGACAAAGCCCAGTACCATTGTCTTAATAGCACTTCAGAAAATGCACCTGAATCAGAAAGTTTTAAAAAATTATATAATCAACATCCTATTTCTTGTACCCCAAGGAAAACACGGGGAAAATATTTCAAGACAGACCAATGTTCTTTAGACTTCAGTTAGCATGTATACACAAAGCAATGGTGTTATTCCTGTAGTCATCAGTAAGCAGTGTTTGTACCAACTGAAAAAATCATAGACAGTTCTTCCCTGACATTTTATCAGGATGGCTAAGAAAAACCCATGTATCTTTAAGATTAGCATTTTGATTGCTGTTTAACAGAGTTCTTATAACTTATTTGGGAAAGAAGGTTTATCCACACATTTGATTATAATTTAAGGTCAAAATCATTTTGACCCTGAATTATACATCAAAGTTCAGCATGTGCTCACCTTCCATAAATCCTTTACTTAATGCCTCTCCAACCTCAGCTATAATTCTCAGGGAAGTACATTATACTGTGTTAAAAATTTTAAAAAAGAAAAAGAAAAGGTAAAAAAGGAAAAGTGCATTATACTGTGTTAACTGAAAGGAGGCTTTGAATCAAGCCTTATACTCATAAAAAATTATAGATGTCCTAAACGCTGGTGTATAAAAATATTCTACAGTTGTTGTCTAGGTCTGCTGTATTGTCAGTGGCCACTTTCTAAACTTCATCCTCCAGGGGATACTTGAATCAGACCTACATACCTAATACAGTACGAATGTCAAGAATATAAATGCAAGTACCTCACAGTCAAAATAAAACTATTATTTTGCTTAGAGACTGCAAGTGAGGTTCACTGAAGTCTACCTATATCCATTGAAAAAAATGTAGGTAGAACCACTGAAAAAAGGCTGACAGGGTTGAAGTCCCTCCCAAATGTTTTTATTAGCCTGTTGTTCAGTAGGACTTAGCTTCTAACTTTCCCTATAGGCATCAACCATTATAATGCAGCTGCATATAGATGTGTTAAGATTCTAGGAAGGGAAAACAACATAAAAAAGAAAAATAATATTTGTTTTGAAAATAAATATGTAGCAGCACATTTTAATGGACCAAGAAGATTGGAGCTTGGATATTCTGTGGAGCAAATGTTGTTTCACAAAATTCCATCCAGTGGTCTTGCTTTAGTTGTAATCTCTTTAAATTACTTTTGCCATGAAATATGGATTTGCCTGATGTATAGAATTGCTTCTTAGTGAGTAGAGCAATTACTAAACTGAAAAATAGTATTTTGAGAGTCCAATCAAAAGCCCAATAA
>NW_017728907.1:4227504-4243914 GCF_001723895.1 Crocodylus porosus | reverse complement strand
ATGTCATGATTTTAGGCAACCTGTTTCAAATAAATGCACATCTGCACATGGGCATGTGCACATAAACACATACACAGGAACCTAAAATTTCAGATCCAAACTCACATTAAATATCAAAATATCTGGATAAGAATTTTTTTTTTTACTTCCCGATTCTGATGAGAAATGGAAAGCCAAAATACCAGGTCATAGGCTGATGTCATAGTATTCCAAACAAGGATAGAACCAGAAGTGGTAAAATATCTTGGAGAGAAATGTCTTTGATGTCAGTTTATCTAGTCCAATTTTGTTGAATCAAAAGGATGGGGGGAAATGTTAGAGAAAGGAGGCTGCAGACTGTAGTGATTGGAAAAAAAGAACTGGGAGTCATGAAAACTAAGTTCAGTCTTTCCCTCTACTGTTATGGCTAGACATTCAGAGCTGCAGTCATCCTCACACTAGAGCAGTGGAAAGTATATAGATGGGAGAGAATGGCCCTGGTCCATACCAGGTTTCTTCTGTAAGAACCCGTTTTCTGTGTACAGAAGGTTTAGGTTTCCACAGTGAAAAAAAAAAATCAATGCCTGCATGTTAACTGAATGTGTCCAGTAACAAAAATGTGTCCAGATTTATCAAAAGGTTTACATATTCATGTTCAAGCCTACTTAAATCAGTGGGGCTTAAGCATTTAATTAAAATTAAGCACTCAAAGTGTTTTACTAAATCAGGGACATACTAAATATATAGCAGTGATTCTCAGTCTTTATGAACTCAAGGTACCTCTCCTAAAATGCTAGCTCTTAGCATTGACTAATTTTTTTACTACAGAGAAATAATAGAACAATTCTTCTGTTGCAAAAAACTCAGAAAGACCACAACACGAAAGAGTGCATTTGACATTTTGGATTTGGATTTGAAATCTCTAATTTATCTTGTGAATCATGGAGATGTTTGCACACCTATCAGCACTAATATTTCCAGCACTCCATGGCACCCTTAAAAGGATCTCATGTCACCCTGGTTGAAAATAACTACAATATAGAATTAGATTGATTCTGATTATTTAAAAAAAGAGTTTATAGATTTTTATTTCCTCAAATTCTTCATATCTTTTATTATAATATTCTCTTTCAAATAGGGGAAACATACAGTACTTTATCAGCTTTCACCTGTTGAGTCCCATTACCCATACTTTCTTCAGAACAACTTGATTACAAATCCCCAGCTTTAGCATAAAAATGGGTACAGATAAAGCCAGCCACTAACTGGAGCTGTAAACTCTCATTTAAACTCGTGTGATAGAACAAAGAGTGCTGGTTTTGACATTGAAGTGTTCTGGTCAAATGAAGACACTCTGGCCCTAAAGCAATCAACTGAAAGGAGCAATCAAGATGGACACAGCCCTACAAGAGATTGACTTTAGACTTGTCTATGATAGCAGTGGTTGGAAAGGAAAAATATTTTCTGAAATTAACCCAAAGTATTTCTGATTAGAGGAGGATTCTGAAACCAGACAAAAATAAGGGGCGGGGAGGGAAATAGCTAATTTTTTTTCGCTCTTATACTTTAGCATGTACCCCATTCAATATGAGCTAGAACTTTTCTAACTTGTACAATATATCCTTTGGAGGACATAATCATTTTAATCCTTAATCAAGGGCATATAAAAACCTCCCATTCTATTATTCCTTTATTTTAATGTAAGTGTACATGTTTTGTCTGTATAATCTAGGTCCTTGCTGCTGTGATATAAAGCTTTTATCAGCAACAGTTTAGAATCATTCAAGTACTTTAAAGCAATAAAGCTATGAGTGATGTAGAATATCCAGACTGTGTGTTGATAAGGCCTGTTCGTCATGGAGTAAAATATTCTGAATATGTATGCTATATATATTTCTGGAAAATAATGATAATAATATTTTACAGAGATATTAAAGGGGTGCTTTTATGTCACAGCAGCTTCAGATTGGTCCCATCTCTAATAACAACTGACAATACCTACGGCACAGCCTGAACACCATGAACATAAGCTACTGGGGCATACCTTCAGTTCTTAATCGTGGAGTTTATTCTAAACAAATTTTATTTTTAAATTGTATAATTAAATTTTGTTCTCTTTTGTTTTCTATTGCAGAGCACATAGATACTATACTTAGAGTACTGACAGATTTTTAGCTGCTTGTAAATCCTGAAAATATTGATCAGTTAAAAATATTCGGATGCTTGCATCCCTTGATTTTGCTTACTGCAGCCTTTCTTCCTGGTCAGCTAGAAGAACACTAGCAATTTTGTTATAATGATAAATGACCCTCATAGACAGGTCACTCTTTTTTACCTAAAGCCACAATTTGCTCCTTCCTTTAGGTCACAACCTGATTTTTCAGGGTGACAGATTTATTACTTTCTTTGTGTGCTAAAAAACAAATCACCAACAATTGCTCAAAATACAATCCTGTCACAATAACTTTGAGCACTTCCCAGCCAGAATGATGCACCACACAAGTCTTCCTGTTTTAATGTGAAACAGTGGAATCACTTGTACACTTACCATATCCTTTCTAAAGTAGAATATGATTTATTTACATGTATACAGTATATTCATGCAATATACTACTTATACAAAATACAGGGTATTTAAGAACTAAGTAAAAACAAAATGTTAATATTAATATTAATCAAGATCCTGGCTTTTTAAAGAGAGTTCCCCATCTTTAATAGGAGCCAGGATATTTCACTCTGATTCAGATCACAAAGATGGGACTGAAAGACTATCTGAGAACTTTTTTGATACTTTTGAGGGTGTTGCAGTGGTCACATAGGCTAGGGACAGACATAACACATAACCTGGTTTAAGTGATCAGAAACTGGTTTAAACCTGTAACAGAAAAGATATTCCGTGCACCTAAACCAATTTGAAAATGGCTGAAACCTGTTTCAGATAAACCTGGTTGAATGTCATATCAGTCTTAACTGATTTGGCTCAAACTAGTTTATACAATGTCTGTTCCAGACCTTGCTAGTTTAAGTTAAACCATACTCCCCCAGCATGGCAGCATGTTTTCTGGGCTGGGCTATCTGCTCCACAGCAGAGCTGACCCCTCCCCTCTGCTCCCTGGCTGGAGCTCAACAGAGATTGCAGGCATCTGCCTTGCCTCCCACTGCTCCCCCTTCACCTCCCCACTCCCTGCTAAGCAGGGGTCTCCTCTGCCTTACACAGACACCTCTCAACATTTGCTAACAGACCACATGTTGGCTACAGTCCGTGCTGTGGCAGACGGGACAAAGGCAGAATCAACAGGTAGCTAGTTATGTCCCATTGCTGTTTTCTTAATGGGGTTGATAAACACTGAGGTGGAGGGGATAAACTCTGTGTTACCAATTCCCTGCTGGGCTGCTCAGAAGGTGGGGGAACCCCTCCCTAATCAGAGTATCCTGCTGGGGCCTGGCCACACCTCCTCAGCTCAACACTTTGAAAGCAAGGGAGGGCTGCTCTAGCACTCCCCGACTTCTAGCCTGTGCCTGCATGTCTGGGATGTCTGTGCAGCTGCAAATTGAATTAGCCTAGACAGGTTAGACTAACCTGCAAATATTGAATCAACTCAGGCTTTTTGAATGTCTGTCCCTAGCCATATTGACTATGAGGACAATCGGCAATCTCACTGGTCCCATATTTGACCAGGTAGTACAAATCATCTCATGGCCTTATGGTAGTGTGAAATGATGACCATCTCAAAATTACCATTTAAAACTCATTGCATACCTCTAAAAAGAACTTCTTCCAATGGTTGTGGGAGTGATGCAAAAACCCCAGAAGCCCAGTCTAATATGGCACACACAAACAGCGAGACTTCTGCTGTCAGTGATTAAAACTTGAGACAAAGACAAGGATCCAAGTAGCTAAATTCCTGTAGGATTTCAGTCTTAGGCTGGAAATCTGGGAGGGGCAGAGGCTCAAGCTGAAAGTACAGCATATTGTGATATGTTCTCTTCCTCTGTGAGAGCCTGTGAATGCTCAGCAGACTCAAGAGAGTGTCCAGAGTAAGATGGCTTCCATGCAAATGTTTACATTCACTGACCAGGTGTTCTTATTACCCCTAACATAGACCTGAAAACACTAGCCCAATAATAGGGCCAGTGCAAGACTGTTTACTTGGTAAGGTTGCTCTACTATGAAATCAGACCCAAAAAAAAGTCAAAACAAATTAAATGCATCAGTCTTTTGAACCCCTGGCAAATCCTGCAGAATTTTTCATAGCCCCCTACCTTCTAAAACCAGAGTTAGAACTTCAGGTAGGTAACACCTCGGTGACTAAGACAATACATACTGTGAACAATCTTGTGACATAACAGAAGGTACAAGGTCAACAGTTAATAATCTTTACCACTTATGATTTCAGCCCTGCCAGGAATTCTCTTAGTTTCTCATTATATTCAGTCAAATCCAGGACAAGTCAGAGAAACAACTTAGTCTCTTTTACCAGAGCGATAAGGGAGATTAAAAAACAGAACTCAGGATTCTGACAGTGGAGCTTGAGGGCTATTGAAAAGACTCATACTAACTGGCGGAATCGTACTGCATTAATACCAAGGCAGCTGATACTACCCCATTCGGTACTGACATCAAAAGAGTCAACATCATCTCAAAATTTGACAGTGTCCCTTGCCATAAGCCTATGATCTATTGGATGAATTGTGCAAGAGCCAATATATTTCTAAAATGGATCTGATGAAAGGGTCCTGGCAAATTCCATTCCAGGAAAATTATAGTTTTTTCCACTCTTTGTGATAGCAGATATGGGAGCGGTGTTAGAAAAGCATTGGACACAAAATGTTTCCACAATTTTGTCTAACTCAAAAGTTGTTCCAGTAAAAAAAATATAGACTCACGTCACAAATTTTGCTAGTCCCCAGGGCCATCATGACTACAACAATGTTACCGCAATAGGAAGGAAGAACACAGTTTATTTTTCAGAGCCCTGGATGCCGCCAAGAAACTGAAGCAGTTTACTAGTAGTAGGAGCTTTGTGATGGAAAATCCAGGCTTAGGAAGATTGATCAGGGAGATGGACATTAGGACTGTGCGAAATTTCACCAGTTGTTTTGATTCAACACTGTTTTGACTCATTTTGAGCTCGAAACAGTGAGATCAAATCAAAATGAAGGGCTTCAAAACAGCCTTGAAACAAAACAAGGCTAGTTGAACATTTTGAAAGTTTTTAAATGTTTTGAGTTTTGAAGCCAGCAGCAAGAGACAGGGGAGAACCAGGGCTCTGCTCCCAGCACCAGCCAGGAGCACAGCCCTGGCTCTCCCCATCTCCCACTGCTGGAAGCCGATAACAGCACAGGGGAAGGGAACCCACCCCAGCGCTATGATATGGAGGCAGGCACTGAGATCCAGCGGAGAAGTGGAGAGTCAGCCCAGCTGGGCACATTCCCCACCCTCTACCTTGCAATCAGGTGCAGGGAGAGTCAGCCGAACTGGGATCGCTCCCCCCCTCCGCGCTGCAATCGGGTGCGGGGCGGAGAGTCAGCCCAACTGGGTTCCTGATCACAGCATGTGGGGGGAGTGAACCCAGCTGGGTTGACTCTCCGCCCCCGCACCCTATCACAGCGGGGGCGGAGAGTGAATCCAACTGGGCTGAGTCTCTGCTCCCCACTGCCCAATCTAGCAACGGGGATGAGGAGTCAGCTGGGCTGACTTCCCACCCCCAGCAAAATGTCAAAACAGCATCGAAACAGCCTTTCAGTTTCAATGGAATGGAATGGAACAGTTGTTTCAAATCTAAATGAAATTCGAAACTTTATGCTGTTCCTTTGAACTGGCAAAACTGAAGGTGAAACAGAACAGTGCTGTTTCACACAGCCCTACTGGACATATGGAGACTGACATAGGAAGACAGCATAGGAAGACAGGGATCATGTAAAAACAACAAATATTCCTCTTTCTTTGGCAGCAGGAGAGATAAGGAAAATCTTATTTAACATAACAGAATTGGTCTTCCTTTGATGCTTTGCTTGATCTTTATAGAATGATTCCCCAAATTTATCAGAGATAAAATAATTCAGAGAATTTTACTTGCATGTTGTGATAAAGGTCCAATATGTTAATGCCCCAAAATGGGAAAATCCATTCATTCTTAAACTTTCTGGGATTAGGGCAAATGATTACAAGGCACGATAGTTTTGGCAAGCAGGTTTTGCTGTTCTAAAAGTACTTCATTTCTTCCCTGATTACTGCAGTATCAAACACTAGATTCAAGTCCCAAAGTATCTTACAATAGTTGACTATGTGTAAAAACAAGGTTGTTATTAATTCAAATGCAGAATCAAAGTATGTTGACCAATTTATCTTTTTGCAACTTGTAATATCTAATATCTGTATAACAAGCTTGAGACATGCTGATGGGATTTAAATTCCCCATTTCACAATAAAAAAATAAGGCATGGCATACCAACTAAAGCATTTGTATTTGTTTGTTCTTGTACGTTCTATAAAACAAAGGAACTGCCACACTGGATCTGACTATTAGGCCATTGAGGCCAATATCCTGATTTTGATAGTGGCTAGGACCAGGTGCTTCACAAGAAGGTACAAATACCACTAAGTGTGGCCAACCTGAGGCATGCATGACACAAGTGTCATAGGCAGCTTCTGTGCATGGCTTATAGCAGACAGGGGACAATCCAAGCAAAACAGCAGCAGATAGATAAAGGAGCAGAAAGCTGAGCAGTAGATTGGGCAGTGAGCACATGGCAGGGAGCAAAAAGCAGAGCAGGGAGTCAGGCAGAGAAAGGAGATTGGAGTAGCACCCAGGGAGGGCTTGAGACTTAATTTGTGGCACACCTGCCAAAAAGATTGGCACTGAATTAAGTCTAGGGTCAAAAATTACACACAAACCAGTATAAGTGATCAAAAACTGGTTCAAATATGTAACACTGTCACAGCGCAACTGGCCAAGTGGGTCGATTACCCCATGAAAGGATCAAAACCCATGTTAAGGGGCCTCAACACACAAGGGGAATTTGCCCAGTAAAGGCTGGTGGCAGGTGTGACTTACCCAGATGTGCAGGGTCCTGCAAAACAGAGCAGCATACATAGCTGCAGCCCTGTTTTAAGAGTATGTGCTCCCTGTGTGTTGGTGTGTATACAGGGAGTGACATCATAAAACCACAACTGGAGTGTCAGAGCTGGGAAGCAAGAGAGCTGAACTGGAGCAGATCCGAAAGCCCTGCAACTCCCTTGGTCCAGCAAACCCAGAGTAGGGAGAAAATGCACCCAGAACTGCAGACAAAGAACCCAGAGGGGTTCTTAGCTCCATAAGCCTTAGGCAGGGGAGACCGAGGTGACAGTTGGACCCCACATGGTGACTGGAGGGTATAAAGGGCCACATGAGTCAGGCACCCCATTTAGTGCAGGACTGCAAAAACTGGGGCTGCACCTTTCCTTTTTTCTTTCTTCTTTTGGCTTCCCTCTCCTTGCAAAAATCTTAGGCAACTGGTCGTATGTTGCAATACTCTGAGAGGCCAGAAAAGTATTTTGTATATACATTAATTTAATAGCCCAGTTCCATCATAAGAGGCTGACATATTTGATTTATATACACAGATAGATTGATTGGAAGACAGTTCATATTGATATTAATATTGACAAAACCTGGAAAGAGATTACCAGGGCAAATTTGTCCCTTACACTTATAATTGATCAGGGTTGCTGTTGAAGGGATTAGGGTTGAAGATGAGATCAGCAGCTGAATCTGAATATTTCCTTCAGACTGGAATAAGTTCCTCATGACTTATGAATTAAGTCAGGGAGCTATTTGCCTTCAAAATTAATGTTAAAAGCATACATTTATGAATTGACTTGGAAAGTTCTTATAGGGACAGCTAGCTCTTGAGGGTGGTGGAGGCGACCCCACATAATGCTTCTTTTATGACAACTTTGCCACATTGATTGAGCAGCAATACTACAGACAGTGGTTGAACCTGCCTGTAACACCATGCACCATACAATTGATTAGATCCAGCTGGCAAGTGGATGGGGTGTAGGGGAGGAGGAGCCCCAAGGATTACTCATAGTGAGAGCATAACCGAGGGTGGCATACCACTTATTTTTCGAACCTCCTTTTTTTCTTTTCAATTAAGATGTGGCAGGTAAGTAGAGTGAGATCCCACTAGGGAAAATGCTTAAGGTACCAAGCCACTAGTGTAGTCAGATCATCAAACTTACACAGAGCCATTGCAACCAACTAATCACCTGCTGCACTAGCATAAGCAGGTACAAACACAACAGAAGTTCAGTGCCCATAAATTGCTTTCAAAATAGCCAAAACTGGTTCAAAATTAACCTGGTTGGATGTAGTATCAGACTTAACAGATTTAGGTTAAATGGGTTTATTAAACTTCTGTCCCAGATGCCACATCAAATTCAAGTTCACTCACAATTCCCCCAACATCCCAGGGTGCTTTGCACCTCCCCCACAAACTTCCCCTTACAGGGTGGGCAGTAGCCTTGGCCCAAGCTGTTTGCTCCAGTCAAGCAGGGAGGTGTGCTCTCTAGTACCCCTCTTCTGGCTTGGGCCACTGCAGGCATGTGGCTACATTTCAGGAATCAAAAGGGAATGTCTGTTCACTTGCTTATTGGTTCAGTCTAGGCATTTTAAACTAACCCATGAAGATTATACTAATTCAACCTCTGGTTTTTTGACTGTCTGTATTTAGCCTAAGTGGTTAGTTATGTTATGAAAATATTGCTTACAATAGTTACCTGGTTTCTGAGAAGTTAAATATTAATTTTATTTAAAAGACAAAAAGATAACTTGACTAGGAAAGACAATTCTGAAGATTGCTTTCTGGAGGAAATGGTCTATTGATATCTTGCAGCTACAGTGGTTAAGTATGGGTAATAATTTGGGTTGGAGCTAAGGAGATTCCTATTTTCAGCTCAGCTACAACTTTCATAGTTGACCTTGGATAAGATACTCTTGTACCTCCATTCCCCATCTGAAAAACTGAGAAATACACTATTTCCTAGCTTTCCTCTATGCCTGTTCTATCCATTTAAACCAGAACTGATGCTCTCCAAAGTAAACATGTCACTTATTGTGCATGTGTCATATTCTTAGTAAAACAGGGCCCTGAATCTTCATCATGCTTCTAAATGTTACTTAAATATGAATACATAATAATTATAAATGCCATATCAATGGCAGATAAGGATCTATAGACAACTGCCAAAGCCTCTATGGGAATTGTTCTATTCACTAGATTGCCTTATTTAAGATAAAGTAAAAGCAGTTTCATTACATTTTTCTTTTTTCTATTATTCTTTTGATGTGCACAGATAATTATCATAACTTCACAGTGTTGCCAGTGTTTTTATTACCTGTATCAATACTTGTTTAACAGCATGATAAGAATGTAAACCTCTGCAAAATAAGTGTTTAATTAAAAAGTCTTCAGATATCAAAATATGCACAGGTAAGTAAAAATGTAGATTCAAGTAATTTTTAAAAATGTAATTTTCTATTGCTGTAAGGCCTACAGTAATACAGAGGTACTTCAGTCCCATGATCCTTATTCACTGAAAATTCCCATTGAGTCAAGTGGTTTTTTGCCTTAATAAGGACAGCAAGATTCTATTCTATCTGTATGTGATCACAAAAGGTGCTTGATCCAGGGGTTCCCAAATTTCTCCTGGTGACTGCTCAGCCCCTGCTTGGCCCTCACTCCTCAGGCTTGTCCCCCTTCATCTCACCTACCACACCTTGTTGTTCTTAGCTCTTTATAAAGGAAGGCTCCCCCAGGGATCCCCAATCTCACATGGGCATTCAGATGTTTCTGCTTCACCCTAAGGGCTTATAACATGGCACTGACTATCCTTTACAGCATGCCCATGCCTCACAGATATTATCAATCATATTGATCATTAGCCCTCTTGAGCTATGGCCTCAGACCCTATGACTGGGCCTTCCTGCCTGGGCACTTTGCCAAGCTCAGCTACTCCTGAGCGTAGCTTCCAGGCTTGGCTTCTTCACCCAGGCACTTCTCCTACAGCTACTCCTGAGTGTAGCATGTTTTCCTGTACTCCACACTTGGGGACTTTGGCTATGCAGACTACTTGCAAGCACTATGTCCTCCCCTATCAGTCTCCTACTTCTGTCTTCTTCTGGGCTTCAGGTCCCTGGCCCCAATCTCTGGGCTCCCTTACCCTATTTACACCCCTCTCTGGACTGCAGGTCCTTGATCCTAACTTCTGGGCTCCTTTGCCCTGCCTACACCCTTCTCTGGGCTGCAGCCCTCTGACCCTAACTTCTGGGCTTCTTTGCCCTGCCTATGCCCCTCTCCAAGCTTCAGGCCCCTAGACCCAATCTTTGGGCTTCTTTGCCCTGCTTCCAGGCCTCTGATCCCCTCAACCCTGTTTCCAGGCTCCAGCTTTGCTCCCAGGCCTCTGGTCACCACCAATGTGTAAGGGGTACATGCAGGTGCATATGCACCCCCTCAGATAGTCAGTGCGCCCCCTGCGATTGGCCACCATAGACACTGTAGGTGGCACCTGCAGGCAGTCACTGCTCACTATCTCCTGCCCTCACCACCAACACCACCAGTGACGTCTGCAGGTGCTCACTGACTGCCATCCCCCCAACTACTGCCAATACCACTGCAACTGCCTGTAGGAGCTCCCTGCTGCCACATCCCCACTGCCACCACCTGCAGACAGTCGCCGTGCCCCCCCCACCAGCCCCCAGGGGCACACATCATTCATGCCTCTGGTCCTGCCTCCAGGACTGTTGGGACCTCCTCTACACCTAAGTCCCATTCACAAGCCTCCAGTGCTGCCTGCCCCAGCTCAGCTGTTACCCAAGAGCCCTACTACTGCCCAGAGCTCCTCTCTCTGTGGTTCCCAGGCCAAGAGTACCACACCAGCTCAGGTCCTGATCTTATATGCTGATAGCCCAGCCCCTTGTCAGTCAGGTGACTCCCCTGATCACCACCTGAGCCCTCACTGCAGCTTCATCTCCACTTAAAGTGATATTTTATTCCTTTTAATTCATTTGTAAAAAAAACGAACAGTTGAATCTCTGCTATTAAATGCATATCTCCAAAGGTGGAGCAGTTAAGCATTTTCGTCTTATTAAAAAACATTCATTACTAAGCTATTGTCTTAAAATGAATTAATATTTATAACCCTATGCAATTAAACACATTTGTTTTAGTTATATACTTCTGATTAGCACAGTTTAATGGAACAGGTTTGATAAACTAAGTATTCCCCTGCAGAAGATATAAAAGATATAAACTACTGTAGAGGATATAAAAAAGGTAGAAATTAAGCTGAAATATTTCATTTAAAGGCTAGTGCACCTTTGGAATAAACTGTCCAGTCAGATCATTAAAATGAATAGCATAGCTGAACTTAAGAAAAGACTAGATACTGAGAGTGAGAGACAATGAGCATTAAAAGATTCAGTGACAAGCAGTTAAGTAAGACTGAGAAAAAGTCTGTTGGGGTAAATGGCCTGTTTCTGTGTAGCAATTCTATGCAACCTCAGACCTAAAATGCTGAGCTTAAGTATGTTACATCTTCTTGACTTACAGTGTTTCATCCACATTATGTTCTGCTTTTTCAGATAAAAATAAAGAATCTTTGCTTCCTGTACATCTTTGTGTACCTATCTTTTACAGAGGTGTGAGTGCAAGCTGAGTATAGACATACCCACACTAACTTTACACTGCTACCTTGGGTACCAAATATAAGGATTAGCAGCACAGGTTTCCACCTGGAACCCTGGATAGATACTTGGGCAACTAGCCCAAACCGAGTTCCATGCTGCCATAGCTACACTGCTATTAGTACCTCAGCTAGCTAGTTTAAAGAGAATGCACATATGTCTACACAAGCTACTTCTGGACTGCAGTGTAGATATATCCAAAAGAGGAGCCATTTGCCTGTTGCTAGTAATCTAGCTGGCACTCTGAGATTCCCTTCCAGTTCCCTTCCAGGAGCACAATAGTAAATTTAGAAAATGGTTTATGTGTGCATTAGGAGGAAAGGTTTCCAGTTCCCTTAGTTAAATATTTTTGAAGGATAACAGAGGTGGACCCTAGATGGTGAGTGTTTAGGGAAGTAATGAAAACATTCTGAGATTTCATATTACTGCTTCTAGATCCTTTATTCTGTTCCACTAGGGACAGAAGTTACATATAAACCAGTTGAAGTGATCAAAAACTGGTTTACACCTGTAACAGAACAGAAGCTCAGTGAATATAAACCAATTTCAAAATGGCTGAAACTGTTTAAAATAAACCTGGTTGAATGTAGTATCAGACTGAACTGAATTTGGGTCAAATTGCTTTATGAAACTTCTGTCCCAGAACCCTTCCTGGTTCAAGTTAAATCACAGCCTGCAAGCATCCCAGCATGCTTTCCAGCCCTGGGCTGGGCTGTGCTGTCTGCTCCAGAGAGCAGAGCTGGCCATAGCTGGAGCAGTGAGGGCTGGCTGACCAAGGTGGTGGGGGACAAGCCCAGATGGGGATGTTACCCAGTCTACAGTGGAGGGGAACTGCCCCCCAGCCAGGCAAACTCTGTCTGGGATCTGGGGCTAGGTAGGGGAGTTAAACACACTTTCCCCCACTAAAACTTACTGCTGGCTGTGACTGTGAACTAGAAATCCCAGAGGCACCTGAAAGCATGAAAAGGAAGTGATAAGCAACCCTGAAGAGTCCTACTGCTGTAAGTTGGAAGAGGAAGTGAACACACAGGCAGAGAGCCGTGCTCTAGCACCCACCGGCTTCTGGCATGAGTCAGTGCAGGCATGTGGCTGCATTTCCTGAATCAAAGGCAAATGTCTGTTGATTTCTGTTTCAATTTAATCTGTGCAGTTTAGACTAACCTGCAAAGACTGAATTGCTTCAGCCTCGGGCTTTTTGGCTGTCTGTACCTAGCCTTGGTGGCCAATATGTATACGTCTCCTGATCCAAGTCTATGGGAGCCAGTGTAAAGACTCAAATGCGTGGGGGTAAAAAAGGTACTTGCAAACCAAAATGAAAGAATTTTGGGCTGGAAGGTACTTAAAGAATCATTATTGTCAGTCTCACTAGTGCTAACTACATGAGTCACTTCTGAGCTGTTACTAATAAAATGCCAAGCACTGTTGCAACCACATGTGACTCTTTGCTCATTGCTCTTGCTGCCCCACAACACAACAGATTTCCCCACTCCTGTATTCTGTGCTGCTCATAGTCTGCAGCAAATATAAGCATCATCAAAATGCTTTTAAGGAATTTAAATTGCCCTACCAGCTGCAATCCTGTGTACACAAACTGCTGCCTCCAGCTGACAACCCTTCATTTTAGGAGAGCCATATAATGAACATAACTTGTTTCCATTTCTCCCCTATTGTCCTACCAACAAATTAGTCTTTTTCTGAGATTGCTTAGTAAAAAACAAAATCCTGCTGTCATAACACAGGCATGACAGAAGTTATAGCACAGTCAGTAGTCTGTTGGAGTTCTGCAAGTATAGGGAATACAGAATCTACATTTACTCTTAATACATTTTATAATGAATTACTGACATAGGAGTGGCTAGCTTTCCTAAGGAGAGTTACTTATCTTTATTGATATGGGATGAAGATTGTTTTCTCTCAGATGCTTTTAGTACTGTTGAAAGAACTTACTGTTTTTTTCAAGCCCATCCTCTGCACAAAAACAAAATGAGGTTGGTGATCATTAGCCAGTTTTATTTTATTTACTGAGATAAGGTTTACAGCCCCTATATGAGACAAAAATCTCTTGAGCTTGCCCACAGCAAGCTTTTAACACACAAAATGAGTATAAAGATGCTAAAGGATGATGCCTCATAAGGGATGATTCTGCTAAGGTGTTATGGCCTGCAATAGTATGAGTTACTTAAATAACAAACCACAATAACTGAGCTTACATCATGTCATTGTTGATTTACTGTAGAACATTTTGGTTGGCAGACAAGTATTGCATGGGTCACAGTAAAGTGTAGGTTAAATTGTGCTGCTTGCTTGATTTTGCCAGGATTACCCACATTTTATACAGATCCTAACCCAGGGGTGGGCAAAACGGTAGATCCAGCCAGTGGCTGGACTCCATTTCCCAGTAGCCCCTTCCCATGTGGCTGGGCCAGTTTCCATAAAGATCCCAGCAGCCACACTGCAATAGCTGGAGTTTCCATGAAGACTAGCCCAAGCAGCACTGGCAGGACACACAGCAGGATGCAGAGCTGTTCCAGAGCTGGGCTAGGATCTTGCAGTAGTGGCCACATGATCCAGAACCAAGGCAGAGCCACGATCTGCAGCCTGCATGCTCTGGACAGGGGTGTGCAGACAGCAGATCATGGCTATGCCCTGGCTCCTTGCAGCAGTGACAGCATGATCCGAAACCAGGGCAGAGCCACAATCTGCCGCCTGCACACCCCTGCCCAGAGCATGCAGCCTGCAGATGACAGCTCTGCCCTGGATCTGTATCATGCTGTCACCACTGCAAGATCCCAGCCGGGCTCGGGAACAGCTCCCCGTCCTGTCGCATGCCCTGACAACAGGGGCGGTGCTAGGGAGGGTTTGGGATAGCCACCCCAAAATTCCCAGTAGTCCCCCATAGCCACCCCTCCCAGCAGCACTGCTGCCACTGCTGCCCACCCCACTCGGATGGTGGCAGCTGAGCCGGCCCCACTCCTCCCCACAGCACAGCCCCCCCTCAGCCCTCCCACCAGGAAGAGGCTGGCACTGCTGCTGCCTCCCAGTGTTGCTGGGGCTGGTCTCTATGGAAACCCTGGCGCCTACTATCACAGCACAGTTAGTGCTGAGGTCTCCATGGAAACCAGCCCCAGCCACACAGGCAGGGTCTGCTGGGAAATAGAGTCCACTGCCAGCTGGATTCATCCCACAGGCCAGACTTTGTCCACCCCTGTCCTAACCTGTGCCCTGGTTTCTTCTGTTTTCAGGCTTTTGCAAAATGATGGCCCTTTGCAACAAGTATCTACTGTGCATTCAGTTGTCAGTGCAACAGAGCAGGGGAAAGAGAAGCAAGTACATTAAACTGCAAGTCTTCCCTCTCTTTCCTGCCAGATGATGCCGAACACTCCCTGAGTAAATGCCAAAAATAGATCTCAAAAAACTTGCCTGGTTGGAAAACTTTTGCCAGTATAGCAAAACAAGGCACAAAAAACAAAACTATAGGGAAATGTTCACCAGTCATGAGCAAGCAAGTATCTCGAAAGCTCATCTGCTAGACACTCTCATCATTACAAGCCGGAATGTGCCCATTAGGCTCAGAGCAAAATAAAAATCATACTACTTTACCGATACAGTGGAAAATGCAAAATTTCCTTGCATGGGTGCCAACACAGCTGCTAGAACAAAAGTTAATGCTCAGGGTGAGATTACTGTGTTGTGATCTCATTCTAAACATAATTGTTTTGTGAGCTGAAAGACGAGACGAGGAGAGAGAGCTGAGAGGAAGCAAGCATTAAGGCCTGGTCTGCACATAGCATAGAGTTACACTGCTTTAAATAAAGGTATGATTTTTTAACCTGATCTAACACAACTAGTAAAAATTTATGTGCAGATGCTCTTAATTTGATTTAAATCACAATCATATGGGTTTTGTATGGCCCAATACATCTTCAGGAGTGAACGAAATCAGTATAACCAGCTTTAAACTGATATTAGCATCAACCCACAGGCTTGTTCCAACCTACCTGAACGAGTTTGTGTGTGACCCCTGAGAATGCTTTATATCAGAAAGAAAGAAAGAAGGAAAGAAAGATGCAGCATGGCATAAAGAATGACAAATCCTAAAAACAGAAACAATTATGTTGACCAAAAATCATATTTCTATTTGCCTCAGTCTTTTCTAGTGCCTGCAATTATTCCCTATTCACTACAATTAAGTTAATCTCCAATTTAGAAAGAACTTGGACAGTTTTGCTTCTTCAGCAGAGCAAGAAAGGCAATTTTGCCTACTGATTGGAGGCCTAGGCATCAAGACTTCTGGCTTCCATTCTTGGGTCAGTCACTGACTGTTTAGCCATATGTAAAATGTTGAAAATCAGGCTCAATACTTCTGCTTCAAAGTGAGGTTTAATTAACATTGGCAAAGGGTTTAGGATCAAAGTGCAAAAGTATAACTACTTTTGAGATCATAGATAGCACAGGTTTGCCTAAACTCATGTATCTTAAACAGGAATCCACTTTAAAGTAAGAAAGAGAAAGCCATGTTATCTGCAACAGAATAAGAATTGAAGAGGGAAACGTCAATTGCCATTGACCTTAGCAGACCAAAACATAAGTGACATGAAACTTCAAGAGAGGGACACATTTCATAGATTTCATAGACATTAGGGCTGGAAGGGACCTCGGGAGATCATCGAGTCCAGCCCCCTGCCCAAAGGGCAGGAAGTCA